>NC_083411.1:60177739-60431207 GCF_020745735.1 Hemiscyllium ocellatum
TATAAAAAACCTCCTAAAACCAATGTAAAAACCCACAGTAAGTAAAAGAAAAGTACTCAGAGAGTAATTTCACTCACTGTTAGACTTTACCTACAACAGAAATACACGGACATCATGATAGATCGCAATATGAACACGTAATTTTGGTCAGTTTATCAGGAATACCCATTGAAAGGTGCTAGCTCAAACAAAGTTGCTGTACCTACTTTACAATCTCACAGTGAGTCATCGATGAACTCATTATCTCCTGGATTACAGTTATTACTTATCTTCATTTCGATCTTAGTTTGCCTCCAACAATGTATTATGCAGCAATGCTTATATATTATCACCATAAAAAGAGACTAGATCTGATATCATGCTATCAGAGAAACCAGCTGACAGGCACGGTGGCACAGTGGTAGCACTGCCACCTCACAGCGCCAGAGACCTGGTTGCTCCCACCTCAGCGACTGACTGTGTGGATTTGCATGTTCTCCTCGTGTTCTGTGTGGGTTTCCCTCCAGTGTTAGGCAAAGGGCTATGGGTGGGTTGCGGTTGTGTGGACTTGTTGGGCCGAAGGTCCTGTTTCCACACTGTCAGTAATTTAATAATGATATAAAGTCAAGGATTTTACGCAGGCCAGTCATTATTTGGTGTCGACGATGAGTCACCATGAATATTCTGTGGAATCCCCATTCTAGCACACTCTGAAGGTATTGCCCAGGAAACTGGATTTTCCACTAGACAATTCTCCGATTCTTGGAACACTCCAAAAGTTCTATTTACATCGGAAAATTTAATAAAATAATTAATCAGGAAAGTTAGATTATTAAATCTAACACCCCTGCCATGTCCAGACCCGCTCCAAACCCCCACATCCATCAGATCTGAGTTGACATCTACCTAGCAACTCCTTGCATCAGTCAAATGTGACCCAACCCAACCCAACATTAACATAGAGTCATAGAGTCCTACAGCATGGAGACAAGCCCTTTGGTCCAAATTGGTCCATGCCTTACCAAACTGTCCATCCATGCTAACCCCATTTCGCTGCACTTAGCCATTTCCTTCTAAACTTTTCCTATCTATGTACTTGTCTTAATACCTTTTGATGTTGTTAATGTAATCAACCTTCTGCTGGCAGCTCATTCCAGATGCATTCCACCCTCTGCGTCAAAATGTCCCCCTCAGGGTCCCTTTTATTCTTTCCTCTCTAACCTTAAACTGATGCCCTCCTGTCCTCGATTCCCCAATTCTGGAAAAAAGACAGAGTGCATTCACTCTATCCATGCCTATCATGATATTATACATTTCTATAACAAACTTCCTCAATCTCTTCAGCTCTAAAGAAAAAAGTTTAGGTTGTTCAACCTTTCCCTATAACTCAGACCATTGCATCCTGGCACCATCCCTGTAAATTTCTTCTGAACTCTTCCCAGTTTAACAACATCCTTCCTCTAGCAAGGAGACCAAAACTGAGCATAACACTCCAAATGTGGCCTCACCAACATCTGTACAAGTGCAACATAACTTCCAGCATTTATACTCAGTGCCCTGACTGATGAAAGCCAGTATGCCAAAAGCCTTCTTCCCTGTCCTGTCTGTCTGTGACTCCACATCCTCGACAGAACTGACCGCTGGCCTCTACTGTCAATCTGACCTCCTGCCCAGCTGACATCCTATCTAGCTAGTGAACAGTCAGGAGGGAGTTGCCCTGGGAGTCTGCAAAATTGACGCCAGACCCTTGAAGTCTCATGGCTTCAGGTTAAAAAGGGGCAAAAAGGTCCTGCTGATTATCACATACCATCCTCCCTCAGCTGATGAATCAGTACTCCTCAATGCTGAACAAACTTGGAGGAAGCATTGAGGGTGGCAAGGGCACAACATGTCCTTTAGGTGGGGGATTTCAACATTGACCATCAAGACTGGCTCAGCAGTAGCACTACTGATCAAGGTGGTTATGTCCTAAAGAACTTCACTGCTACACTGGGTCTGTGGTAGGTGGTGAGGAAACCAACAGGAGTGAAAAACATACTTGACTTCATCCTCGCCAATCGACTGAGGATTGAGTTGTAGAAATAGCGGAGGCGCTGAATGTGATCTTTCAAACATCACTGGAGTCAGGAAAGTTCCAGATGATTGGAAAATTGCTATTGTAACTCCCTTGTTCAAGAAAGGACCAAGACAGAAGATGGAAAATTATAGGCCGATGAGCCTACCCTTGGTTGTAGGTAAAATTCTAGAATCCATCGTTAAGGATGGAATTTCTAAATTCTTGGAAGTGCAGGGTCAGATTAGAACAAGTCAGCATGGATTTAGTAAGGGAAGGTCATGCCTGACAAACCTGTTAGAATTCTTTGAAGAGGTAACAAGTAGGTTAGACCAGGGAAACCCAGTGGATGTCATCTATGTACACTTCCAAAATGCCTTTGATAAGGTGCCTCACAGGAGGCTGCAGAGTAAGGTGAGGGCCCCTGGTGTTCAAGGTAAGCTATTGGCATAAGTTGGGGATTGGCTGTCTGACAGAAGGCAGAGAGTTGGGATAAAAGATTCTTTTTCGGAATGGCAGCTGGTGACAAGCGGGGTCCTGTAGGGTTCAGTGTTGGGGCCACAGCTGTTCATTTTATATATTAATGATCTGGATGAAGGGACAGGGAGAATTCTGGCAAAGTTCACCGATGATACGAAGTTAGGCAGACAGGCAGGTAGTACTGAGGAGGTGGGGAGGCTGCAGAAGGATCTAGACAGTTTGGGAGAGTGGCCCAGGGAATAGCTGATGAAATTCAATGCTGCTACACTGGGTTTGTGGTAGGTGATGAGGGAACCAATAGGAGGGAAAAACTTACTTGACTTCATCGTCACCAATCTGCTGGCTGTATTGGTATGAGTGATACTGCACAGTCCTTGTGGAGATGAAGTTACACCTTCACATTCAGAATACCATCCATCCTGTTGTATTGCACTATCACTAAGCTAAATGGGACAGCCTTCAAGCAGATTTAGCAACTAAGACTTCAGGCGCTGTGGGCCATCATCAGCAACAGAAACATACTTCAGCACAATCTGCAAACTCATGGCCCAGCATCTCTCCCACTCAAGCATTACCATCAAGCCGGGGATCAGCCTGGTTCAATGGACAGTGAAGTTGGGGAGTCAGGAACAGCACTAGACATACCTAAACATGAGGTGTCAAGCTAGTGAAGCTACTAAACATGCCAAACACAATAAGCAGCATGTGATAGAGCTAAGCAACCAATCAGTCTGAACCAGACTCTGCTGTCCTGCCACATCCAATCATGAATGGTGATAGACATTTAAACAACTCACTGGATGAGGAGGCTCCACAAATGTCCCCATCCTCAATGATGAAAGAGCCCAACACATCAGTGCAAAAGGTAAGGCTGAAGTGCTGAGTGGATGATCCATCTCAATGTTCTCTACTTGTCCCCAACATTACAGATGCCAGCCTTCAGCCAATTTGATTCACTCCATGAGATAACAAAATACAGTTCAATGCACTGGATACTGCAAAACCTATGGGCCTTGACATCATTCTGGCAATAGTACTGAACGTCTGTGCTCCAGAACTTGCTGCACCCCTAGCCAAGCTCTTCGAGTTTAGTTACAACATCAGCATCCACTCATCATTGTGAAAATTGCTCAGATATGCTCTGCATACATAAAAAAGCTGGACAAATCCAACCCGGCCCATTACACCCCATCAGTCGATGATCAGTGAAGTGATGGAAGGTGTCGTCAACAATGCTATCCAGCAGCACCTGCT
Source organism: Hemiscyllium ocellatum (assembly GCF_020745735.1). NCBI lineage: Eukaryota > Metazoa > Chordata > Chondrichthyes > Orectolobiformes > Hemiscylliidae > Hemiscyllium > Hemiscyllium ocellatum. The sequence continues at coordinate 60,181,506 of NC_083411.1, forward strand.
CAGCAATAACCTGCTTGGTGATGCCCAGTTTGGATTCCGCCAGGACCACTCAGCTCCTGACCTCATTACAGCCTTGGTTCTAACATGGACAAAAGAGCTGAATTCCAGAGAGGAGGTGATAGTGACAGCCCTGGGCAAAAACAATGGCTGCAGATACTGGAAACCAGATTCTGGAGTAGAGTGGTGCTGGAAAAGCACAGCAGTTCAGGCAGCATCCGCGAAGCAGTAAAATCGACGTTTCGGGCAAACGCCCTTCATCAGGAATACAGCTGTCTGCCTGATGAAGGGCTTTTGCCCGAAACGTCGATTTTACTGCTCCTCGGATGCTGCCTGAACTGCTGTGCTTTTCCAGCACCACTCTACTCCAGATAGTGACAGCGGTGGACATCAAGGCCACAGTTGACTGAGTGTGATATCCAGGAGCCCTAGCAAAACTGGAATCAATGAGTGTCAAGGATCAAACACTTCTCTGGCCCCCAGGAAAGTGCATGGTTGCAAATCCTCAACACCATTCACAATTGCTTAGATACTGAAGCAGCCCATGTTCAAATGCAGATTTGGGATAACAAGTGGCAAGCACATTCATGTCACACAATTGGCAGAAATGACCCCCTCCAACAAGAGAGAATCCAGCCATTATTTTGTGAAATTCATTATCATGACCATTACTGAATCTCCCATTGTCAACAGCCTGGGGTTACCATTTACCAGAAACTGAACTAGACTCATACTCTGGTTACAAGAGCAAGTCAGAGTTTAGGAATATTGCAGCAAGTAACTCACCCCTAACTCCACAAAGCCTGTACATCATCTCCCAGGCACAAGTGCCAAACACTGATATTATAATGTAAAGGTTGAATTTATCATCAATCAGTGATTCTTTAAGATTGTCTACTGCTATCTATGATTGATAAATAAATTAATAGATAAGGAGATAATGTATTCCAACCCCAGATGAACAACTGGCAAATATCAACATATAACTTTATTCCCCTTCTAACTCCTCACGCTCACAGTCATACACAGATAGAACATAGAACAGTACGGGCTCTTCAGCCCTCTATGTTGCGCGGACCTTTTATCCTATTCTAAGATCAAACTAACCTACATACCCTACATTTTACTATCATCCAAATACCAAGTGATGTAAGACTGACTGGTCTGTAATTCCCAGGGTTATCCATTTCCCCTTTTTTGAACAAGGGAATGACATTTGCCACCCTCCAATCATCTGGTACTACTCCAGTAGCCAGTGAGCATGTGAAGATCATTACTTCTGTTGTAATGTCCTGTACCTTTAAGAAAGAGTGAATGCTGTTCTGCACTGAGAGCTTACAAGCACCTGTCATATGATTTAACTAGCAGTCTGAGTGTACTGGAAAATTGAAAATATATAACATTTGGCTGTGAAATGGAAACCTGAATTGTTTGCTGTTTTGGCAACAAATCCAATTTAAACAAACAGTTTAAATTATGCCTCAGGATACTAAAACCCAATCCAGTTTGAATTTATTGTTTTACCAACATCAAACTGATGATCCAATTTTGGGGGAAAATGAAAAAGGCAGCCATTTTGAAAATCAGATAGAGCAACTGCAATCGAGAGAGAGAGAGACCCAAGACATTGAAATACTCTGTATCAAAGGTACCTTTCATACGAAACATCTTAACAGTAAAAAGAAAGAAGATGATCCAGTGAGGTCTTCAGCCGGAAGAAGAAAGACACCAAAGATGACAGCCACTGAAAAGTTTTGAAATTGATTTGATGTAATTTTAATAAATGTTTTATTGGAACAGTATATTATAGCATTGGAGGCAGGTATTAAGCAGTTAAGAGAAAAGGGGCCTTAGTGTTGTGAATATTTGTTGCTTGATGTTCCCTTTTAGAGTTAAAGAATGAATTGATGTTATTTTCTTGAAATATTGGAAATATGAGGTGAGGTGAGCTTCTCTGGGTGTTTGGTTTAATGAAGAGAGAGGTTCACCTCTGTGTCATAACACTTTAGGCACAGCAATCTCTTCCCTCGCTTCCTGCAGCAAACTTAGGTATATCCCGTCTGGTTCAGGCGACTTATCTATCCTCATGCTTTTCAAAATTTGCAGCATATCCTCCTTCTTAACATCAACCTGTTTGAGCATATCAGTCTGTTTCACGCTGTCCTCACAAACAATAAGGTCCCTCTCCCTAGTGAATACTCATACAACATATTCATTAACGACCTCCCCAAATGCCAACTCCAGGCACAAGTTCCCATCACTATCCCTGATTGGCCCTACCCGCACTTGCTGTAAGTTCTCCGTAAACAACCTCAACATTTCTGTTGTACATTTCCCTGAGAATATCTACTCCCAATTTATGATTCACGGTTCCTGCCTAATAGCATTGTAATTTCCCACTTCCCCAACTAAATGCTTTCTCATACCATCTGCTCCTATCCCTCTCCATGACTATAGTAAAGGTCAGGGAGTTGTGATCACTATAACAGAAATGTTCTCCCACCAAGAGATCTGTCACCTGGCTTGGTTTATTACCAAGCACCAAATCCAAATGGCCTCCCCTTTGGTTGGCCTAGCTAAATATTTAATCAGGAATCCTTCTTGGACACACCTGACAAAATCTGCTGCATCCAAACTATTTGCGCTAAGGAGGTTCCAGTCAATATTAGGGAAGTTGAAGTCACCCGACACAAGCCTGTTACGTATGCACCTTGTCAAAATCTGCCTCACAATCGGCTCCTCCATGCCTTTGTTGCTATTGGGTATCTATAGAAAACTCCCAATAAAGTGACTGCTCCTTTCCTGTTTCTGACTTCCACTTATAATGACTCAGTGGACAAACCATCCCCGACAATCTTCCTTTCTCCAACTATTATACTGTCCCTTATTAGCAATGCCACCCACCCATCTATTTTACCTCCATCTCTGTTCCTATTTGAACATCTAAATCCCGGAACATTCAGCAACCATTCCTGCCCCTGTGATATCAAAGCCTCCGTAATAGCCACAACATTGTAGCTTCAAGAAACTCCATGCTCCATTGTAGCTCCATGCTCTAAGTTCATCACCCTTATTCTTGACACTTCTTGCATTAAAATAGACCCATCACACTGACTGCAGCTTTGCCCTATCAACTGCCTATCCTTCCTCACAGTCTCTCTGCATGCTGTATCTGCCTGTTCACCAGCATCCACATCCTTTGATCCATAGTTCCAGTTCCCATCCCTCTGCCAAACTAGTTTAAACCCTCCCGAAGATCTCTAGCAAACCTCCTGACCAGGATATTGATGCCCCTCAAGATCAGGTGCAACCCGTACAGGCCCACCTTTCGCAGAAGATCCACATACCTGAAGCCCTCCCTCCTATACCAGCTCTGCAGCCACGTGTTTAGCTGCACACACTCTCCGTTCCTAGCTTCACTAGACAATGGCACCAATAGCAATCCTGGGATTACTACTCTGCTCTTACTAATTAACCTTACTCTTACTAATCTTTCAATGTTCCCTCAATACAGGAGTTGTCCCACTGGACTGAAGAATTGCAGACATTATTCCACTTTAGAACAGGGGCGAAAGAGGAAAATCAGGGATTTATAGATCAGTTAGCCTAACATCTGTGCTGGGGCACTGGTTGGTGTCTCTAATTAAGGATAAAATAACTGAGCACTTCAAATTTCTTCAGTTAATCAGAGACAGTAGGTCATGCCTGACAAACCTCATTTAATTTTTTGAAGCCATGACTAAGATAGTGGACAGGGGAATGTCTATGGTTGTTGTTTGTATGGACTTCAGATGGCATGTGATAAATTGCACATAAGAGCTTATTAACTAAGGTAGAGGCTGATGGAATTGAGGGCAAATTACTTATATAGTTCAGAAATTGGTTGAGTGGCAGGTGCCAGAAAATAAGGATAATGAGTAGGTCCTGAAATTTGCAGGATGTGACCAGTGGTGTCCCCGTAAGGATCTGTGTTAGGGTCTCAATTATTCATATTTTTTATTGACAACTAGGATAATAACATAGAAAATCATATATCCAAATATACTGATGACACAAAGTTAGGGGGCATTGTAGACAATGTAGTCAACAGCATAAAATTGCAGAGGGTTCTTGATAGACTCAGTAATTGGGCAAAAATGTAGCAGATGAAGTTCAATGTAAGCAAGTGTGTGGTTATCCATTTTGACCGATATAGTATCGACCTGGATACTTCCTAGATGGCATCAAGTTAAACACAATGGATGCCAAAAGAGACTTGGGGCTTCAGGTGCATGGACCTTTAAAGTACCACAAACAGGTACAGTAAATAATGAAGAAAGCTCATGGAATCTGGCTTTTACACCTCGAGGACATGAATACAAGGATGTAGACAGTATGCTGCAGATATACAAAACCCTGGTTCGACCACAATTGAAGTACTGTGGGAAGATCTGGGCACTACATCTAAGGGAGGATATATTGGCCTTGGAGGGAGTACAACATGGTTTTACAAGAATGATAACCTGGATTTTAGGGGTTTGTTTATGAGGAGAGATTCTAAAGATTAGGCCTGTTTCTCTGTTAGTATAAAGTTGTTGTTACCATCCACTTGAAACTGCAGAGTATGTTGGGAATTCACATCCATGGACCCTGTTTCACCTTTTTATTCTATTTTCCAGGTGTATTTCTTATTCCCTACTCAATCATGCTGGGTCTTGTTGGGATACCAATATTTTTCTTGGAATCTTCCTTTGGACAGTTTGCCAGCCTCGGGCCTGTTGCAGTGTGGAAATCTGTACCAATGTTACAAGGTTAGAGATTATTGAATAATTAAAACTCAGCAACAATTTCAATGCATTTTAATGTTTAATTCATATTAATAAACTAGTTATAATTGAGTGATTAAATAAGAGTGTATCTGAGCCTTGCTGTCATTCTCTTTGAAAACTTTGTTATGTTACACCAAGATATGTCAGTGATTAACACTGATGTTAGTTTAGTTTCTTATTCATTAAATGCGCGTGATTGTGATTGTGTTCAGTTCACCTGGATGGTTGACTCCAAATCTCATTGTTTTTTCAGAGTCAATTTTTCCTTGGATCATTTAAAGAATGATTAGATTAGATTCCCTACAGTGCAGAAACAGGCCCTTGGGCCCACCAAGTCCACACTGACCCTCTAAAGAGTAACCCACCCAGATACATTTCCCTCTGACTAACACAACAGACAATTTAGCATGGCCAACCCATCTTTGTTTTGTGGGAGGAAACCAGAGCACCTAGAGGAAACCCACACAGACACAGGGAGACTATGCAAACTCCACACAGACAGTCGTCCGAGGCCGGAATCAAACTCAGGTCCCTAGCGCTGTGAGGCTGCAGTGCGAGCCACTGAGCCACTGTGCTGCCCTTGTAAATTGTATCAAGTTGCTGTGGTGAGATTTGAACCCATGACCCTTGAGCATTAACCTGAGCTTCTTGACTACCAAGCCAGTGACTCCTCCAGTATACCACCATCTCCAGGAAACTTGACTAGTAACATGCCCAACTATTGTAAACTAATAGCAAACTACTAGCTCAGAAATGTGTATGCTTGAGCAATGTAATGAATGTCTGTTGGGTTGCCCAATACCACAATATCATGCCCAGTTTCTGACATTGTGTTAGATAACAAAAGCATTGCCCCATCAGGAAAAACACCCTGGTGGAGGCAAACTCACACCATAGCAACAGCAGTTACTATCTCTTAAAGACATCATAGAGGTACATATTTAGAAAACAAATTGATGTCCAGCATGACTTTGGAAGCAGACAGTTTGGAATAGGGAGAAGTTTGTTATCCTTAAACAGCATCAGTTTTTCAGAGTACAGACAATTGTACACATCTGTAGATGGAGCATTAAGCACGAGAACAATGGAACATATTTCTAATTTTCATTAGGATGCAAATTCTTTCAAGGTAAAATACATTTCTAAGATTTCCTTGGTAATAAAAACAAATTAAAATGCTAAAGAATGCCCTTGAGCTATGACAAAGGCCAGTGCATTACAGAAAACTTGAATCCTAGAAAGCTCGGTTGATGGAAGTTAATACATAATGACAATTACAAACGTCTTTGTTCTTAAGGAAAGAGCAGTATAATTTGGAGAGACAAAAATATCAGAGACACACAGCAAAAGCTGGTGTTTTTGTAAAGGCCAACTCATGGATAGCAACAAAACTGGTATGGATTTGGCATCCAGCAACACCTTCACTGATTTTACTGTTCCAAAACTTCATGCAGTTCTATTTTGCAGATCAAGGTCTAGGTGAGGCCATGAAAAGAACTCTTAAAAATCTTGTCAGAACTCAGGGAGGTACAGTGGCCTTACATTGCCAGGGATCCGGGTTTGAATTGACCCTCAGGCAACTGTCTATGTGGAGTTTACACATTCTGCCCATTTCAGATGGGTCCACCAGGTGCTTGGGTTTCCTCTCACGGTCCAAAGATATGCATGTTTGGTGGATTGGCTGTGCTAAATTGCTGATAGCGTCCAGGGATGTGTAGGTTAGGTGGATTAACGAGGGGAAATGGAGAGTTGCAGGGATAGGGTAAGAGATTGGTTTTGGATGGGATGCTATTCAGAGGGTCATGCAGACTCAATGAGCTGAATGGCCTGCTTCCACTCCGTAGGGATTTTATGACTTGACAAGGAGGAGCTTCACATTATTAACATGCACAGTTTTTCTGGGTGGATCAGAAAAGTCTGGATATGATTTGGAAAGATCTTGAAGAGCAGATCAAGATAAGAATTCACTTCAGGATGAACAGACTCCACATCATTTCAAATAGACAAGAATCCTCAAGAGACTATTCACCAGTTTGTTGGAGGATGCCAAAGCAAAGGGCATGAGTGTGACTTTACTGAAGAGGAACGGCCAGAGAATATTAATGAGTTGATTATCACATTCACATGAATTAAAGTCAGTTGGAAGAAACATTTGTGCAATAAGAAGGGCCACAGTCTTGACATATTACTTGAGGGTAGACAGATCTATGAAGATGTCGTGGCAGGCCAGCAACAATTACATGCTTTAGGTGCTACCAATACTATTGCAATGGTCAGTAAAGCACAGAAATCCAACAAAAGCTCCAGTAGCAGTAGTTTGTTGCACTTTTCCAAAGTCCATGCTCTATTTTTTGATATCTGTAGCATCAAGGGACATGGCTATGTGCAGGAAATCTGTTTCCAAAAGCCAAGTCAGGCCCTTACATTAAACCAACAAGCGACCAACATGACAGTATAGAGTAATAACAAATCATCAGCAACAAGGAAACTGTTACCAAGGTGCACCAAGGCAACCACATTGATGAGGTTCAGAGTCAACCAAATGAAAGGCAAATTTTAGAAAATGAGCAGGCTTTACATGATGTTAATCTCACACTCTGTGTTGGGAGTAGAAAGCAATCAGGAGCTCTTTAATATCATGTGTCCTGAGAAGGCAGTGTGATGCAAGATAAAAGCTAAAGTCAACACCGGAGTTAGTGTTACCATGTAACCACTATATGGCCTCAATGACATGCACCTGAGCAAGTAATGTTCCATGGTACAGGCTATGAGAAACCATCTCTCAGTGGAGACAGCAGATCAACAATTGTATGTATTGTCAATGAGTGTCAATGCGCAAACTCTCACTGGCTTCCCAAAATATTTAGTCTAACAGATTATGGTTACCAGTATGTACAGATCTAAGTGCAGTCTCAAATCATGACATTCAAACCACACCCACCATGGCAGAACAAGTCACATATGGTGCAATTGAATTAGTCAAGAATTGGTAAAGTTATAACTTTGAAGTAGTAATTAAGCCAGGTAGCCAAGATGATTGCATATGATTTACAGAACAGCTTATCCAAAATACAAAGATATTCATCTTGATCTGCACCATGATCACCTAAACTATGAAATTAAATGTGCTCTCAAGGCTGACATGTTATACTTTGGACAATGTGAATTGTTTTCATTGGGCGCAGTTTCAAATCATGCCCATGCTACCACAGGAACGCATGTGTATTGAAAGTTCAAAATGATTGGCATAACAATCCAGGGATGAATCGGGATATTCAATGACTCACGAATGCAATATATAAACAGTGGGAGACTCTATATCCATATGATATTTCATCCAATTCTTCAGCAAAGTAGCAACAGAGCTGTTCATATTGTATGGGGAGATTACTTCCTTGTGACAGATTACTTCTCTAAATCACCCATTTTTTTGGGGTGAATTAGCAGCAAAATGAGTACAAGTGTCACTGACACAGTGGTGGTATTTTTAGGTTATTTGGTGTCCCAAGTAAGAATCTCCAAAATTGCTCACTGGGCAGAGAGTGAGAGTTAGAAATACAAATCTTTGGATACCAGCAAAGGTTTCTAAAATATGCAACCAGCCCAGGTCACAGAAATGTATTGCAGCTCATGATATTACATGATAAAGGAACAGAAGCCAGCTCTGAACAATTTATGACAGACCAATCATGCATGAAGAGATTGAGAGTTGAACCCTCTGATGATGTTGTGTGGTAGGGTTGATTAATAGCAACCAGCAGCAACTAACCAAGTTGTCAAACAAGTGCAACAGAGATCAATGAGTACCTTTCCAGGTGGACATACATCCACCAAGTCAGGAAAAATTGTCAAACTTTCAAAACATTACATTGAATTTTGAAACATTAATCTTTAAACTCTGTCTTACCTGTGTGCATAATTGTCAAATTAATTCCATGTGCCTCTGCACAACCATGTATATCTGTTTTGGAAAAGTTATCCTTATTCTGTTGTAAAATATCAGCCCAGATGCTATTTTGCCTCAGGAGTGTACCACTTGTTTGCAATAGTTAATTGTAACAAATGTTTAACAGTCTCTTCAAACCCATGATATTCACACTCAGTTTCTTATGTTATTGGGGATCACATAAGCATTGTCACATCTGGTAAAACATCCTGCTGAAGATAAACTCACACCAGCAGTTGCTGTTCTACTTTGAATTAAATTAAAGCTAAATCACAAGATATGGGTTAGCAAAGCAGCTAGTTATGAGCTGCAGTGAGAACTCTGGAGCTGAACCTGTGCCCTCAGTTTAAGTTGGAAAACACAAACCAAGGATCCTGTCACTGATTCCCAATCCTTGGTAAAAAAAAAATACCAAACTGCATACTACACATTGGGTCAAGTCTGGACCCAGCGAGTTAATAGTTGATGGAGTTCAATGTTTCAGTGGTTAGTTTTTAGGTTGAAGAATGCTCACTTGGACATCAGGTGCGGGATTAAACCCTCAAATGAAATAGACATTGAGGAAACGAGGGAGGAGCTAAAACCAACTCTGGTACTTATCAATGGTGCCAAGTTATATAGTCATCACGTCATAGAGATGTACAGCATGCAAACAGACCCTTTGGTCCAACCCTTCCATGCCGACCAGATATCCCAACCAATCTAGCCCCACTTGGCCCATATCCCTCCAAACTCTTCCTTTCATATACCCATCCAAATGCCTTTAAAATGTTGCAATTGTACCAGCCTCCACTACTTCCTCTGGCAGCTCATTTCATACATGTACCACCCTCTGTAAGAAAAAGTTGCCTATTAGGTCTCTTTTATATCTTTCCCCGTTCACTCTAAACCTATGCCCTCTAGTTCTGGACTCCCACACCCCAGGGAAAAGACTTTGTCTATTTATCCTATCCATGCCTCACATAATTTTGTAAACCTCTATAAGGTCACCCCTCAGCCTCCGACGCTCCAGGGAAAACAGCCCCAGTCTGTACAGCCTCTCCCTATAGCTCAAATCCTCCAACCCTGGCAACATCCTTGTAAACCTCTTCTGAACCCTTTCAAGTTTCACAATATCTTTCCAATAGGAAGGAGACCAGAATTGCACACAATATTCCAACAGTGGCCTAACAAATGTCCTGTACAGCCGCAACACGACCTCCCAGCTCCTGTACTCAATACTCTGACTGATAAAGGAAAGCATACCAAAAGCCTTCTTCACTATCCTATCTACCTGCGACTCCACTTTCAAGGAGCTATGAACCTGCACTCTTTGTTCAGGTCTCTTTGTTCAGCAACAGACCCCAAGACCTTACCACTAAATGTATAAGTCCTGCTAAGATTGTTCTTCAATGAGCTTTTTTCTTATTCGTTCAAGGAACTTGTTTTCTCTGGCTGGGCCAGCATTTATTGCCTATCGCTAGTTACTCATGAGAAGTAGTGATGAGCTGCCTTCTAGAACCTCTGCAGTCTATGCGCTGTAGGTTTCCCTACAATGTCCTTTGGAAAGGAATTCCAGGATTTTGACCCAGTGACTGTGAAGGATCAATGGTATATTTCCAAGTCAGCATGGTGATCGTTTTAGAGGGGATTTTTGCAGGTAGTGGTATTCCCCTGTATTTTCTGCCCTTGTCTTTCTAGATGGAAGTGGTCATGGGTTTGGAAGGTGCTTTCAAAGGAGCCTTGGTAAATTTCTGCAGTGCATCTTGTAGGTAGCACAAACTGTTGCAATTGCGTATCGGTGTGAAGGGAATGGATGCTTGTAGATGTTTTGCCAATCAAGTAAGCAGCTTTGTCCTGGAGGGTGTCAAACTTCTGGCGTGCTCTTGGAGCAGGCAAGTGAGGAATATTCATTAAACTCCTGACTTATGCCTTGGAGATGATAACTAGCTTGGGGAGACAGGAGGTGAGTTACTCCTGCAGTATTCCTAGCCTCTGACCAGCTCTTGTCACCATTGTGTTTGTATAGTAAGTCCAGTTGAGTTTCTGGTTAATGGTGACAACAAGGATATTGATTGTGGGGGTATTCATTGATGGTAACACCATTGAATATCATGGAGCAGTGGTTAGATTATCTCTTGTTGGAAATGGTCATTGCCTGGCATTTGGGTGGTAGGAGTGTTACTTGCCACTTGTCAGCCCAAGCCTGGATATTGTTCAGGACTTCTTCAGTATCTGAGGAGTTGCGAATATTGCTGAACATTATGCAATCATTGTGAACATGCCTACTTCTGACCTTATGGTGGAGGGAAGATCATTGATGAAACAGTTAGAGATGGTTGGACCTCAGACACTAACCTAGAACATAGAACAATACAGCGCAGTACAGGCCCTTTGGCCCTCAATGTTGCGCCGATCCAAGCCCACCTAACCTACACTAGCCCACTATCCTCCATATGTCTATCCAATGCCCGTTTAAATGCCCATAAAGAGGGAGAGTCCACCACTGCTACTGGCAGGGCATTCCATGAACTCACGACTCGCTGAGTAAAGAATCTACCCCTAACATCTGTCCTATACCTACCACCCCTTAATTTAAAGCTATGCCACCTCGTAATAGCTGACTCAATACTTGGAAAAAGGTTCTCATGGTCAACCCTATCTAAACCCCTAATCATCTTGTACACCTCTATCAAGTCACCCCCAAACCTTCTCTTCTCCAATGAAAACAGCCCCAAGTGCCTCAGCCTTTCCTCATACGATCTTCCTACCATATCAGGCAACATCCTGGTAAACCTCCTCTGCACCCGTTCCAGTGCCTCCACATCCTTCCTATAGTATGGCGACCAAAACTGCACACAATACTCCAGATGCAGCCGCACCAGAGTCTTATACAACTGCAACATGAGCTCAGGAATCCGGAACTCAATTCCTCTACCAATAAAAGCCAGTACGCCATATGCCTTTTTCACAGCACTATTTACCTGGGTGGCAACTTTCAGAGATCTGTGTACATGGACACCAAGATCCCTCTGCTCATCCACACTACCAAATATCCGACTATTAGCCCAGTACTCCATCTTCTTGTTACTCTTACCAAAGTGAATCACTTCACACTTACCTACATTGAACTCCATTTGCCACCTTTCTGTCCAGCTCTGCAGCTTATCTATATCCTGCTGTAATCTGCCACATCCTTCCTCACTGTCAACAACTCCACCGACTTTTGTATCATCCGCAAACTTGCTCACCCAGCCTTCTAGCCCCTCCTCCAGGTCATTTATAAAAATGACAAACAGCAATGGTCCCAAAACAGATCCTTGCGGAACACTGCTAGTAACTGCACTCCAAGATGAACCTTTACCATCAACTACTACCCTCTGTCTTCTTCCAGCCAGCCAATTCCTAATCCAAACCTCCAACTCACCCTCAATGCCATACCTCCGTATTTTTTGCAGTAGCCTACCATGGGGAACCTTATCAAATGCCTTACTAAAATCCATATACACCACATCTACCGCTTTACCCTCATCCACCTCCTTAGTCACCTTCTCAAAGAATTCAATAAGGTTTGTGAGGCACGACCTGCCCTTCACAAAACCATGTTGACTATCCTTGATCACATTATTCCTATCCAGATGTTCATAAATCCTATCCCTTACAATTCTCTCTAAGACTTTGCCTGATGAACTCTTGCAGAGATGTCCTAGAGCTGAGATGACTGGCCTCCGGCATCCATATCCATCTTTCAGTGTTCCAGGTATGACTCGAACAAGTGAACAGTTTGTCCCTTGACACTAATTGATTTCAGTTTGCTCAGGCTTCTTGATGCCACACACGGGCAAATGCGGCCTTGATGTCAAGGACTGTCACTTCCACCATACCTCTGGAATCCAGCTGTTTTGTTTAAACCAAGGCCAGGCACTGAGTGACCCTGGAGGAACACAAGCTGGGTGTCACTGAGCAGGTTGTTTCCGATGATTGAGAGAGTGGACTGTTAGGGCAGTAATTGGCTTTTGTGTCCAGAACATATCTGGTCAATGTTTCATGTTGTCAGGTATATGCCAGTGTTCTTACTGTACTGTAAGAGCTTGGCGATGAATTCTGGAGCACAACTCTTCAGTACTGTTGCTGTAACGCTGTCAGGGCCCAAATCCCTTGCACTATGCAGTGACTCTAACTGTTTCTTGACACCAAGTGGAGTGAATTGATTTGGCTGAAGACTGGCATCTGTGATGCTGGCGACCGTCGGATGAGGCCAAGGTGGATCATCCACTCAACAATTTTAGCTGAACATTGTTGGAAATGCTGACCAAATCTAACACCCACTAAGACAATGGCAATACTAGAGGGATAGTTGTAACAACAGAATAATATTCTCTTGTCCAATTCTTGTTTAGATTCTGAACCTAATTGTCTGTAACTTTATCATAATTTCTGAACTCTGAGGATGACCTGTGCTTATATTCAAGAACAGGGATAATAAAGTTGATGGCTTATTTTCAACTTTATAAGTTCAGACTGGAGAGAAGCAACATCAGTCAACCATTGCTGCCTTATTTCAAAACACTGTCTCCCTCTTTCTCTCTCAAATTACATTAAACATATTCTAGTTGGAAATACATTGCAATTGAATTCAAGAGAACAATTTTATTTCAAATAAACAGTATTGTTTCTAAGCTCTTTTTCCTTTGTTCAATTTTAAGGTGTTGGAGTCACCATGGTCCTTCTGATCATAATTGCCAACATTTCCTATGCCTGCATTATTGGTTACAGTCTGTACTACCTGTTTGCTTCCTTCCAATCACCCCTACCATGGGCAGACTGCTTCAGTTGTTAGGGAGCAGATGAAACATGCAGCAGGACTCCCAAAGGTACAGTGTTCACTTTGACTGGGGACATTCCGTGACTGTTCATATTTTATTCTGTTGATCTGTCATAAGAAAAGTAGCCAATGCTTTCGATAACCAACTTCATTGTGATTGTACAGCAGAGAGACTTGGACAGGATCCAGCTCCAAGGATCATGTCACTGAGTCACTGAAGTGAAAGATTGTCAATAATAATTGCTTACAGGCAAGAGAGATGCTTCAAAGAAAATCATCTCTCCTTTAGTATTGTCACTGTTGGTCATTCTCAGCTGCTTTACTCTACCTGGATTGTAGATGTAGGGAAGCTAAGGTAGTTTCAACCTTTTATTATCAGTACCTACATTACTACTGTCTGGTACAGAGTTCAGTTTTTCTCTTTGTTTTCATCTCAGGCTCATCTCCCTCAAAATCTTCATTCACTGTCATCAGTAACACAATGAATGATTTACATTCACTCCTTGACCTTTAGGATTAGGGGTCATGAGATTGGATGCTGGATTTTGAGCCTGAAAGGAAATTTGAAGATCAGGACCAGGATGCAGATTTCAAACGTTATTGGTTTTACAAATGGGAGTGAGAGTAGCAACAAGTTTCAGAACAACATGTGTGTTAAACAGAGATAGGTGGAGGGACAGATAATGTTGAGGAGGTAGGGAGGCTGCAGAAAGACTTGGAGAGTAGATGAAGAAGTGGCAGATGGAACACTGTGGCAAGTGTGGAATTATGCACTTTGTTTGGAAAAGTAGAGCGCAGAATATTTTCTAAATGGAGCAAGTCTTCGGATATCAGAAGCACAAAGGAATTTCAGAGTCCTAGTTCAGGATTTTCTTGATGTGAATATGCAGGTTCAGTTGGGTGCTGGGAAGGCAAATGCAATTTTAGAATTTATTCTAAAAGGCTTAAAATGCAAGAGCAGGAATATACTGTTGTGATCGTAAAGTATCTGTTCAGATTACTTTTGGCAAATTGCAAGCAGTTTTGGGCTCTGTATCTAAGGAAGGATGTGCTGGCATTGGAGGAGGAGGAGGCTTACAAGAATGATCATGGGGATGAATGGCTTGTCATAGGAGGAGCAGTTAGGGACTTCAGGTTTCTACTTGATGGGATTCAGAAGGATGAGAGGGATCTTATTGAAACTTGCAAAATACTGAAAGGCCTATATAGAGTCTGATAGGACCCGAGACACAGCCTTAGAGTGATGGTACGAAGCCTCAGAGCTGAGATGAAGGGTGAATCTGTGGGACTCATTTCTGCAGAAGACAATGGAGGCCAAGTCATTGAATATATTTAAGCCAGAAAGATAGGTTCTTGATTAGTCAGGGGATCATAGGTTATGGGGATATGGTAGGAGAATGGGGTTGAGAAACATATCAGCTATGATTGAATGGTGGAATAGACTTGATAGGTTGAAAGGCATAATGATCTTCCTATCTCTTATAGCCTTATGATCTTATTTTATTTCAAAAATGTTTAAGTTGTTTCCCTCTGAGTCAAGGAAACCAATGTATGACCTGCAACTGGTGTCAATTTTAAGTACCAATAGCCAATGACTTACAACAGTGTTTGCCCTTATTCAATACATTGGGAGGTGCTCTTCTAGTCAGCCGACTATGTACATATTCTTGCTGCATTTTGCCTCTTAAGGGAAGGTGTGAGTCTTGGAAAACAAGAAATTCATGATTTAAATAATACCTTTTAATTTCCATATATCTGCATTTTGGACTCACATTCCTGTCTGTGACCCTGTGCATGGGTCCAGGAAGTTACTCTCAATCTTTTTTTTATTATAAAACACAATTCACAAGTTTTGAAGCCTGGAAAGTGATCGTACTGGAGTTAGGGAATCAGAAGTAATTAATTATCAGGATTAATATTCATTTTCTGATCCATTAATGAAAGCTTATCACATGGCTTTTGACAGTGGTAATGCCCCAACCTCTGACCCACAAGGTTCATTTCTAACCTCCCCCCAGAGGTGTGTCATAAAAATCTGAACAAATTGATCAAGGGATGTGGGCACCACTGTCTATGCCAATGTTCATTGTTTATCCCAAATGCCCTTAGTAATGTGGTGGTGAACCACTGCAATCTATAATAATGGTATAGCATAGATATGTATATTGTAAATATTGAGTGTTGGAACTTGTTCATAAGATGTGGATATGAAAATATAGTCATGAAATACCTAAAAAATGTGTCAATATAATATCTGAGTTAATGTGTGAGGGATTGAGACCAGGGAGTTTGAGACTTAAGCTTATAGACCAGACTGAGTAAGGAGGCTGGGGTATCGTCTTTGAGGGATGGGATGTCTGAAAGCTCAGTGATTGGCTGGTCCTTCCTGAGTGAGTCTGAATACATTAACTATCACATGGCTAGCACAGACCAAGTGGATCTGAAGGGACACATTTGGCGCCCATGTAGAAAGTTCTTTACTCATTTGTCTCTTCTGTTTGTGCTCCACAATGCTGACATTTCTGTCAACTTCAAACATGGTGTATGAGACACTTTTCTTAAAATCCCTAAATGATGCTGTCATTAGTGTGAACTAATGATGTGGAATACAAGGAGGGAGCTCAGTACATGTACCCAGCGTGTACAGTCTGGATAGAATGAAGGGCCAATTAAAACCATTCACAACCAATGGTGACTCAATGGAAATTTTTATCCACACAGCAAGAAGTTAGGATTGCATATGTATTGCCTGAGAGTGTGGTGGAGGTTACTTTTATTCAAGACATTCAAATGGGAGATCGATCATTGTTTGAAAAGGAAGGAGTTCAGAGCTACTGAGTGGAGGAACTAGGTGAAACTCTAATTTGGATTTTCACAACAGTTTGCATCGTCTCATTCTGTGCTATAATAATTTAGTGATTCTCTGTGCTGTTGCAGACTGGTGCTCAACAAAAAACATTGTGTCTCAGTCCCTGTGTGATTTCTTTCACATGCAGGATATGCTATTGAGTGTCATAGGATGCATCTTCATGAAATGGGAACCTTCACTGTTGATGTACCTATTTGTGTGTTAAGGGAGCTTTTGGGCCACTTGCATCTACCACTAGTACCAAACACTTTATGGAAGCCAGTAATTGAACAATGCAATTTTCTTCAATGTCATTGGATACCTCTATTGGGCACCCACCTGAAAATCTACCCTCCTAGGAAACAACAGACCAGATAGAGTGAACCCACATATTGTGCCGCTTCCCCACCCTCACCCTTCAACACATACATAAGAATGCCAATGGCTGCCAGCATACCCATTTAAGACATCTCTTAGGGAGTCAATTTACGTCTGGCAAGAAAGGCCGTCCTCAAACCATCCTACCCTGGATTCAATGAGTGGACACTGGGAAGAAGAGAGGCTCTTCATTTTATATATTCCTACCTCAGTCTATGCCTCTGATTCCACCTTATGTAATGGATGAGGTTGGGTTGGGTTGCCCAGAGACCCTGATTGTACCACTAGAAATGGCAGCATTGTTCAACAAGGAGCAGTAAAGTTCTAAAACACATTCAACATTTTCTAGATCCATTTTGCAATCTTACTCTGGACGATGGATATTTTGAAGTCATTAATACAACATGGCTGCAGACGTATAATAACACTTGCCTAATTGGATCAGAAATCTCCATTCCTCACCAGGGTCCGAGTGAGCAATACTGGGAGTAAGTACATTGTTGTTTAGTATGACAGACTTTGATTAATGCTGACAAAAGAAACATTAAGTCAAAACTTCCTGTCTTCCATTCATTCTGAAAATTTGCAAGAAATACTAAAGTGAAGGGAAAATAACAGGAACAAAAAAAACCCAGAAATTGTTGGAGAAACTCAGCAGGTTTGGTAGCATCTGCAGAGAGAAAGCAGAGTTAATGTTTTGGGTCCAGCAATCTTTCTTCAGAACTGGACCTGAATCATTGGCTTTGCTTCCTCCCCATAGATGCTGCCAGACCTGCTGAGTTTCTCCAGAAATTTTTGCTTTTGTTTCAGATTTCCAACATTTGTTTTATGTTAGTGGAAAATAACAGATGCTGAATGAGAGGTGCATTCCGATTGGTTGACAAGTGAACTCTGATTGGTTGAGTTGTTACACTGAGGGATGTGCCCATTAGAGCTATTTGACATTTACCTGGCAGATTTTGTTTAAATTTAAACCAGGAGGTTGATAGATTGGCCAGAGCATTGCCCGAGTTAATGGCTGTCATCTATTCTGTTCATTTGAATCGGGGCAGAGCTCATACACAGTTTTTCTGTCTACAAAGACGATCCCTGTGTATTAATATACAAAGTTTCCAGTGCATGCAAGTGTGCTACACTGGAAAATCATAATTGTAGCTTTATCCTAAATTTAATGCAAGTGTAATTACATAGAACATAGGAAAGTACAGCATAGAACAGGCCATTTGGCCTACCATGTTGTGCCAAGGTTTAATCCTAATGTAAAATAAAATAACCGAACCTACGCACCCCTCAACTCACTGTTATCCATGTATATGTCCAGCAGTCACTTAAATGTCCCTAATGACTCTGCTTCCACTACCACAACTGGCAATGCATTCCATGCATTCACAACTCTCTGCGTAATGAACCTACCTCTGACGTCTCCTTTATACCTTCCTCCTAAAATCTTAAAACTATGACCCCTTGTGCCAGTCAATCTTGCTCTGGGGAAATCTCTCTGGCTGTTGACTCTATCCATGCCTCTCATGAGGGATATGGCCTCCTCTATATTGGGGTGACAGGCCACCTACTTGCGGAACGTTTCAGAGAACACCTCTGGGACACCTGGACCAACCAACCCAACAACCCCGTGGCTCAACACTTCAACTCCCCCTCCCACTCCACTAAGGACATGCAGGTCCTTGGACTCCTGCATCGCCAGACCATAGCAACACGGCGGCTGGAGGAAGAGCGCCTCATCTTCCGCCTAGAAACCCTCCAACCACAAGGGATGAACTCAGATTTCTCCAGTTTCCTCATTTCCCCTCCCCCCACCTTGTCTCAGTCCCAACCCTCGAACTCAGCACCACCTTCCTAACCTGCAATCTTCTTCCTGACCTCTCCGCCCCCCCCCCCCCCCCCGGCCTATCACCCTCACCTTATCACCTTCACCTTAACCTCCTTCCACCTATCGCATTTCCAACACCCCTCCCCAAGTCCCTCCTTCCTACCTTTTATCTTAGCCAGCTTGGCACACTGTCCTCATTCTTGAAGAAGGGCTCATGCTCGAAACGTCGAATCTCCTGCTCCTTGGATGCTGCCTATTTGCTGCGCTTTTCCAGCAACACATTTTCAGCTCTGATCTCCAGCATCTGCAGTCCTCACTTTCTCCATGCCTCTCATTACCTTGTATATCTCAATCAGGTCACCTCTCTTCCGCCTAATCTCCAGCGAGAAAAATGCGAGCTTAGTCAACCTCTCTTTGTAAGACAAGCAGCATCTTGGTAAACCTTCTTTGCACCCTCTCCAAAGCCTCTGTATCTTTCCTATAATAGGGCGACCAGAACTGGACACAATATTCCAAGTGTGGTCTCACCAGGGACTTGTAGAACTGCAACAAAACCTCGCGGCTCTTAAACTCGATCCCCCTGTTAATGAAAGCTAAAACACCACATGCTTTCTTAACAACCTTATCCACTTGGGTGGCAACTTTGAGGGATCTATACACTTGAACACTAAGATCCCTATGTTCCTCCACACTGCCAAGAATCCTGTCTTTAATCCTATATTCAGCATTCAAGTTCAACCTTCCCCTTCTAAAATGCATCACTTCGCATTTGACCAGATTGACCTCCATCTACCATTTCTCAGCCCAGCTCTGCATCCTGTCTATGAGGTGCTGCAACCTACAGTAGCCCTCGATACTATCAACAGCACTTCCAACCTTTGTGTCATTTGCAAATTTACTAACCCACCCCTCAACCTCTTCATCCAAATCATTTATAAAATTTACGAAGAACAGAGGTCCAAGAACAGAGCTCTGTGGGACCCCACTCAACATTGACCTCCAGGCAGAATACTTTCCATCTACAACCATTCTCTGCCTTCTGTCAGCCAGCCAATTCTGAATCCAGACAACCAAATCTCCCTGTAACCCATACCTCCTAACTTTATGAATGAATCTACCATAGGGAACCTTATCAAATGCCTTGCTGAAGTCCATATACACCACACCCATTTCTCGACCTTCATCGACCTGTTTCGTCACCTCCTCAAAGGACTCAATAAGATTTGTGAGGCATAACCTGCCCTTCACAAAGCCATGTTGACTGCCTTTAATCACACTATGCTTTTCCAAATAGTCATAAATCCTACCCCTCAGAATTCTTTCCAAAACCTTGCTGACCACAGACGTAAGACTGCCTGGTCTGTAATTGCCAGGGATTTCCCTATTCAATCTGCCATGTTTTATCGCCCACTCTTTTACTCTGCCTGTATCCCTCCAGTCTCTGTGTGTCATCCTCACCATTTGCCTTCCCATCTATTTTCATATCATCCACAAACTTGGCGATAGTTCATTCACTTTCCTCATCAAAGTCATTAATATATTGTAAATAATTGTGGCCCCAGCACTACAGCACTCCATTAGTTATAGGCCATCCTGAAAATGCCCCCATTATCGCAAATCTGCCTTCTATTAGTTAGTCATTCCTCTGCCTGTGCTATTATCCTTCCTCCAACACCACAGGTTCTTATTAACGAGCCAAGTGCATAGTATTGAATGTGTTTTCAAACTCCTCCTCCACAAATGGTGGGATTGTCCTGTGAGAAAGTGAGCACTGCAGATGTTGGAGATCAGAGCTGAAAAATGTGTTGCTGGAAAAGCGCAGCAGGTCAGTCAGCATCAAAGGAGCAGGAAAATCGACGTTTCGGGCATAAGCCCTTCTTCAGGAATCAGATTAATGAAGAAGGGCTTATGCCCGAAACGTCGATTCTCCTGCTCTTTGGATGCTGCCTGACCTGCTGCGCTTTTCCAGCAACACATTTTTCAGGATTGTCCAGTGAGGAATTTTGTGTGTCTGAATGAGATAATCTTTCATTCTTCTAAACTCTAGATCCTAAAACTACCTCTCTGTTTTAGGAGCAACCGTTTTACACAGCTAGCATTTACCAAGATTTCTGCAAATCTGCCTCAACTTGAAAATAAACAGCATTTTTCCCCAAACCCAAAAGACTTCAGAATCTTCGATCTGAGAGACAAATGTACGGCTCTGTTTATTTTGTTCCCTTGTAATTATTTGAACACTCAGGATTATCCAGTAAACATAGTTCAGTTTTAGAATCTCATCTAATATTAAACACTGTATCGTGAATTTGTATTTGCAGGCTGGCTTGGTACAGTTAGAATGTTTTTCTTGGGAACAATTGAGTGAATTATTGATATGATCCATCAGTCTTTGGGATATATAACATTGAAACATGGCATCACACCAGCACTAAAATTAATATACCACATTATTTATTTGCTCTAAGCAAAACATCTTGTTGGTTTAATATCAGCATCATGTTCGTAACAAAAATAGTAACAATGTGAAACAGTTGACTTCAACTCTTGATCAAACATTGGAGATACCTTGCCCTTTCAGACCTGAGGAGGACTGGGCACTTCCAGGCCTGCCTTAGGGCCTGTGATGTCTGGTTGGAACATACATTGAGGGATTATCTGATCAGTGGCCATTACCTGCAGGGTGCTTGAGAAGTGCCCTACTTCAACATTACATTTACATGGCCAATAAATTTACAAGGTTGCTGATCATGCCCATTTTGCAGTATATGAAAACATAGGAATCTCAACATGTGTACTGACTTCTGAAGGTAGATCTTTGATATATAAGAGTAGAGAACCCCTGGCTGATTTCCCAACTAGAACTCTAGCTAAGGAGATTAATTTGACTGTTCCATTTCAAGTGTAAATTTGAGCATAAGATGGAGCCCATTAAGGCATGCCACGAATTTTTTCATGCAGTTGCAGATTCAAATATAGCAAACGCACCCACATTCTGTTTGAATAAGATGTAGAAAGAGAAAAACATAAAGGACATCAAACCTCAGTAACCATTCTCTTATTTAAAAGTAGGACTTATTCTGTAACAACTGAATATTTTTAAAAGCCCTGTATATTGCACTAAATACTCAGATGCATTGAGCACATAGTATCTATGTGTAATAAACAGTACCCTTATGAAAAATATTTTCTCTTTTTTTAACTCAGTCAAGCAGTTTTACACCGTACAAGTTCATTGGATGAGACTGGGGAGATAGTCTGGCATTTAGCCCTCTGTCTGCTTCTAGCCTGGCTGATGGTTGGGACAGCACTTTTGAAAGGAATCAAATCTTCAGGAAAGGTAAATGAGTGGTGATGAAGACAGTTACAACTACTGACAAAATACAGATTCCCTGTAAGAATAAAACTAGAATTTATTGACTGTTGTGAAGTGCATAGTTTATATCCTTAGTGATGTTAACAGTTCCTGCAAGGTATAAAGAACAGAAAATGAACTAGTGTGCAGTAATCCTTTGTAGCTTCCACAGAGCATGGTTACCCTTTGAAGGGATACAGCCTTGAAGAGGAGCAGATATGACACCTCATGCTGCTCAATCACCTGCCAAGTGTTCAGCCACAAACTGTGTGGGTCCTGCTCTGAACAACACAACAATCAGAGAAATGACGAGGCTGAAATAAGTGTGAAAAAAAGTGTGAAGAACAGTCACAAATTGTAATATCCACAACTGAAATTGAACATAACTAATTTCTAGCCCCAGCAATGCCCCCAAATTCCTGAATGTGTCCCTCATTCTAAGGGTTTCAGTCACTGACACAGGGACTGGAGGAAATTCCAATTGCTGCGGAAGGCTGGGCAGGACTGGGGGAAGGGACTGAGCAGATTAGGGTCAGGGTTTTATTTACCATTTGTCTGGACTATTAGAATAGTAAAGAATCATGAAATATGAAGTGTTGAATATATTCATGAAGTTCTCATCAATTCTCCTGAATACATCTGTCATTTCCCTGAATGTGATTAATTATAAAACTAAAAATAATATTGTAGAATTTAAACTTATTTCCAACATGTAGCTCAGTGTTAAATATCCCCATCATGTAGCCAACTGTCTTCTGATTCACTCTTTGTTTATATTCCTATCAGTTTACAATCAGCTGGATCCAATAAAGTAAATGTTGTACCACTAATACAGGAAAATCTTCCAATTTATTCTCCATTCTCAGGTTGTTTATTTCACTGCAATTATCCCGTATGTGGTTCTGACAATACTCCTGATCCGAGGGGTTACCCTGGAGGGAGCCTCTAAAGGAATTGAATTCTACATCGGAAGCCAGTCAGACTTCTCCAAACTGGCTGATGCTCAGGTAAGCTCAACAACAGAATCAATTGAATTTCAAAAATCACTTTTTTTTATTTAACTGTTCCTTCTTTTATTTTGTCTGATTGAGGTATTAAAATTTAGAATTGAAATGTACCTTTCAGTCTTTTGTTTGTATTTGGAAAGATCATTTTGCACATGTTGCGAAAAGCTAGCTGAGACTTTGTGATGAATTCTAATGAGTTAGTTTATTGTTGTAATCATCTTGGTATGAGCAGGAGGGAATCAATGCTAAGGGCTAGGATGATGAGATTAGATACAACTGGATGAGATCGGCAGTGGGATGCAAAGGATTGTTTATTCTCAGTGCCTCTTTCTTTCTGAAATCATGGATT
Organism: Hemiscyllium ocellatum; assembly: GCF_020745735.1. Classification (NCBI taxonomy): domain Eukaryota; kingdom Metazoa; phylum Chordata; class Chondrichthyes; order Orectolobiformes; family Hemiscylliidae; genus Hemiscyllium; species Hemiscyllium ocellatum. The sequence continues at coordinate 60,204,823 of NC_083411.1, forward strand.
GATTCAGTAATCAGATTTTCAGTTACAATCACTTATGAGACTATGTCATCAGTATTTGTTCAATATACATTGGTGGGATATGGGCATTGCTGGCTGGCCAGCATTCATTGCCCATCTCTACTTGCCCTTGAGAACGGCAAAGCTGTGGTAGTCCATTTGACATCTCCTGACCTGTTTAATGTCAATGGTATTTGGAGTTTATCGAGAAGTGGGAGATGGCATTGTCACAATATCATCTGTACCTGAGATGTGACTACAGAGAGAAAGCAACTGAGCATCTGCTTAACCAAGTAAATTGTTTGATTGCAAAATTAACAGCACATGAACTGTGATAGTGAAGGAAATGTAACTCTCAATGAGTGAACTTAGAGTAGTTCAGAAATAAAATGCAGAATTTTATGCCCTTCCAAATGACAATTTGGGAGCAATGGGACATGAAATTGGGTGGGAAAGCATTAGTTTGTAGCTTCTTGTCACTCATCTATCGTGGTGGCAGAAGATTCATGGATGGATTTTGATGCTCTGCCATTAATTATGGTGTTTAAGTGGCCAATGAATGGCCATTGAAACATCTCCTCCCTGGTTCTGCACCTACTTGTGGAGACCAGGGGACAATCATGAGGAAAAGCGAAATCAAAATCCTGTTGAATTCCTATCGGGCTTCCAAGAAGAGGGAATTCATCTAAAGGCATCAACACTTATTTGAAGGACTCTACTTCATGTAGATGGAAGGACTGGGGGGAGCTACTAAGAGCTAAGATCCTGCCTTTCAGTTGATCTTCTCCCCCTTCCCCCCCAAACCCTTCTTCCACATCAACAATAATAATGTGACTCTACGCATGTAATAGGTAATTTCACACTGAGCCAAGTTTGTAAATGTCAGGAGATACCATTTTTATAACAGCAGAGTGGTGCATATCAGAGATATTTCTCTGAACCTCTGAGTGCAGTCAGAAATTGCTGTGGAATTTACACATAAATGACAAGGAGCATCTGGAGCCTCACCATTTAAGTATAAGATGGTTCGTTACAAATGTGCACTCAGTTTGACATTCATACCTATTTTAAATCTAATTTAAATCATTTTTGTGATCCAAATTAACCTCAATGTATGCAATTTACATTTTGCTTAACAGACTGCAGTGCAGAAAATAGCAATGTCTTTGCAGAAGATCAGATTTTTGGTCCAGTGGGGTTTTATTCCTGCTATGAGTCAATTTTGGAGCGAAAATCTTAAAGTTGGCAGCAAGTAGTCAAAGGAAAATCAAATGATGGCCCTCCTATTAAGTGAGATGGTGTTGATCAGAGCTAGTTTAATTCAGTCAGATCACATTGAGCTGCTGGACTAACTCACACTATGCTTCTTGTGGTCAATGTAGTTTTTCAGTTGAATGAGTTCAAGTGAAATCGTTCAGCGCTGATGAATTCTCCCTTCTATTTATCAGGTCTGGAAAGATGCTGCAACACAAATTTTCTACTCGACATCAGTGGGTTGGGGCAGTTTAATCACATTGTCATCCTACAACAAATTCCACAACAACTGTTACCAAGATACCATCATTGTCTGTGTTGTTAATTGTGCTACGAGTGTGTTTGCGGGATTTATCATCTTCTCCACTCTTGGACACATGGCTCATGTGCAAAACAAGCCCGTTTCAGAGGTTGCACGGTCAGGTAAATACAAAGTTAACCATACTATTCTGCTGCAGGTTAGCACATATGTGTCATTTGTTAGACATCGATGGGGTACTAGAGGACACCTGGGCCTGAGTGTAATTTGCCCAAAAGAGAATTGAGTCAATGGGATTAATGGAATGAGAAAGGAACAGAAAAATAATTGAGAATGATAGTAACAGGGCAACAGGCAAACATAAGACAGGTGCTCAGAGAATTCAGTAACAGAAAGATCAACTTTTCCTACATTATTGGAATTGGTGCACAATGAAGTTCTCATGGAATGATTGTGTTTATTAGTGGCTTCTATTTCCGGATTTATTTTGATGTTAAATGAAAGTTGGGTTGATAGCTAGGGAATGGTAGAACAATTATTGCGTGGCAGTGATTAGATTACTGAATAACCTGAGTATCTGTCCAGGGACAACCATGCCAACCACCATCACCTGCCTCCTCCTATTCATTCTCCCAGGATAACTCTGCCGTCCTGGAAGCAAGATTTGAGAGATTCAGCAAACCTCTAGTGATTTTGAGATGTACTCCATTTGAACTTGATTTGACACCTTCAGGAAGCCAGTGGTTTGATCCACCATGTTCCTGTTGGTAGCAAGTGTTCCATTGTACACCAGCTTGAGTGGCAAGGAAGAACCACCAGCAAGGACAGGTCTGGATATTCCAGTTGTTCTGAACTCCTTGTCACTGCCCCCTTGTTTGACTGAGGCTGGAGGAGTGCATTATCTCCCACTCATCCACTACTCCATTGATAACAGCATGCATGTAAATGTTTTACCCAGTAACCACCATGGGCAATGATATAACTTAGCTAGAATGGGTTTAAACTTAGAAGATCTATAAACCAGGTTTCTTTGGGAATCCAAGATGGCGGCGACCCAGCAAGTCTGAGTCTACAGTGCTCCTCCCAAGACTTGGGCAAAGTGGGTCGCCCACCCCCACCACACTCACCAAATCATTTAAAATAGTTTTTACTTAATGTAATTAGTTGTTTAGTATTGAATATAAACAATTTCATCTCCAGTAAAAATGACGAAAGGGGAGCCTGCAGCTCTCAGCAAGCAGGAACCCCTCCCCCACCCTCTCCAGCTGCAGAAGAGGCATCCGCAAGCGACCCGGGGGGCTTACTTTCGGTGGCGAGCCACGTGGGAGTAATATCCAAACTTGATGCGAAGATTGACGCTTTTATAGAAGAATCCTGAAGCCGATGGGACTCACTCTCGGCCGCGCTGCAAAAGCAAGACATCAAGGAAATCGAGCGCTGAGTCGGAGGGTCGGAGCTAAAGGCCGCGACCTCCGAAACTACAGCACAATCGGCCGTGAATCAGGTCCGGATTCTCGAACAGCGAGTCTGGACCTTAGAGAATCACATTGACGACCTGGAGAATTGAGGCTGTAGACAAAATATTCATTTGCTGGGCCTTCCCGAACGGGAAGAGGAAGGCCAGCTTACAGTGTTCCTTGAACAGTGGCTTCCACAGCTTTTAAATCTGGAGGCTGGATCAGGCCAGGTAAGGGTGGAATGGGACTACTGGGTTGCAATACGTGGATCCGGCTCAAACCAGCGTCCCCGCCTGTTACTGTTCCGGCTGCAGAGTTATAAGGAGAGGCAGATACTTTTAGAAGCCTCCAGAAATCTTGGAAAAGATCTCCAAGCTATGATCTATAAAGGATCCAAGATCATGTTATTCCAGGACTTTTCCCCAGCTCTGGTCTGAAAGATGAAGGTGTTTGATGAGGCGAAGAAGTGTTTAAGGGACTTACGTATTCAGTACTCCTTGCGCTACCCAGCGACGCTACGCTTTAACCATGAAGGGTCCATGTATAACTTCGGATAGCTGGAAAAGACCAAGGAATTTTTGGACTCTCTTAGATAAATTGTAAGAGATAATTGATGTTGGTTTGCTTTCCCCCCACTCCGGTTTACATCCCACCCTCCCTTTTTTTTAATATATTAATCATCTTTTTAACTTACTGTTTAATATTATCTTGGGGGGTGGGGAGAGGGATTTATTTATTTGTTCTCTACTAAACGATTTTCTCCACCTCCTTGTTTTTTTTATTTTTATATATATATATAGGCTGGGGGGTCTAGTTAATGTTGGTGGGGGGAGGTGGTTACCTTATACTATTTTACCTCTGTTTCTAGGAGCGGGGTTGTTTTCCCTTGTTATTTTGTATTATTATATTTAATTATTACTTGTTGAGGTTGTAATTTCATAGTTATATACGTTTATACATGGTATTAACATTACCAAATATATCCAGGTGTTGGTGTAGGTTGGGGAGGGGGAGTAGGGTGCTCACTGTTAACTCTAGTTCTGTAGTATATTTGAATTTTCTTCATCCTATTGAGGAGCGCCTGGGTCAAGGGTGGGGCACTGGTTTGGAGCGGATACAATAGACTTTTGGAAAGGAAGTGATACCCCCTGGGAACAAGGGGGAAAATCTCCATTTAAATACTTTTAATATTTTTTTTATTTCGAAATAGTTTTTTATTTTACTGTTGTGAGGGTATTAGAGAGCCTTTATTTTTGTGAATTTTATATGCTCTATGCTCGGGATGTTCTGGATAGGGTTTCCCCTCCCGAGGGATCTCGGATTTGCCTGGACGATTATGGTTGATCAGTCGGTTAAGTGGTGCACCTGGAATGTCAAGGGGAGTAATTCACCAGTCAAAAGGAAGAAAATATTATCAAACCTCAAGAAAGAAAGGGTTGATATAGCTCTCCTACAGGAGACACACTTATTGGATAAAGAACACTTGAAATTACGACAGGGTGGATTTGATCAGGCCTTTTTTTCTTCTCTGAGCTCAAAACGCAGGGGAGTTGTTATTCTTATTCGGAAGAATTTCCCTTTCAAAATCCTAAATCAGATAAAAGACGAATCTGGACGATATATTCTGATTAAAGCCCTTATAAATGGAGAGGAATATGGAATTTTAAATTTGTATTGCCCCCGGCACTTCCTTTTAAATTTATAATGGAAGCCTTCTCAAAGTTGATGGCTCTCGGTGCCCGTCATACAATTATAGCGGGAGACTTTAATTGTATTATGGATCCGGAAATAGATAAGATTCCCAAGAGTACTGCAGGAGTATCTCCCAGATCTAGACAATTGGTGGATTTGAACAAAAAGTTAGGACTAGTAAATATATGGAGATGCCTTCATCCACAGGGCAGAGATTTTTCTTTTTACTCCAATCCACACAAATGCCATACCAGAATTGATCTGTTTTTTGCCCCTCGATTTTTTAAAATTCCATATCATCCTGTAAAATAGGCAGTATTACAATTTCTGATCACGCTGCTGTATATATGGAAATCAAGGCGAGGAACAATGAGACATCACCCTGGCATTGGCGTATGGACCCCTTCCTGATGAAAGACAGTAAATTTGTAAAGTACTTCTCTCAAGAATTTAAAACTTTTTTAGAAATTAATTTAGGTACGGCTAGCAACCAATCAATGATGTGGGAGACCATCAAAGCTTACGCACGATGTTTGATCATCTCATACTCAGCGACCCAGAAAAAATTAAAGGGAGAACAACAGCGTCTGCTCGAAGCTCGCTTAAAAGCGGCTGAAACAGCATACGCTGACAGACCTTCTATTATCAAATTGCAAAGGATTACGGCCCTTAGGACAGCTCAAAACACCACCCTTACCCAAACGGCTAAGAGGGAAATATTATTTGCAAAACAAAGGTCATATGAATTTGGTAAATACTTAGCATTTCTTGCAAAGAAAAAGAAGGCCCCTCAAATATCACGTCTATCAAGGAAAGTACTGGTATTTTTACTCATGATCGTAAAAGGATTAATGCAATCTTAAGAAAATTTTATTCTGATTTATATAAATCACAGGATTGTGAAGACAGGACTTGGAGGATGCAATCATTTTTAAAAAACTTGACCTTTCTGGACCTAACTCGGGAACAGATATCGGTCTTGAATGTTCCCCTAACAATCCAAGAAATACTTGACACAATCAGGCAACTTCAGAGCGGTAAGGCACCTGGCCCAGATGGCTTTCAAGCTGAATTCTATAAAGAATTTACAGGAATATTGGCTGGTCCACTTATGGACATGTATAACTACTCATACAGTCAGGGCTGTCTCCCGCCTTCACTGAAAGAAGCAAATATCTCTCTTATCCTTAAAAAAGGAAAGGACCCAGAAGATTGTGCGTCATACAGATCAATATCCTTTGTAAATGTAGATTTTAAAATCCTCTCTAAAACGTTAGCATTGAGGCTAGAAAGGGTATTGCCACATATCATAAAGGAGGATCAGACGGGGTTCATTAAGGGCCGTAGATCATCCAATAATGTTAGAAGGGTTTTGAATGTGATTCAAGCCTGCCATCAGGGAAAGATACCAGGAATAGTAGTCTCATTAGATGCGAAAAAGGCATTCGACAGGGTTGAATGGTCATATTTGTTTTACACTTTGGAAAGCTTTGGCGTTGGAAAGGTGTTTACCAAATGGGTCTCAACACTGTATAGTGATCCCAAAGCAGTTGTGATTACCAATGGATTAGGCTCGGATAACTTCAGTATGGATAGGGGCTGCCGTCAGGGATGTTCTTTCTCGCCATTGCCATTTACGCTAATAATTGAACCACTAGCAGAAACTATACAGGCTGACCCTAATATAAGGACCCCGAGGATTGGTACAGGTAAACACAAAATTACCCTTTATGCAGATGATGTTCTTCTATTCCTCAGTAATCCTTTGATGTCCGTGCCTCGCTTAATCCAAGTTATTAATACATTTAGTGTATTTTCAGGCTATAAAATTAATTTCTCAAAATCGGAGGCTCTGCCAATGGGTGGCCTTGCTAGTATATCCCACTTATTGGACGGATCCCACTTTCCCTTTCAGTGGTCCCTGGAGGTTTTTTTATAATTAGGCATTTTTATTACCCCAGCATTTGGTCAGTTATACAAGGCTAACTTTGTGCATTTCCTGGAAAGGGTAAGGCAGGACCTCCAGCGATGGAGACCTTCCAATTTCCTGGCTAGGTAGAATACCACTAATTAAAATGAATGTCCTGCCCCGTCTCCTATACCCTATGAGAATGCTTCTGGTGATGCTGCTGAGGCTGGCACTACGTAAATTATATGGCTGGTTGGGTTTCTTTATTTGGAATCATAGACAGCCCCTCATTAAGCTGAAGAAGCTACAGCTTCCACAGGCAAGGGGAGGATTGGATTTCCCAGATTTTAGGAAATATCAGTTAAGTTCCCTATTAAGTTACATAGCTGATTGGGTCTTGTCTGACCCGCAATCAATCTGGCTGGACATTGAGGCTTCTCAAGTAAAATGCCCACTTATTAACCTTTTATTTTCAGACAAGAGGAAAATCATTACGGATCACTGTAAAAACCCCATAATACTGAACACAATTAAAGCTTGGAATATAATGCGGCAAAATGAGGGCAACTCACATAAAACATCCCCCTATGCTCCGATAGTGGGAGCATGGGGATTTCAACTGGGGTTTACAAATGCCACTTTCAAACTCTGGAGATCCAGGAGTATCTCTTGTTTAGGGGGTCTACTTAAAGAAGGGATCCTGATGTCTTTTGAACAGCTGCATCAGAAATTCGGATTACCTAATGGAGACCTCTTTCGATACTTCCAAATTTGAGATTACATACAGAAGAAGACTACGTTATTAGATAGTCTTTATAAATCAGATAGAGAATGTAGAATGCTATGGCCAATGGGGGTATCTTCCATCAGTACTATTTATCATTTACTACATGGTGAAGTATTGGGAGATATAGACAATCTGCTTAAAATATGGGATCAGGATTTGGGACTAGAAATCTCTATAGAAACATGGAATGACATTTGGGAAAATGCCAGAAGAATCACCATCTGCAACAGAACTCAGGCCATTCAGCTGAAGATACTTCATAGGGCCCATATAGCACCAGATCGATTGGCAAAATTTAAGGCAGGAACATCTCCGATGTGTCCCAAATGTAAAATACAGGTGGGCACTTTTGTACATTGCCTATGGACCTGTCATAAGATGCGTAGATATTGGACTAAAGTAGCAACTGCTCTGACAGAAATCTTAGGAACGGAAATTAGAGTGGACCCTGTATCTCTCCTTTTGGGCTTTTCGATCTTACCCTCCCTGGATATGCACGGGAAGAGATTATTTTCTATTCTCTCTATATATGCAAGGAAAAATATTTTGGTAAACTGGGTGGCTGAGGGCCCCCCTGGACTTTCAATTTGGCACAGATTAGTTATGGAATGTATTCCCCTTGATTTCCTTACAAATATGGTGCACCAAAAGAACAAATTATTTCATAAAATATGGCAGCCCTTCTTGAATTATATAAATACATATATTTCGGACGTCCTAACAAGGGCTTTTATTTAATTGAAATGGCGATACTGGCTGGTCCGTGGCCCCTTGGGAGAGGAATCCCGCACGAATACGGGTTTTGTTACATATGATGTTAATACATTTCCAGCATGTATCTCACTATCAGTGTTCGTTGATTGTACGCAGGACTAATATTATCATTTGTTTTGTATCCATTGTTCAGGGTTTGGTTTGGCCTTTATTGCCTACCCAGAGGCCCTTGCACAGTTGCCATGGGCAACTTTATGGTCCATTTTATTTTTCTTCATGCTGCTCACTTTGCGACTTGACACACTGTTTGCAAGTTTTGGTAAGAATGACATCTTTTAAGTTCAACAATAATGTTACTTAATTTAACCAATCTCTTTCTACTTTTATAAAAGGAACTTATCTAAGCTATTATGTTTGGAACTACTGCTGATGATTGTAATGCATGAGAAAACAATGTTACTCTATAGTCAAATTCTCCACAATGTCTTAATGAAACCTCAGCTTGGTTGAATGAAGTGTGTTCCAAGTTGTAGGAAAGAAATATTCAGGTCATTGTTACCTAACATCTGGAAGATTTACAGTGGAATTCATGTTTTTTAAAAATCTGCATTCATGTTCAGTCGCTGTTCACAATTTTGTTTTTCTTCATTCATTCATGGGATGAGATCATTGCTGGCTAGGCAGCATTTATTGCCCATCTCTAATTGCCCAGATGGCAGTTAAGAGTCAACCACATTGCAACGGGTCTGGAGCCACATCTAGGCCAGATCAAGTAAGGATGGCAGCTTCCTTCTCTAAAAGACATTAGGAAATCAGGTCAGCTTTTCCAACAATCAATTCATGGTCATCATTAGATTCTTAATTCCACCAACTGCCGTGGCAGGATTTGAGCCTGGGTCCCTTGGATATAATCTCTGGATTAACAGTCCAACGGTAATACCATTAGGCCATTGCTTCCCCTTTCCTTGTTCTTTCTGTTGTATCATACAACTCATATTTCTGTTTCTGCTGCCAAGTTCTAGGTGTCTCAATATAATAACTATCATTTTTGATGTACATCTAGACCCTTCTCATCAGGAACAGGATTTGTTAAAATGTATTGAGCAGCAATTATGTTGTGATTCAGTTAACAGACTAATCTGGAGGCCTGGATAAATGACCTGGAGACATGAGATCAACCCTCACCTCTATGTCAAAAAAGAACTGCAGATGCTGGAAATCAGAAATTGCAGGAAGAACTCAGCAGGTTTGGCAGCATCTGTAGAGAGGAAGCACAGTTAATGTTTTGAGTCCAGTGACCCTTCTTCAAAAAACAGCATTCTGAAGTAGGGTCACTGGATCTGAAATGTTAATTCTGCTTTCTCTCCACAGATGCTGCCAAACCTGCAGAGTGTTTCCAATAGTTTCTGGTTGTGTTTCACGTCAGTGTCTGAGGAATTTGAATTCAATCAAATAAACCTGGATGAAATAACATTGCTGTCAGTAATTTTGACTGTAGAGCTATCATTGTGTCAGAAAAACTCATCTGACACCTAATGCCTTTTATAGAAGGAGATTGTGTGTGAGAGACCTTCTTGAAAACCTCAGAACCATAATCATATGTTAGACCCTGGAATCCTTGATGTGCATTTTGCTTCAATGCTTTATGTGATTAAAGAATCCAACAGAATATTTATTGCAGCTCACTGTTATATACAAACATTATATCCATGTACGCTTCTCGGTGAGTATGAAAGTACTCAATTACAACATGCAGCACAGTTTGTCAGTATGTCATGCTTGAAGTGGCCCAAGTCAAGATAGTTTCTGAGACCTTTCTGCTTTTAAGTCACATAATTATGCAGGGTTTATATAATGCCTTACAGGTTATTATATTAGATAAGATTCCCTACTGTGTGGAAACAGACCCTTTGGCCCAACAGGTACACACCGACCCTCCGAAGAGTAACCCACCCAGACCCATTCTCTTACGTTTACTCCTGACTAATGCACCTAATACTACAGGCATTTTAGCATGGCCAATTCACCTAATTTGCACATCCTTGGATTGTGGGAGGAAACCAAGCATCCGGAGGAAACCCATGCAGACATCACAACCCACACTCATTCCACACAGACAGGCACCCAAGGCTGGAATTGAACCTGGGTCCCTGGCACTGTGAGGCAGCAATGCTAACCACTGAGCAACCTTGCTGCCCCACAGTGACGTGGTAACATATTAATTGTGAGGCATGAAACAACAAGCCTCTCTGAAATAAAGTGGCAAGCCACTCAGTTGTGGCTCATTGCTCCGATAGGTAAAATAAACCAGATGAACTGCCTGGCATCAGAAACAGCAAAGGTACAATCTTCCCAATCAGTGTTGCAAACTCTTCTGCAATACAATCTGAGAGAGTTCTCCCACACATTGTTGAACCAAATGTCTAATATTGTCGTTCCCACTGAATCACAGCCTATAGCCCACATCTCAGAATCTTCTATCACCCACCCTGAGATGGTGAGTTACTTTCAGGAGACATTAGCAAGCCTCCATTTTCCAAACATTGCTCTTATACAATTCTGCCCAAAGACAGAGAAATCTCTCCCCAATGGCTCCTTCAGTCCTCTTGGCTGCCATTTCTCTGATGGTGGATTTATCTAAGACTTGGTATAAATCATTAATTAATCACTGATAACTCTTGTTTTCAATAGAAACAGTAATAACAAGCCTGCTGGACCAGTTTCCTGAGTTCCTTAGGCCAAAGCGTCTTTATCTGACAGCTGGTCTTTGTTTGTTATTTTATTTCCTTGGCCTTCTGTTTGTAACACAGGTAAGTTATAGCTTAGTCATTTGCTATGTTTCCACATGAGCAATCAACCCTCTCTAGACAAGGATACTCAGTAAAATGAGACACTGTTTCATAAATCACAAAGAATTAAGTTCAGTCTAAATAAGCTCCCAGCATTTAGAACCTCACTGCTGGTTTGGTTTTGGACCAGGGGTGGTGATAAAAATGGATAATTGGCAGTCCAGAATAAGAAGAATGAACTGGAGGAGAGCTGACTTCAATGGGCAAAGAATGGAGCTGAGCCAGAGAGACAGGAACAAAATTATGGTGGGAAAAACAGTCACTGAACAAAGGGCTATGTTTAAAATAGACATGATTCAGGTACAATCAAGGTATGTTCCCTCAAAAAGCAAAAGGAGAACAAACAAATGCAGAGCTCTGAGGATGAACAAAGGAGATAGAATACAAAATGAAGAAGAAAAAGTGAGGTTATGATGCGTGTCAAGACAAAAACTTCAAGCAGAACACTAAGGTTCAAAGGGGAAGTGAAAAGCATATTGGAGAAGTGAAGGGGGGTTTAATAAGAAGATTAAGGTCAGAGGTAAAGCCACCATGGGTCTACTGGGCCACAGAGAGACGACGAGTGATGGTTTAATGTGAGAATCACCACACCTCAGGGAAGGGGAGAGGTTGATACTTCATGGTATCTTCAGCTGGTGCAGGAATTGAAACACACCTCTGACATCTCTCAGCATTTCAAGACAGCTGTCCAGCCAAATGTACTAACTGATGAGAAAGCACTGTCAGCCAAACATATCAAGGAATTCCAAAGTCTTCTATAGGCACATTAATAGCAAAATGAGGAGTTGAGTCAATTAGGGTAAAAAAGGCGGTTTACACAGTGAATCATAGAATCCTATAGTACAGAAGAGGACCTTTGGCCCTCAAGTCTGTACAACCAAAATTATATTAATTCTACATTAATCTCACTTTCCAGCACTTGGCCCACAAGTTGAAATATAGGAAATATGGAGACAAGAGACATAACTAAGGGGTTAACTGAATATCTTGCATCTGTCTTTACCAAGGAGATGGAAGCGACACCAGTTATAGTAATGGAGGAGGAAGGTCTATCACGATAAAGATCAATATTCACCAGGAAGAAGTTTTGAGTAGGCAATCAATATTTAAATTGACAAGGTCCAGAAGCAGGTGTCATGCATCCAAGAACATTTAGGGAAGCAAGTGTAGAAATTAAAGCACCACTGACCATAATTTTCCAGCCTTCCCTAAACTCAGGGGAGGTGCTGACTGGTTAGATAATTGCAGACGTTACGCCTTTATTTGTAAAAAAAAACCTGTGAAGGTAAGCCCAGCAATGACAGACAATTCAGTTTAACTTCAGTGATGGATAAAAATCTGGAAACAAATATTAATGACAGAATCAGTTGAGGCATAGATAAATATGTGGGTTAATTCGGAACAGTCAGCGTGGATTTCTAAAAGGCAAATCATGGCTGACAATTCTTGAAGAGGTAATAGAAAGGATCGATGAGGGTAATGTCATTGATGTGGTGTACATGAACTTTCAAAACTCACTTTAAGCAATGTTACACAGCAGACTTATGAAGAAAGTTATAGCTCATGGTATAAAGGAGATAATAGCAGTCTGGATACAAAATTGGCTGAGTGAAAGAAAATGGAGAATAGTGATCACCAAATATTTTTTGGGTTGTAGGAAGGCTTGTAATGGAGTTCTCCAGAGATCGGGATTGGAACAAAAACAGAAATTGCTGGTGAAACCCAGAAAGTCTGGCAGCATGTGTAGGGAGAAAGCAGAGTTAATGTTTCAAGTCCAGTGACTCATCATCGAGAAATGGTAACTCCACTTTCTCACCAGAGATGTACCGTAGCTGCTAGGTTTCACCAGCAATTTCTGTTTGTGTTTTTGATTCAGATGTCCAACATCCATAGTTCCTTGTTTTACATCAGTCGTGGGAGCCCTGCTTTTCCTGCTTTATTTGCAGGGTATAGACCTTGTCTTGTAAGGGACAGTTTCAAAGTTTGGAGATGACATGAACCTTGGAAGGATTGTAAACTCTAAGCAAGAGAGTTGAAAAGTCCACAAGTTCACAGACATGTTGGTGGAGTGAGCAGGTAGCTTCCAGGTAAAGCTCAATGCAAGAAGTTTGAGACGATCCATTTTGGGGAGAGAAAACATTTGTAACGTCAGGGGTGCAGTACTTAAGAAGTGCAGTAGGGGTCTGGGCAGATTTTCACAGATCATTGAAGATAGCAAGACATGTAGAGAGAGCAGTTACTAAAGCATATGGTATCCTGGGCTTTAATAATAGAGTTATTAGGGTATAATAGCAAGAAGGTTATGTTGAACTTGTATAAGAAATTTGTTAATCCTCACCAGGAGTGCTGAGCACTGTTGTGAATGCTACAATATTGGAAGGATGTGAACACTTTGGAAGAATGCAGAAGAGATCGACAAAAATGATTCCAAAATGAGAAACTTAATGTATGAGAATACATTGGACAGATTGGGTCATTCTCCTTAGAGAGGAGAGGAGGGGTCAAGAGAAGTTGTGACAGACATTGCCAAACTCATATGAGGTCTGAATAGAGAAGATAGGGAGAAACTGTTCCCCTTTGTGAAAGGATCGAGAATGAGATGGCTCAGATTTAAAGCGATTTGCAAATGTAATGAAGAAGATCTTTTTCACGTTCAGGTCTGGAGTGCACAGCTTTGAAATGTGATGGTGAGTCAATTGAGCTATTGGTGATTATTTAATTGGAAAAAAGGTGTGAGGAAGGGGTGTGTGGCAGGAGTCATAATGCTTGCTGGGAAGCAGTGTGGACATAATGGGCTGAATGGCTACCTTCTGTACTGTAACAATCTATGATTCTGTGACTCTTTCGCTTGTTTGTTTGTGGAATGTGAGTATTGCTGGCTAAGAAGACAGTCAACAGGACGTGATTTATCCATTCCCTGCAGCCTTACAGTGCAGTGGGCAGAATAAATTTCCGAATAATGGGGCTCATGCCAATCACCAGCAGGAAGAGGTGCCATCCTTAGCAAGAGTATCCGATTGACCAGCCATTCCACCAGTGTCAGCAGTGCCACAAGCTCAGTGGTGGGCACTGCTGGTACTGCAGGCAAGGCCACATGTGGGACCAAGGAAGCTATAAATCCTGGATATTGGATCGAGGAAGGTTTGGAAATCTTTGGTTGGGATGGATTTTGCAGAGCAGTTGAGCATGATGCTATGAGTAATTGGAGTGCCCCCAAGTTGCCCCCTGAAAACAACACCCTCCCTTCTTTCCTTCCCATCATTTTATGCATGTCTTTATAAACAAAATGTGGATTCCCACCGACTTGCTTTGCAAAATCCATTTCCAACTCTCCACCCTCAGTACCCTTGTCCCTTGATGAAGATTTCCAATTCCTTCCTGAAGGATCATCGTTGAGCTGAAATGTTAATCTTATTCATCTCCCTGTTGAATCTGTCTGCCCTGTTGAATAATTCTAGAATTTCCCGATTTCCATCTCAACCTTCCAGCACCTGAAATTCTTTGCTTTATAAATCAACTTTCTTTTCTGCCTGGTGCCTGCTTTAGCTTGGTTGTGGGGAATGCAGTTTTGGAAAGTGCTCTTGCAGGACACTTGCCAAAGTGGTGAATGTTGAAGGTGTTCCTTGGTGAGTCAATTAAACAGGCTGCGTTCTCTTGGGTTGTGTCATGCTTTCTGTGTTTCACAAATTCCATTAGCCTCATCAATTGGATCACAAAACTGTAGAATAGAAATCAGAAGGAATGGTCATCAAACTTTACAGCACTGTGGTCAGACCTTACCTTAACTACTGCGTCCAGTTCTTCCCAACAAGACAGACAGACACATGGATACTGGAGACTGTAATGCTAGGAGCCACAAGACTGACCCCGAGAATTGGGGTTTTGAGTTATGAGGAAAGATTCAAGAAATTGTACTTTTCAGGCTGCAGACCAGTTCATTTTGAGAGGTGATCTTATGCTGTTATAGAATGTGATTTTACTCAGAATATTAAATTTATGAGATTAGAGAACTTGGTTTAAAATGAGGAAAAGCAATTTGAGAATTTATGTCTGGAATTCTGCAACACATGAAGAATGATTGATACACAGCACTAATTTCTGCATTGAGCAGTGGAGGCTAAAATCTAGAAATCATTGATGAAGCAATCAGACGTTGCAATATCAGGGTGTTCACCAATTATTAACGTCTGTATGAAGATGGAGTGATGACCTTCCTCATCCAGGATAAAGCTGTGGTCTCTATATTTATTGCTGCCTTTAATTCCCACGATCGCAGTAATAAAAAGAAAATATTTTGACTAATGTTGCAGATTTAATTTAATAAAGACGATTGCAATTTGAGCAGAGAGAAAGTTGGTGAGGAATATGTGTCATCTGAGAATGTAGTAGAGGTCATGGGAAGGGGAGATATCTAGAGGACTTTTGTGAACATTTCATAAATATCATTAGTACAATGTTTCCAGGAAGTTAAAATAAAATATTGAAAGGCATGGAAAGATCATAATATATAAATCCAGAGAGGTGTTGCACCTGACCGAGATCACATCTGGACAGAATCATAGACTCTCTGCAGTGTGGAAATACCATTTAGCCCATCAAGTCTGCATTGATCCTCTGAAGAGCTGCGCACCCAGAACCATCCTCTACCCTACAACCCTGCGTTCCCCATGGTTAATCCGCCTAGCCTTTGCATCCCTGGACACGATGAACAATTTAGCATGGCCAATCCACCTAATCCACATATCTTTGGACTGTGGGAGGAAACCAGAGCACCTGGAGTAAACCCACACAGACATGGGGAGAACTTCTAAACTCCACACAGATAGTCACCCAAGGGTGGAATCAGACTTGCATTCCTGGCATTGTGAGGCAGCACTGCTAACCACTGAGCCACCATGCTGCGACATGCAAAATTGATTGTTTATTTCAAAAAAGAAAAATGGAACACAACTAATTCCAGCCCTTCATGGAATGAGAATAAATCGAGCAAACAGGGTATTTTGCGGTTGAGAAAAGATAAATTCTTAAATCCTTTTAATGTCTATTTTAAAGATTTGAATGTTATGTTTTTTTTTCCATTTAATGCTTTCTAATTTTCCATTTCATTTAATGGATTATTTCTGTACTGGATGGATTCTCATTGTAGTTGCTCTGTTGGAACTCATTGGTCTCAGCTGGATCTATGGTGGGTATGACTGGGAAAAAAAATAATTACAATTGAAATGTATTTATGAGAATACTTTCACCTCTTCAGAGATAACACTACAAAATCTACACTGGATATTGTGCAGATAACAATAGGGTTTGAACAGTTAGTGAGGATTTAGACTTGAGTCAAATGAATAATGACAGAGGCAAAAGTTTAGGATTATAAAATTCATGAACTAATTTTATTAAACTATGTTTCAAAATCACAAGGCTATGATACGGATTTAACAGGTGAACAACATTATGCATGTCCCACAGTGAAAAGCAAAATTTAGAAACTGATTGACTATTCAATCATGCCCTCACTTGATAACTACCCCACAGCAACTGAATCCTTCCAATCCAATTAACCTGTGGCATACTTGCCTTCATTGGAAGTGGCATTGACTGTAAGGGTAGGCAAATTATGCTGCAGCTTTATGGAACTTTAGTTAAGTCACACTTGGTGTATTACATACAGTTCTGGTCACCACAGTAGCAGATGGATGTGGATGCTTAGGAAACGTTTACCAGGATGTTGCAGGGTATGGGGATTTTAGCTATGAAGAACATTTAGACAGACTGGGTTTGTTTTCATTGGAATATGAAAGTTTGAGGGGTGACTTGATAGAAGTTTAGAAGATTGTGATGGCATGGATTGAGTGGAAGGTAAGAGGTTTTTTTCCCAGGGTGGAGGGATCAATTACTAGGGGACACACTTTCAAGGTGTGGGGGGATGTTTCGAAGTGATCTACAAGGCATGTTTTTCACACAAAGGGTGGTGAGTGCCTGGAACACGCCTGCTAGAGGAGATGGTGGAAGTAGACACAATAGCAGCATTCAAGAAGCACCTGGACAAATACATGCATAGGAAGGGAATAGAGGGATACAGATCCTGTTCGTGAGGACAGTTTTATTATGGAAGAGCAAAATGTATAAGCGCAGGCTTAGAGGGCCGATAGGCCTATTTCTATACAGTTGTGTTCTTTGTCCATTCTGACTGTTTCAAAACCCGCAAAATATTCCCTTCCACCTTCATAACAGAAGCATCACATGGGTAGATTCGTAACATTGTTTCAGGACTTCTCACTTCCCTGACCACAATGATGATCCTACAGAATCAGGAGATTCCCTTAATGAGATTGGTCCTGTGAGTGTCTTGATCATCATAGAGATTAGGAACATTAATATGCTTCCTGATCCTTTATCTTGGGACACAGGAATAAGAGTAGGCCATTCAGTCCATCAAACCTGTTCCCCTATTTAATACCATCATGGTCAGTCAACACTCCAATGTCTTTTATCTGTGCTATCCATATCCATTCATTCCATTGGACAAGTTTCTTGATCATTTTCTTGCCCTTATGGTGCCCTAAGAATACAGCCAAGGGAATACTATTTACTGATTACCTGTTTACAGGAATTAACATTAGCCATTGTTTCCACTCCCTTAACTATTGTTCACACAAAGATCAGGCTCATCAATTCTAAAATGATGAATGCAATTTCTTAGCCGACATTTTACATTTCCAGATTTTGGGAGACCATTGGCTGGAAGCTGTACACCAGGATCAGGCAGATGTCCCAACACACTGGCTATATGGGAATTGCCTGGGAATGTATGATACTCATGGAAATACCCAGTGTCAAAAATCCTCTGAATAAGTTCCAACTCTGAGCTAGAGACAGAGACTTCAGAAAGTTCTGACTGACTTATAATTACCCAGGAAATGTTAGAAGGATTAAAATCTGCTCTCATTATAAAAATGACTCCCTCAATCATTCACATTGACCTGACAATGAATAACATTAACAGTCTCCCACCAAGTCATTCACCTGTGACATCACTTCCCATGGGCATGTGACCACCCACCACTCTCTATTCCAGGCAACACACACCTCTCATCTCCACTATCAAACACTCCCAACTCCATACCTGACCAGATCCAAATCTTCCACAACCCTGCTCCACAACCAACATGACTTCACCACATCATCAATCCCCACTCATTGGCACCTTTGGCCTCAACCTGCCACCTCACTTCATCTCCCATTCACCTTGAACACTTGTCTTCTCGAAACAGTGTGAGAGTTCCTTCAAGACCTTTAAATCTTGGAGTACAGATAATCGATTTGATGATAAGGAACACTCTGTTCATTCAATTTGAAATCTTCAGCAATCCTTTCTCTGTTTAACCTGTTCATCAATGCCACCTGTACAAGATGAACTTCAACAGTAAACAAGCTGCCCTGAAGACAGGACAGCGCGAGTGATGGTGTCTCTCTGCTTCCTTGCCATTCACAGGGATAAACAGATTCATCAAGGACATTGAGATGATGATTGGGAAAAGGAATTGGCTTTTCTGGCTCTGGTGGAGAGCTTGTTGGATTCTGATCTCTCCGTGCATTTTAACCGTAAGGAGATGTTACATCTTTGAGTGATTTAAGCTGAATGTAAAAATGTACAGTAAGTCCCTTTCATCATGTTACTGATTTTACTTTCTGTGTTTATTTCATTCAGGCAATCTTAGTCTGGTCCTTAACAACATTTGCCCTTCCAACATATGGACCAGTTGAATACTCTGTCTGGTCAATAGCGCTGGGCTGGTGTATGATCATCTTGTGTATTATGTGGGTACCCATAATAGCCGTGGTGAGAGTTGTCCAAGCTGAGAGCCCCACCTTGTGGCAGGTGAGGAAATGTTTGAAAGATCAGGAAACAGTTTCTGTGACAACCTCTCAGACTCCTACTTTACAGCAACTTTTAGTAATACAGTGCCTCTACTGCTATATTATATCCCACTGTACTCTCAAGAAGTGTCATAAAGTAAAATCTTACACCAAACCTCACGACAAATTACACGTAGAAGAACAGAAGCTTGGCTGAACCAGTCGGTGTGAAGATATGTTGAGAAGGAGAAAAGAGAAATAGAGAAGTCTAATCGTGAATATGTAACCACTGGTGATTGTCATTAAAATGCATTTGGTTTACTAATGTCCTTCACGAAAGGACATAATTGATTCTTACCTATTTTGACAGCAAACAAAACATCCGACATCAACCTAAGCACCAGACAGGACAAACGCAGCCTTGCCGACACTGTGATGTCCTCCTTATTTACATCTGGGGATTTGTTGCTTAATCGGAATAGCCTCTCCTATCTCTGCATCATGCACCATTAGGCTAATACTTCCCAGGTTATTTCCTCATATCTCCCCATGTGATAGTAATGCTCTTTCAGGTAATTTCAATTTTTCTCAGGAAGATAACCCAATCATTTATCCCAATTTTTGACAACTTCCTCATTGTCCCATTTAATTTGAGGAATGTCCAATTCAGAAGCCTCTGAACTTGGCTCTTCCTTCTGTGCTGTAATCATTAACACCTTGTCTTGCTTTCCTTCCCTGTCAAAATATCTTTTGAGTAGCCCACAAGACACACTCTGTGAGATTTCTTCCAGTCTGGGGTCCATACCAAGTAGTTTACCTCACTCAATGTCCTTTCGATTTTATAAGATCCACTAAATCCTGCTTTTAAAGGTTCACCTATTACTGGAAGTACCACAATACCTTATCCCTGATAGCAAAATAGCAATATTTTGATTTCTTATTCCACTTGCTGAGTCATTATGAGCTGTGGTACTTTTAAATGCTGTTGAGTCAACTCCCTAGCTCAATTTAATCATTCTCTAAAATTTGACACAAAGTCCAAATGGGTGGTCTCTGAATTCTGACATATTAATTTCTCCTTAATCAATTTTAGTGGTCCTCTCACTTCATGTCCAAAAACTAACTCAAATAGACTGAATTCGGTGGATTCATTTGGTACATCTCTGATCATAAAAAGAACAACCAAATTCCCTTATTCCAATCATCTGGATAATCCTGACTATAAGCCCTCAACATGGTCTTTAGTGTTCAATGCCATCTTTCTAACGCTTCCTGCGATTCTGGATGGTACGCAGTAGATTTGAATTGTTTTATGTCTAAACTGTCCATAACTTCCTTAAATAGTTTGGATGTGAAGTTTGACCCTTGATTTGACTGTATCTCTGTTGGTAGTCTGTATCTAGTGAAAACTTTGAGTAAATCCTCTACAATCCTTTTAGCTGTGATATTGTGTAATGGAACAGCCTCTTGAAATCTTGTCGATGTATACATTATTGTTAACAAATATTGGTTCCCACTTTTTGTTTGTGGTAGGGGACCTACTCAATCAATTAAGACTCTGGTAAAAAGTTCCTCAAAATCTGGAATAGGTATTAAAGTTACAGGTTTTATTACCATCGGTAGTTTTCCAATCACTTGACATGCATGACATAGCTAGCAAAATTCAACTACATTCTTGTGCAGTCCAGTAAAAATGTCTTTGTATTTTAGCTTGTGTTTTCCTCACTTCTAAATGGCCTCCAAGTGGTGATTCATGTGCCACCTGCAACATTTCCTTTCTATACCCCACTGGCAATACAATTTGATGAATCTCTGCCCATTTCTCATCTGCTTGAATATGTGATGGTCTCTGTTTCCTAATTAAGACATCATTTTTCAGGTAATAGCACACAGGGATAAATTCAGACTCCTTCTCTGTATATGCCTTTTGATACAATTGCTTTAAGTTTTCATCTTTCTGCTGAACCTCAATGAGTTTTGCACAGGTAAAGATATTTGCATGATTATTTATTTATTCCTGTTTTATCTTAACTAACTGATCGAATACAGTCTCTGCTAATGCCACTTCAGATTTCTTATCTGTACCCTTTGATCTCTCTTCCTTCAACTGGTGACTCTGTGACCTCATTACTACACAAACAGGGAAGATTCCCAAGTAAGATTCTTGCAGTGCTTTAGTTGCTTGAGTATCCACAGGTCTTTCAACTACAGTAGGCAGCACACCTACCAGTGAATCAGCTGTATCATTCACAAGGACAAATTGTTTTCCTGGAACCGATACTTTGTCCAGTACTCCTATACACATTCTCCACTCTTTTCTAGTCACTCTAGCATCATTTTACATAATTGAGCACTTTTTGTCTCACCATGAACTCTTGTTACCAGTAACTTTTCTGGCAATAGTCCTTCAGGAGTATATTCCTCCACATCCTTCAACATCACAGACTGAGAGAATCCTGTGTCCCTTAATATTATAACCTCTTTACTTGCTACTCTAACATGAATAAACTTTACCTTTTCAGGTATATTTTTAAAGCAGATCTGGCATTTCTTCCTTAACCAACCTCTGATCAGCTTGTGCACTCTGATGCAGCTTTCTAGCTCCCACTGTTACCACTCGAACAACACTTCCAGGGTTATCCTGCTTTCCCATGCCTGGCTTTCCTGTGCTTTTCCTAGCCCACCAACACTGTGATTTCATGTGATCTACTTTATTGCAATAAAAACACTGGAGCTTTTACCTCCTTCGTCCCCTTCTGGGGTTTCCTTTTTACGCTGTGATAAGGTCTCCTTATGATCTTCACTGAGATCTATCTTACCCTTTCCACAGGAGGATTCTCTTTTCCCCAACTTCTATCCCTCATGGATTGAAATTGATGCAGGAAGTCAGACCGTGATTTATGGACCAACTCATAATCATCAGCCACTTCAATTGCTAAGCTTGCCATTTTTAACTCTCTGCGCTGCCAAATGAATTTGCACTATGTCAGGCAGTGAATTTTTAAACTCCTCCAAAATAATTGTCTCTCTAAGGGTATTGTAAGTTTGTTCTATTTTTAAAGCTCGTATCCACCTACCAAAATTACTTTGTTTAATTCTTTCAAACTCAATATAAGTTTGACCAGGGTTCCTCCTTAGATTCTTTAAACGTCTATAGGCTTTCTGGTACCAATTCATATGCGCTTAAGATTGATTCTTTTCCCTACTCATACTCCCCAGATACCTGCTCTGATAGCGATGTGAATTCCTCACTAGCTCAACCCACAAGTTTGGTTTGGATCAACAAAACCCACACACTGACTGGCCATTGCATTTGTTTAGATTCTTTTTCAAATGAAATGACAAGGGCTTCCACATTCTTCTCATTAAATTTAGGCCTTGTTTGAACATACTTAAACAGTTTCTCACTAGGCTTCTGACTGCCAGGGGCTTGCTCATCCTCACTCTCTTCCTCACTAAACCTACCTTCAGCCTGCATCTCCATCCTTTTGTGCTGACTTCCCTTTTTAAGTGTCAATTTCTAAAGTTCAATCTCTTTGCTTTTTCTTTCTCTTCTGCTAGAGTTCTTCATTATCTTTCTTTCTCTGTGGCTAAAGCCCTTAATGTGTTTGCTTTTTCTCTCTCTTCTGATTTTAATTGTAATTCAAACTGTTTCATTTCTGCTGCCCTTTCCTTATCTCTCCCCTCTAACTCAAGCTGCTTCATTTACAATCGAATTCTTGCCATCTCTACAGATCCTGATAGTGTTTCCAGCAAATTTGAATACTGAGCTACTGCTGAATTCATCTCATCTTTCCTCACATTAGGAGGTAAATTCAACCCTAGCTTGTCTATTAATTCCTGCAGTTTGGTCTTATCTGCCTTTTGCAAAACCCCCGAGGTCACTTCTTCCACCTCCAGGAACTCCTTGGTGATTGAAAGAGCCATTGCCATCCGAACACGGTTTAAACCAACCAAATCAACACCCGAAATAAAAGACACTAGCAACTACCACTCGCTGTTTAAATCCCGCAAAAAGCCCCCAGTCTGTCATGGACTAGGTCTGACTGTAACTTTGCTATTTGTTTAATGAGGTGTACAGTGGATATTCCTGGAGTACATCAGCTTGGTCAACTGCCAGGTTTTAAACAAACAAAATTTATTTGCAAAATTATAAAATGAATTACAAAGAACAGAAAACAGAATACCCGATAACTTATCCTATCCAAACCCTACCAAATGATGCTGTTCTGAAAATTCTTGCAACAATCCCAGTACACAGATCCCTAAGCACAAACAGCAAACAATGGCACAGGCCGCATTCAGTTCAAAATCAGAAGGGCAGAAGGATAGAGAGAAGGCTTCCAGTTTCCCCCATGACTCTACTCCCTCCCGTACTGAACTGAACAGCTAGAGAGCTGGCCACGTCCCCTTGACAAGACCAAGTTTTCAAAAGGTCTTTCAAGCTTTTGATCTGAAGCAGTATTTGTTTGGGGAAACAACAAGGCCCCAGTGAACCATTCAAAGTTCAGGCACGATGGAGCCTGGCCAATGATCCCCTCTCTAAAAAAAAACTCAAGGGCAAACTAACTTGTACCAGACCATTACTGTGACAACTGTTGGGGGCTTATAATCCAATCCAATCAAAGTGATCACCCCTTTCTTATTTTTAGTTCATCCATATACTAAACAATCACCCAGGAATATTCTGTCTAAGTACAAGTTGAATTCCCTAATCAAAAACATCATTCCCTCACCTCTCTTGTGCCCTTTTCTATCCTTCCAATAGCTTCAACATGCCAAGCATTAAGCTGCCAGTCATCATCCTCCCTCAGCCAAATTTCTGCAAAGGGTATGATATCCCAGTCCCATGTTCCTATCCATACCCTACGTACATCTGCCTTACCTGTCAGTCCTCTTGCGTTGAAATAAATGTGTTTAATTCATTGTTTTTCCTCATAGCCCACCATGCTCTTGCCTGCCTTGTTTATTGAACTTTATCCCTTTATCTTTTGCATCAGCCTCAACCTTCTCTCTTTTCTCATTGTTGCTCCCATCCCTGACCCCCATCACGGTTTAAGAAAGTGCAGTCAGAGAGGAGAAGGGTATTATTAAGCAGGACAGGGGTCAGAAGGGATTTACCAGGATGTGGCCAGGTATGGAAGGTTTGAGTTATAAAGAAAGGCTGAAATGTTTTTTCACTGGAGCGTAGGAGGTTGAGAGGTGACCTGATAGAAGTTTATAAAATAATGAGAGGTATAGATAGAGTTGATGGTAGTTGTCTTTTCCCTAAGATGGGGAATTTCAAGACTAGGGGGACATTTTTAAGGTGAGCGGTGAGAAGAGAGAGATTTGAACAAGGCATGAGGCAATTTTTTTAAACCAAGAGTAGTTTGTGTGTGGACTATACTTCCTGAGGAAATGATGGATGTGGGTACAATTATAGCGTTTAAAAGATATTTTGATGGAGATGTGAATAGGAAAGGTTTGGAGGGATATGAGCCAAGACCAGGCAGGTGAGACTAACTTAGTTTGGGATTATGTTCAGCATGGACAGGTTAAACCAAAGTGTTTCCATGCTGTATGAGTCTATGACTCTATGACCAACCAGAAAGAGGCTGGCAAGAAGTCAGGAAAGCCCCAGAGTGCATTGCGATCTGGAACAGATTAGTGTTGGATCACCACATTTATTTCTGGAGAAGGTGGGACGTACATAAGTGTTCTGGTTTTCTGAAGGTATTGCTGATTGTGATGATGGGATTGAAAACTAATTTTTGCAGGGGTCTGGGATACTAAATGGAGGTTCAGTAAAGGTTAATGTACTGAAAAGTATTGAAGAACCCACCATTGCAGTGCAGAAATTCGTGCAAATATATTCAAGTTAGTGCAGAATGGAGTGTGACAAAGATGGATGGTATTTTTTAATGCAAGGAGTCTTGTGAGTAAGGCAGAGGAGTTGTGCGTGTTTATTAATGTATGAGGATCTAATATCATTGCTATCACAGAGATGGTTGTGGTTGAGGAAAGAACATGATTGTCAGCACAATATTCTGGGTTATAGAATCTTCAGGTGAGATAGGGGAGATGGGTGAGGGTGTAAAAGAGCTGGTGTCACCACATTGATCAGGGAGTCAGTTACTCCAGTAAGCAGGAATAATATCTTAAAACAAACACAAACAATGCTGCAGAACACAGAAGGTCTGGCAGAATCAATAGAGAGATAAACAGAGTTAATTAGTTGAGTCCAGTACAAGGCTTCTTCAGAGTTGAAAGTTGTAGGAAAATGGGCCTTTATACTTTTGTCAGAGACAGAGGAGGGTGTAGGGGCCAGAGGACCAGTGCAAAAGACAGGGGGCAGCAGCAGCAAGAGAGAACAGCTCCTTCGGGTGATTGATGGCGGTTGCAGCTGCCATGGTGATCGGTCTTCCTGTGGTTTTTTTGTTTCTGCATGGGAGTCGGTTGGGGCAGGGCCCCATGCAGTCCCAGATCCTTGGCTGGCTCTGGCTCTAGCACTGAGGTCACAGATGAGGCCTGAGCCAGGATCCCGATGACTGGTGGCAGCTTCGCAGGGAGAGCAGTAGGTAGGAGATCAGGCCCATGGCTCCAGCTCAGACATAGAGGCTTGTGGGAGACGTGGCAATGGCAGGGGTGGGTCCATAATTAAGAACTCAGAGCCCAATGACAAGACCCTGGAGCCCGTTACAAAGACCCTGGCTGATGTTAAGCAGTGAATGGAGGAGGCGCGGAGGGTATTAAGAAGAAGAGGGAAAGATGAACTCAAAAGCAGTAAAATTTTGCATTAAACTCAGTCTTTCAAGATGACGCTGAATGTGGTGACACATTGCATTTTGCACAAGAGAATACACTTTTTGTTGTATTTTTATATGCAATCATCACTCTTCCAAACCCACTGGTGTTTGTGATTCAGCCAAAAGATCATGCACCTAGCAAAGCTTCTAATGATCCAGCCAGATGGCTAAGCTGACCAGTAAATAACATTTGAAAGCAATGGAAGTTTTTCAGTAATTAGCTCTGGATCTCACACTGAGAGAGCCCTATCTAATCATACAATTCAGAATATTGCTTTACCCTATCAATAACCTACTCCAATACAGATGAAGACTTTTGAATATTAATGTGCTGCTCTTTCAATTGGTGACTTGCTGATAGTCAGAGGCAACAGTGTAGGAACCATACTATTTAATAGTTACTTAACTTTTCCAACTATAGAACTATTACACCTCACTTTAGTAAGCATAGTTATAATTTAGGCGATAACATTTCATGATGGAATGCTAAGAAAGCAATACAGATTTACTTCTCTCTTATAATCTTCTAACTTTAAACATTTGGTTAGAGGTGAGACTGCCAGATCAATGGACAAGCAATCATGTTTTTCCCAAATCCATGTACATTTCATCTTATATAGGGATTACAAAACTGCAGCCACACATTCAAAACTAATTAAAATTTCATTACGTAAAATGAACTCGGGTAGCAGGGGATGACAATTATATTTCTAATATGGGAGAAGACCCGTTCATTTTTAGAAGAAATCTTAGATAGCTTTTCTTTGGCTGAAGTTCAACTTGGTTTGGATTCACTTGGAAGCTATTCCTTTTAAAACCAGCGCTTTGCCCAAACCCTGAGGACAGGGAATGAATGCCCTTTGATCGTAACTGTTCTGAAAACAAATCATTTAACTCAATAGAAATGTTTAGTGTGGAAATTGAATGATTAGCTAAGCAGAGTTACACCTGTTATGAAACACAGTAAGAGGCTGACTTCTGACTCAACAAGAATAATCCATTCATGAGAAGTTGAAGGACCTTTGGCCAAAAGGAGTGTCCTCATTTTACTTCCAATTCTTGTGCAAGTGGAAGAATAGTTCATTGATGTCTGAAAATGGACCGAAGGCATTTATTTCGGTTCTTACTGAATGACAATCGGCCAAACCCTCCACAGGATACGGTGAGTATTTCAACAAAACAAAACAGTAAAAATCCATGTAAGACAATTTGAGATACTGTTGATTTGTAGATTTTGGTCGTTGTGAATTGTAGACTCTCTGTGGACATCTGGCTGTTTCTAACCTGACAGACATTGCTGCTAAATAGAGAACTGCACCATTTTCCGATAGTTGTGGGAGTGGTGACTATACATTTCACTTGAGATCTAGTCTGAGAAAGATTAATGTCTGAGCTTGCCATTTCAATTCTTTCTCCCAGGATACCGCCAATGAACATGGTGCTGTGGGTGATGAGAATGTGGAACGGGGTAACTGGTCTTCGAAGACTGATTACCTGCTCTCAATGATTGGTAATGCAGTGGGTTTTGGGAATGTTTGGAGATTTCCTTACCTGGCTTACAAAAATGGAGGAGGTATGGTAGAGAAATTAAAAATATCGGAGAGTAAGAAAGGCAGAACTAAATGGATCGATTTGTTGACTTATCCTGAAAATTGTAGTTCAGTAAATAACAAATGTTTATTGCACTAAAAATGATATAGTAAATAATGCAGAGTTAAACAATTTCAATGTGAACTGGTAAATTCAATCCCACAGCTAACAAGTTTGACTACTATTTTCTTATGAAGAGAGAGATATGTCAAGGTAATAGTTTAAAATTAGCAATGTGATGCATCAAATTTATGCTATTTATAAACCAAAGTAAATGGTTCATTTATTAATTTGCAATGTATTTTCAATTGATATTGTTTAGAATGCATGAGCCATCCACATCAGATATATTTACTGCACAATGTGTGAAATCCTCAGAATAGCAGGCTCCTCAGTCAGGCCCTGTGTTCAGGCTGGTACATTATCATCAAAACTGCTCAAATCAGGGCTCTTCACAACCCACACCATTGGATTGATGGAAACCAAGCGCAAATGTATAAGAAATGTCACAACATGACTGTGTAAAGTGACCTGAAAAGATATCTGATTGTGTTAGAGAGTGAAATTCACAAAACGGGAATTTGGACATTCGTAGAGATTTCAGGGTAAATTTTAATCCACCCCACACAGTGTAAGCATGGAGTTTCACTTGAAAATTGAAATCCTTTCCGCTATTTTCCAGGTGCATTCCTTATTCCCTATTCTGTCATGCTGGCCCTTGTTGGGATACCATTGTTTTTCTTGGAGTGTTCCTTTGGTCAGTTTGCCAGCCTTGGGCCTGTTGCAGTGTGGAGGGCTGTGCCTATGTTACAAGGTGAATGTTTATTTTATCGATACAGTCGCAGCAAATTCGGAAAAGTAATAGTGTTGATTTAATAAATAATAATAAACCTCCCTTATCTGACAAAGGTTAAAGCCAAGCTTGTGAAGTAATGTTGCACTCTGATCTGCCATACACGTTATTAGATGTGGTACATGCTGTCTATTGGTTTTTGGCTCATAGTTTGTCAGGTTTTTTTTATAAAAATGATGAATTGAAACCCAGGATTCGGGACCTAACACAGCAGAGTGACATCACTGGTAAGGCATAAGTTCATTGGTTGATAATAGCTACTAACATGACTATTATTGGCTACTTTCAGGTTGAAGGTAAATAAGGGAAATATTTAAGGTTACAAATTAAAAGATCAGTTGGAATTTTTTGAAAAAAAAAAAATTAAGAACTTTTTAAATAAAATCGAGATGCAGGGCTAGACAATATCTTGTAACTGCATGAAATTGGAGTTGATGGACCCTACTGAGGAGCTGAAAATGTGTTGCTGGAAAAGCGCAGCAGGTCAGGCTGCATCCAAGGAGCAGGAGAATCGACGTTTCGGGCATGAGCCCTTCTTCAGGAATGAGAAGAGTGTGCCAAGCAGGCTAAGATAAAAGGTAGGGAGGAGGGACTTGGGGGAGGGGTGTTGGAAGTGCGATAGATGGAAGGAGGTTAAGGTGAGGGTGATAGGTTGGAGTGGGGGTTGGGGCGGAGAGGTCAGGAAGAAGATTGCAGGTTAGGAAGGTGGTGCTGAGTTCGAGGGTTGGGACTGAGACAAGGTGGGGGCGGGGAAATGAGGAAACTGGAGAAATCTGAGTTCATCCCTTATGGTTGGAGGGTCCCTAGGCAGAAGATGAGGCACTCTTCCTCCAGCCATCGTGTTGCTATGGTCTGGTGATGGAGGAGTCCAAGGACCTGCATGTCCTTGGCGGAGTGGGAGGGGGAGTTGAAGTGTTGAGCCACGGGGTGGTTGGATTGGTTGGTCCGGGTGTCCCAGAGGTGTTCTCTGAAATGTTCCGCAAGTAGGCGGCCTGTCTCCCCAATATAGAGGAGGCCACATCGGGTGCAGCGGATGCAGCAAATGATGTGTGTGGAGGTGCAGGTGAATTTGTGGCAGATATGGAAGGATCCCTTGGGGCCTTGAAGGGAAGTAAGGGGGGAGGTGTAGGTGCAAGTTTTGCATTTCTTGCAGTTGCAGGGGAAAGTACTGGGAGTGGAGGTTGGGTTGGTGGGGGGTGTGGACCTGACGAGGGAGTCACGGAGGGAGTGGTCTTTTCGGAACGCTGATAGGGGAGGGGAGGGAAATATATCCCTGGTGGTGGGGTCCGTTTGGAGGTGGCGGAAATGATGACGGATGATATGAGGTTCAATGTGACCACATCTGTGACAAGTGTTGGTTTCTCTTGTGTATGACCTGTCCTTCTTTGTGTGTGGCTGCATCAAGCTGTGTGTAGCTCCTCAGTACACAAACACTAAATCTGACTATGTACTGAGGTTCTACTTGTCCCTGGTGTTGTGAAGGATGGGACTGGTCTTGTTGCTGCAGACTGCTCCAAGGAATTTGACTGTTCCATATCGCTTTTCCTTTGTGAAGAATTTCAAAACACTTTTCATCACAGGTCTATTAGGAAGAGGTCAGTATGTATCCTCAAGACCCTGTTGGAAAAGGACAGGTTAGTCAGCAGACTGTCAAAGTCATTTCGCAGAATGCCTCATCGCCAGAATTTTCCAACAAGCACCATGACATCACTTGGCTCATGGTGAGAAGGGCAGTACCTGTGAGATTCTTCACGTACACCTGGATTGTCTGCGCCACTGCATGTTGCCTACAAATCGGTTTAAGGAGGGGGAGTTTGTGACTGTCTCACATCTCCTGCTGGAATATGCCTTTGCAAAGAGAGACTGGAGAGAGATGCCTCAACTGTGTCACTCACCCATCTCCACTGACTTGCAGCTGTCTGCACTGGACCCGCTGTTATAGGAGTCACCATTCTTCAGGCACCATCTCATCACTGCTGGGCCCATTTCAATGCTGCCTCCAATACTGGGTAGACTGTTGGGCCCCACAACCAAGAGTTCCCACTCCGGGCCTCCCGTGATTCCAGCCAGGAGTCTCCTGCTCCGCTGATGCCTTGGTGACACCAGGTGTCCCCGCTCTGGGCCTACTGCGAGCCGGAGTGCCTCATTCCACTGACAGGCCAGTCCGCTGGTGTGCCAAGATTCCCACTCCAGCCACCGTCCTCCAATATGCCAGCACTGGCACCTTAAAGAGTCCATCACCTCCATCTCCGATTGCTGGAGGAGCAGGGGAATGTCCTTGCTCCCATCACTGCCACCTCCAATTACCGGAAGGCTGTCACCACTCCGTGTAAAACCTGCTCTTGTTGCCTCTGACCAACCCACCAAAGAAACGAGAAATGAAAAGAAAAAAAATCAAGAGAGAGCAGAAATTAAAAGATTTTTAAAACGTAGATGGAAGTGGATGAGCTCTAGATAAGAGTCTGCATGCAGCCCTGCTACACTGTCGCCATCTTGGAAAATTGAGGGTTTGCAGAGCAAAAATGACCCTGACGAGAGTTATGTCCAGGCCTCCCAGCAGCAGTCAGGGTATGGGTCAGAAAATAAATCAGGAGGTAGAAAAGGCATGTAAAAAATGATGCACAATTGCAGTAATCATGGGAGTCTTCAATATACAACTGGACGAGGAAAATCAGGTTGGTAGGGGATCCAATAAAAAAGGGATTTGCAGAATGTCTACGAGGTGATTTGTTCGAGCAACTTGTGATAGAGCCCTCCAGGGGACAGGCAATTCTGGATTTGGTGCTGTGTAATGAGGTAAACTCGATTAAGGAGCTTAAGGTGAATGATCCATCGGGGGCAGTGGCCATAATATGATAAAATTCACCCTTCAGTTTGAAATGGAAGAGCAGGAATCTGGTGTAAGATCTTTACAATTGAGTCAATGCAACCAGAAAGCCATGAGGGAGGGGCTGACCTGAGTTGATTGGAAGGGGACCATAACAGGGAGGACGGTAGAGCAGCAATAGCAGGAGTTTCTGGAGGTAGTTTGAGGGGCAAAACAGAAATTCATCCCAAGGAAGAAGAAACATAGTAAAGGGAGGATGAGGCAACCACAGCAGACAAGGGAAGTCAGGAATAGCATCAAATCAAAAGGAAAAGCATCCAATGTGGTGAAAATTAGTGGGAAGTCTGGAAATTTGGAGGCAGTTAAAAACTAGCAGAGGATACTTACAAAAGCAATAAGGGGGAAGAAGATGAAATCTGACGATAAGCAGATTGTAATATAAAAGAAGATTGCAAGAGTTGCTTTAGATGCATAAAAGGTCAGAAAGAGGTGAGAGTGGACATTGGACCATTAGAAAATGAGGCTGGGGAAGTAGTAATGGGGAACAAAGAAATGGTGAAGAAAGTGAATAGGGACTTTGCATCAGTCTTCACTGGTGGAAGGCACCATTAGTGTGCCAGGATGTCAAGAGTCAGGAGGCAGAGGTGTGTAGGGGCCATTCCTGTGGGGAAGGTGCTGGGGAAGCTGCAAGGTCTGTAGGTGAGTAATTCAGCTGGGTCAGATGGACTACACCCCAGAATCCTGAAGGTGATAGCTGAGGAGATTGTACAGGCATTGTTGGTGAACATTCAGGAATCACTGGAGTCAAGGAAGTTGCCAGACAACTGGAAAATGGTTAATGTAACATCCCTGTTTCGGAAGGTATGGAGGCAGAAGGGAGGAAACTATAAGCCGGTTAGTCTGACCTTGATCATTTATAAGATTTTACAGTCCATTATTAAGGATGAGATTGTGGAGGGTTTGGAAGTGCATGGTAAAGTAGGGCTGAGTTAGCACAGCTTCATCGAGGGTAGGTCATGTCTGACAAGTTTGTTAGAATTCTTTAAGGTGGTAATGAGCAGGTTAGACGAAGGAGAACCAATGGATGTGATCTATTTGAATTTCCAGAAGGCCTAAAATCAG
This sequence comes from Hemiscyllium ocellatum, assembly GCF_020745735.1. Taxonomy (NCBI): domain Eukaryota; kingdom Metazoa; phylum Chordata; class Chondrichthyes; order Orectolobiformes; family Hemiscylliidae; genus Hemiscyllium; species Hemiscyllium ocellatum. Next base: position 60,236,778 of record NC_083411.1, read on the forward strand.
GAGCCATGTATGAAGCTGCTAAATGGGATAAGAGCCGGTGGTGTTAGGGGCAAGGTCCTGACATGGTTAGATTAGTGTGGAAATAGGCCCTTTGGCCCAACAAGTCTACACTGACTCTCCAAACAGTAACCCATCCAGACATGGATAGAGGATTGGCTGACTGGCAGAGGGCAGAGATTAGGGATAAATCCACCAGTTCCACAAGGACTGTTGGGACCACAACATTATACATTAACAATCTGGACAAAGGGACTGGGGGCATCGTTGCTACGTTTGCAGTTGTCGCAAAGATTGGTAGAGGGACAGGAAGGGCTGAGGAAGTGGGAAGGCTGCAGAAGTACTTACAGTAGTGAGGAGAGTGGGCAAAGAAATGGCAGATGGAATACAGGATGGGAAATTGTGAGAGTTATGCAATTTGGTAAGAAGAATAGAAACAAAGACTATTTTCAAATTGGGGAAAGGCTTTGGAAAACCAAAACATAAAGGGTAGGAGTTTAGGATTCCCTTAAAGTTAACATGCAGGTTCAGTTGGCAGGTAGGAAGACAAATACAGTGTTAACATTCATTTCAAGAGGGTTAGGATATAAGAGCAGAGATGTGCTACTGAGGTTCTATAAGGCTCTGGTCAGACGGCATTTGAAATATATGAAAATGTTTGGACCCCATGTCTCAGAGAGGATGTTCTGGCCTTGGAGGGGTCCAGAGGAGGTTTACAAGAATGATCCCAGGGATGAAGGGATTGTCAAATGAGGAACAGTTAAGGACTCAAAGGAGCCGAGGAGGATTTACAGAATAATGACATTTACAGAATAATGACATTTACAGAATAATGAATGGTCTGAATAGAGTAAACCTGGAGAAGATGTTTCCACTAGTAGGAGAGACTGGGACATGAGGGAACAACCTCAAGCTGAAGGGACAACTCATCAGAACTGAGATAAAGAGGAATGTCCACAGCCAGAGGGTGGTGACTCTGTGGAACTCATTGATGCAGCAGGTTGTGAAGGCCAAGTCATTGGGTATACTCAAGACAGAGATAGATAGGTTCTTGGTGGTAAGGGGTGCAAGAGTTATGGGGAGAACTCAAGAGAATGAGGTTCAAAAATATATCAGCCATGACTGAATGGCAGAGCAGACTCAGTGGGATGAATGGCCTAATTCTGCTCCTATATCTTATGACCTTATGGCCTAAGACTGGGCATGTGTGATTATCACCACTCATAATAATAATGGTGTCCTAAAGAATTAGTGAGAGGGCATATAAAGGTGAAGACAAGGAGCATCATTCTTGTAATCTAGACAAAGAACTATAACATAATTAACATTTCCTGTTTAAAACAAAAAGCCTTTGAAATCTTTACTGTTGGACACTGAATGTTGAAGCAGCCAACATAATCGATTAAACAAAAAAAATATTTCCCCAAAGGTTGGTCAGCCACGGCAGTCTCCCTGTTCTGTCCTGTGCTCACTGAAAGAAAATCCAATTTGGTTGAATGACCAGCCAAATGCATGTCAAATACATTATTTTAAATCAATAATTCACAAACCAGACTCCCCTGTTCTTTCTTCTGTTTTCAGGTGTGGGGATTGCTATGATGTTTCTGATTACAATGTCCAACATTTCGTACAACTGCATCGTTGGCTACAGTCTATACTACCTGTTTGCTTCCTTCCAATCACCCCTACCATGGGCAGACTGCTTCAGTTGGTGGGGAGCAGATGAAACATGCAGCAGGACCCCCAAAGGTACAGTGTTAGCTTCTACTGGGGAAAGTGTACACACTGACTGTTCATTGTTCATTCTGTCAGTCTGAGTGAGGGAGAGAGATGAACAATAGTTTCAGTGACCATCCTCATTGTGGCCATACAGCAGAAAGACTCGGATAGAAAGCAGCAGCAGGAATCATGGCACTGAGTCACTGGAATAGCAGGACAGTCAGTCAGAAATAAATAGTGAAACATCAGAATTTAACAGTCTTTCACATGTCTCACGTTTACTTTCACCTTGTCAATAAGTCTGTGTTGTGTTCTTTCTGACTGCGTTCATTGTTTGTATCTCTCTCCATCCCTGTATTGTGTCTCACACTGACTCCCTTCTCTGTCTATTACTGTGTTTTTTGCAGCTATCATTTTCTTAACTTATTCTCTTTCTCTGAGTTTTTCCAAATATCGATCATCTCACATATATTTCTTACACAGTCTGACTCTAAGACACACAGAGTTTTTGTTGCAATTATTTTAATGTCTCATCTCTTTAATTTCATCTCATCTTCCACAATAACACTATTTAACTCAGGATGTCTCATGTCACTATCAAAGGTTCATGTTGTGTGAATTGACAAGACTTAATGTGAAATCTTGATGTGAGTCAAGTTGAAATTTCTGAAACAGAGGACAAAATACTTCAGCTTTGAAAGAAAATCTACTTTTAAATAAACTGGGATTGTGGGTGTTCCCCTGACCATACTGTACAGACTGGGGCTGTGGGTGATCCTGGACATCAACTACAGTCTGCACAATATGGTGATAAATCACCCACAGTCCCAGTCTGTACAATACAGACAGGGGTCACCCACAGTCCCAGTCTGTACAATACTGTCAGGGATCACCCACAGTCCCAGAGTGTACAATACAGCCAGGGATCATCCACAGTGCCAGTCTGTACAATACAGTCAGGGATCACCCACAGTCCCAGTCTGTACAATACTGTCAGGGATCACCCACAGTCCCAGAGTGTACAATACAGTCAGGGATCATCCACAGTGCCAGTCTGTACAATACAGTCAGGGATCACCCATAGTCCCAGTCTGTACAATACTGTCAGGGATCATCCACAGTGCCAGTCTGTACAATACAGTCAGGGATCACCCACAGTCCCAGTCTGTACAATACGGTCAGGGATCAACCACAGTCCCAGTCTGTACAATACTGTCAGGGATCATCCACAGTGCCAGTCTGTACAATACAGTCAAGGATCACCCACAGTCCCAGTCTGTACAATACAGTCAGGGATCACCCACAGTCCAAGTCTGTACAATACGGTCAGGGATCAACCACAGTCCCAGTCTGTGCAATACAGCCAGGGATCACCCACAGTCCCAGTCTGTACAATACAGCCAGGGATCACCCACAGTCCAAGTCTGTACAATACAGTCAGGGATACACCTACAGTCCCAGTCTGGACAATACAGTCAGGGATCACCCACAGTCCCAGTCTGTACAATACTGTCAGTGATACACCTACAGTCCCAGCTTGTACAATACAGTCAGAGATCATCCACAGTCCCAGTCTGTACATTACAGTCAGGGATACACCCACAGTCCTAGTCTGTACAATACGATCAGGGATCACCTACAGTCCCACCCTGTATAATACAGTCAGGGATCACCCACAGTCCCAGCCTGCATAATACAGTCAGGGATACACCCATAGTCGCAGCCTGTACAATACAGTCAGGGATCACCGACAGTCCCAGTCTGTACAATATACTCAGGGATCACCCATAGTCCCAGTCTGTACAATACGGTCAAGGATCACCCACAGTCCCAGTCTGTACAATACTGTCAGGGATCACCCACAGTCCCAGTCTGTACAATACTGTCAGGGATACAACTACAGTCCCAGCTTGTACAATACGGTCAGAGATCATCCACAGTCCCAGTCTGTACATTACAGTCAGGGATACACCCACAGTCCTAGTCTGTACAATACTGTCAGGGATCACCCACAGTCCCAGTCTGTACAATACTGTCAGGGATCACCTACAGTCCCAGCCTGTATAATACAGTCAGGGATCACCCACAGTCCCAGCCTGTATAATACAGTCAGGGATACACCCACAGTCGCAGCCTGTACAATACAGTCAGGGATCACCCACAGTCCCAATCTGGACAATATACTCAGGGATCACCCATAGTCCCAGTCTGTACAATACGGTCAAGGATCACCCACAATACCAGCCTGGACAATAAAGTCAGGGATCACCCACAGTCCCAGTCTGTACAATACAGTCAGGGATCACTCACAGTCCCAGTCTGTACAATACAGTCAGGAATCACCCACAGTCCCAGAGTGTACAATATAGTCAGGGATACACCCACATTCCCAGTCTGTACTATACAGTCAGGGATCATCCACAGTCCCAGTCTGTACAATACAGTCAGGGATCACCCACTGTCTCAGAGTGTACAATACAGTCAGGGATACACCCACAGTCCCAGTCTGTACAATACTGTCGGGGTTCACCCACAGTCCCAGAGTGTACAACGCAGTCAGGGATCATCCACAGTCCTGTATTTTTGCATTGAAGAGCTTCATATCTTTATTTTAAAAAAAAACTCTCGAAATTTTAGGACATTTCCATTATCCAATGTTCCAGAAGAATAGAACTCAGTTTTTCTCTGCCTCAGACGAAGTGATGGAAGCTGGTACAATTAAAACATTTAAAAGTTAGCTGGATGTGTATATGAATGTGAAGGGTTGAGATGGATACGGGCCAAATGTTGGCAAATCGGACTAGATTAATTTCGGATATGTTTTTTAGCGTGGACAAGTTGGACTGAAAGGTCTGTTCCTGTGCTGTACATCTCTCTGACTCGATGACTTGATGTTATTTGTTCCATTTAGTATTTCAAAATCCGTGACGAAGTCATCTTTTTAGTTTTTAATTTATAAAGAATAGAATCATTGTCTGTCTAATACCATACAGTTAGGGACATCTATCAACACCCAGAAGACATGGATTTCCCATTATACACCCACAGAATTCAGTGATGGAAGTCCTTATCTCCATAGGCTAGGACTCATTCAAGTAGCGATCGATTTCTACATCTTCTACTTCAGAATTTGGAATGTTACATCTTGCCAAAAATAATTCAGATATGAAGAAGCTATTTTTGAGCTAAAATTACAATGTAATTTTTGAAAACAGTTGTTTCATCTTATCCTTGAGATTTATGTTATTTGAAATTTCATTTTTACATTGCTAGTTTCTGAAAGTGAATTGATAAAAGTACATTCAACAATGTGGTTCATCTGGGCTCAGAGTAATTATGGATGTCCATAAGATCATAAGACCATAAGATATAGGAGCAGAATTAAGCCAATTGTCCCATCAGGTATGCTCCACTATTCGATCATCACTGATATGTTTCTCAAACTCATTCTTCTGCCTTCTCCCTGTAATGCTTGATCACCTTACCAATTAAGAACTATTTTATCTCTGCCTTAAATTCACCCAATGACTTGGCCTCCACAGCCCTCTGTAGCAATGAGTTCCATAGATTCATCACTCTCTGGCTGAAGAAATTTCTCCTCACCTCAGTTCAAAAGGGTTATCCCTCCACTCTGAGACTGCACCCTAGGATCCTGGCCTCTCCTATGCATGGAAACAACTTCTCCACATCTACTCTATCCAGGCCTGTCAGTATTCTTAAAATTTCACTGAGATACACCCTCAAGGAAAGACACAGAGTCCTCAACTGCTCATCATGCGATAAGCCCTTCATCTCCAGGATCATTCTTGTAAACCTCCCCTGAATCTCTTCCAATGCCAGCACATCCTTCCTTAGATACAGGGCACAAAACTGCTCACAATATTCCAAATGAGGCCTGACCAAAGCTTTACACAGACTCTACAGTACATCCCTGTTCTTGAGTTCTAGCTCTCTTGAAGTGAGTTGCATTTGCCTTCATAACTGCCAATGAAACTTGCATGTTAACCTTAAGGGAATCCTGAACCAAGACTCTCAAGACCATGTGTACTTCAGATTTCTGAAGCCTTTCCCCATTTAGAAAATAGTCTATGCTTCTATTCTTCCGACCAAAGTGCACTTCCTCACACTTTTCCACATTGTATTCCATCTGCCACTTCTTTGCCCACTTTCTTAATCTCTGTAAGCCTTCTATAACCTCCTCACTTCCTCACCACTACCTGTCCCTTCACTTAGCTTGTCTCATCTGCAAACTTAGCAACAATGCCCTTAGCTCCTTCATCCAGATTGTTAATGTATAATGTGAAGGTCCCAACACTGATACCTGCAGAACTCCACTAGTCACCGGCTGCAATACCCAAAAAAGCCCCTTTATCACCACTCTCTATCTTCTGCCAGGCAGCCAATCCTCTATCCATGCCAGTACTGTGCCTCAAATGCCATGTGCTCTTATCTTATTTAACAGCATCCTGCTTCAGTCACCAATCAGCTGAAAGGCTTTTAAAATTAAATGCATCACAAACTAAATATAAATGCATTCTTTTTGTGTGTAACCAAAGTTAGAGAAGGAGATCTTCTTTATGAAAATCCTCCACCTCACTAAGAAAGCTTCAGTACAATTAATAATTAACAATCTGCTCTGAAAACCCTGCACATGGCTTCACAGCTGTGACACCCTGCTCCCAACTTGCTCTGGAAATATCACCCCCAGTTCTCTGCCGATATGAAACTTGTCCCCACCCTCCCATTCACTGTTACTATTGGACTCCATCCCCCTCCACCAATGTTGTTGCTACTGGAACCGACCAACAAGACTGCTCCCTTCCCCCCAAAAATTCTCCTATCATCCTCAAGTTACCCTCAACACTGGACTATTTAGCAAACTCCATTGGTATCCTGCACCATGGCATCTTACCCACTTGGCACCCTACACCTCCTCAGCTGGCACCTTATCCACCTGGCAACCTGTCACCCTGCTCCTATCCACATGGAATTTTACATAGATCTCGATTTGCATATCTGCACCCTACCTACATGCACCCTATTTAGCTGGCACCCTTTTCCTATCAGTTTAGCACCTTCCCTTCCCTGCACCCTAACACACATTTATGTTATGAACTTCCTGTTTGACAGCAGCTGTCAGGAACATTAAAATGTGAGAAGACAGCAGTTGTGAAAAGGGATTTTGCTTTCCCCTGGCAGGCTCTGTGCTGTGAAAGCACTGTCAGATTGAAAATGTGGCTCCCCATTTCTGAGAGAGCCCTGAGTTGAATCGACCGCTCAGAACTGTGGAGCTCCATTCATTCATTTTGTAAAACAAGGAGTGGTGTAGCAAGGTATGTGAGACTCTCCTTCCCTGGATAATCCAGCCCATTATAATCCTTAAAGTCTTCTACAATAACTACTACTGAATACTTTTGAAGTAACTTTTTATACAGTACCATTTTAATTTGGTTTTCTAATTATGCAGACTTTTATCCAACAAGAGATTAAGCAGATTGAGCACCAGAGCAGGACTGTGCTGAGAGTGAGTGCACGGACTGTACCTCTGTGTTCTGATCTATGCATGACCTTACCCATGTAATCAAAAGGATTAACTAATTCAGTCAGAGTGAAACAGTGACCCTGGTTATATTGAAATGGAATGCAAAATTGATGTATAATACTGAAACATATTTTCCAGAGACTCCCTGCAATCTCACTCTGACTGATGGATATTTTGAAATCGTTAATATAACACAGCTGCAGGAAAACAATGGATCTTGTCCAAATGGATCAGAAATCTCCAATCCTCACCAGGGCCCGAGTGAGCAATACTGGGAGTAAGTACCTTGCTGCAGATAACTGCACCAATAACCTACACAGCTGGGCCAGTAACTCCTCTTGGGTTGTTTAGTTTGTTTATATGTGTTTAATGAGAGAGAAGCTGTTTCATTTTGATTGAGGTATTATTTACATTGCACACTTGTTACAAAATGGCATCATGGGAAGGAAACTTTTACTATTTAATATTCCTCTGGTTTCTAAGCATTGTAACTTTGACAATATTTATAAAGCAAAACACTTTTCTTTGTTTTCTTGCTCTTCAAGGATAATATTCATGACCAGAATTCTTAAACATGAAATGGTTAGAATCATGTGTGACTGATGTTCATTTCTCTGCTTTTAATTGTAATAAGTTATTATTTTAACACACAGTCCTGGGACTGGATTTAGATTAACTGTCTGGAGGTAGATACCATGTGTAGGAAGATGAAGGAGCTGAATTCATTGGAAGACATAGTGACTAAACCAGATAGGTTTCACAGTGCATTGTGAAGCAGTCAGTGAAACATTGTCAGAAACAGCTCTGCAGGGAATCTCCGAGTAAAAAGTGAGGTCTGCAGATGCTGGAGATCACAGCAGAAAATGTGTTGCTGGTTAAAGCACAGCAGGTCAGGCAGCATCCTGTTCCATGGATGCTGCCTGACCTGCTGTGCTTTAACCAGCAACACATTTTCAGCTGCAGGGAATCTCATCAACTTGTTTGAACAAAGCTTTACATTGAAAAATATCAATACACACGAGGAAAAAAATGTCATACAGAATATCAAACTTCACATTTATTTCTGAGTGCAAGAATCAAAGCTTCTATAAATCAAAAATTAATTTAGATATTACACAACTCTGTTTGTTAAATACATTGATGCACTATGTCTAAAAACATCTGTGTGTAATGAAGAGTGTCCTAACTTACTACATGTTTTTGTTCTTATTTTCTGTAGTAAAGCAGTTTTACGCCGTTCCAGTTCAATGGATGAGACTGGGGAGGTCATCTGGTATTTAGCCCTCTGTCTGCTTCTTGCCTGGCTAATAGTTGGGGCAGCATTATCAAAAGGACTCAAATCTTCAGGAAAGGTAAATGATTGGTGATAAATAGAGTTAAAACTCGTGACAAAGTAACAGTAAAGCTAGAAACGATAAATAATTTGTGAAGTGTCTGGTTTATCTCCCAGGTGATGTTAACAGTGTCTCTATGGGAAATGGGAGATTCATAATTCATCAACACTTCAGGCCTGAGGGAGATCTGAAGAACGTTCTCCTGAGGGAAAGAACAGCAACTTCCCCAAACCCCTGCGATGTGTCCCTCATTCTAAGGGTTCACTCACTGACACTGGAATTCTGGGTGAATTTCCAATTGCTGTGGAAGGCTGAGGAAGGATCGGGGGTTGGGGGGGGTGGGGGGGGGGGGGGGTGTGGTGGCGGTGATGGTGAAGGATAGGATCAGGGTTTTATTTGAGTGAAATGAGATTTGTCTGAACATGAGAATGGGACTGAGACCTGAGGAACAATCATTAGGTGAAAACAATAAAATGCTGGTAATGCTCAACAGCTTGTGAAGCACCTGTCAAGACAAACCGAGCTAATCTTTCACTTCCATGGACTTTCATCTGACCGAGATAAATAAATAACAGTTTAAGAGGTTTCTTAAGACGATGGACATGGGGAATATGGTTCGGTGAGTAAAAGGAAGATTCTGTGATAGGTTGGAGGACAACAGAGGTTAACTAACAAAGCTCTGACCTTCATCCCCGTTGTATTGTTGGATAGGTTCCAAACCAAAGAGCATATGTAATTTTAAGGCTGTTAGAAGAATCACAACATGTGACATTCCAGTGTAATGTGCCTTTAGTAGTTATTAATGTTGAAGGAATATGTTGTAACAGCTGTGTAGCAGTTACTGTGGGTGGAATCTGTTAGTGACATGAGCAGCCTGTGCTAAGGTGAGATTTAATGCAGAATCAGGTGAGAAATCTCATAAGGTCCAACTTGACGTCAGGAACAACTTGCTGTGTCTTTTATGTACCTACCCAGTGAGGAGGTGAGCTTCTTGGGTAAGAATTACCTTTAACTGATTCTTTTCATTGTGTAATTTCTGTTATTATGTCTGAAGACCTGTGTCCCCTTAAGAAGGGTTCGAGATCGGTCAAAGGAATCGACAAATGCGGTCTATTCAAAAAACAAGGGTCATTAGTTGATTCAGTTAAGGTACCTTGATGCAATTCTATCCAGCAACACAGAGATTGAAGCTTCTGTGTTCTGGGGAAAAGTTGCGCAATTACATTTGAAAATTACACATTATTTACGTGTTTTTAAAGAAATAGTACAGTCTTAATTACAAGAAAGACCAATCACATATGATTTACAGCGAATTAATCTAATGATATTTTCTGGGAAAGGGTTCTTAACTACAAAAAAAAAGTCCAATCAATTGTAATATGGTGATATGATTGAAGACAGGCTAATCCAATGGTATTTCCTTTAAGAAGGATATCTAATTTACGTAAATTGTCATGCCATGTATTAGTTCAACGTTTGTTCAAATGGTCAATTAATGTATCAGTGTTTATCTTATGAAAACTCTATTGTCCTCATCTTTCAACTGCAAGTTAATTCTGCAAATCAGCAGTATGATTCACAGGCCATTTTATAGTATTCTTTTAAATCGAGAAACCATTTTGTTGTAATAAAAATCTTCATATTTTGTTGCCTAAATTCAAATTTGAGATCCTCATGTCTATAGGTTTAGCAGTGTTTAAATAAGCACATTATAACAAGGTATCACAAAACAAAGTCTCAACATGCAAACCCTGTGAACTAGATGAAAACGCAATCCTTGCGTACATCTTCCATGTTACTATTCCTCTTCAGTTTGTCATCTGTTCCCTTCGATGCATTGATGAGAATCCATTTAATTTGCCATTTGGTTGGATAATATTGTCTTTATTCCAAGGTGAATGATGTATAAAAGTAGGCAAAACTTGCTACAAAGGTACAGCAGCTACTGTTTTGGTCTCCTTAGTTAGGGGGTATATTTGTATTGGAGAAAGTTCAGTGAACCTTTGTATTAATTCTTTTGAAAATATAAGTTTGAGCCTGTACTCACAGGAATTTAGGAGACCGAGAAATGATCTTCAAAGATTTCGAATGGTCTTAGAAAGCTTGACCTTCTCAGAGAATCTCGAACAGGGAGCACAGTTACAAAATAAGGTTCTCCAAATGAGATAGAGATGAAGTGGAATTTTTAATCTTTCAGATACTCTTCCTCCGAAAGCAGTAGAGGTCAGATCATTGAATATATGCAAGGCAGAGTTTGACAAATTGTTGATGTACAAGAGAGTCAAAGGTTCTGGAGAGGGCAAGTGTCAGGGTGATCAGGCAGAATCTTATTGCATGGTGGGGCCACATGGCCTTGTACTGCTTCAAGGTTTTATTTTCTTCTGCTGTACCAGTAATACAGGAAAATCTAACAAGGTGCTCTCCATGCTCAGGTGGTTTATTTCACTGCGACATTCCCTTACGTGGTCCTGACCATACTCCTGATCCGAGGGGTTACCCTGGAGGGAGCTTCTAAAGGAATTGAATTCTACATCGGAAGCCAGTCAGACTTCTCCAGACTGGCTGATGCTGAGGTAAATACAGCAATATGAATGATTGAGTCTCATTAGTATTTTTAGTTGAATTGATTCGTGCCTCAGCACATTTACTTTGTTAGCTTGTCATCATTGATTTAAACTGAAAATGTGTTGCTGGGAAAGCGCAGCAGGTCAGGCAGCATCCAAGGAGCAGGAGAATCGACATTCCTGAAGAAGGGCTCATGCCCGAATCGTCAATTCTCCTGCTCGTTGGATGCTGCCTGACCTGCTGCACTTTTCCAGCAACACATTTTCAGCTCTGATCTGCAGCATCTGCAGTCCTCACTTTCATCATTGATTTAAAATCAGTGTATTGCTTTTGAGTCCGTAATTCAATTCTTGGAAATTTTTAACAAAGCTTGTGATGAATTCAAAGAGTCAGTTTAAGGTCTATATCATCCTGCCATTAACAGGAAAGAAGGTCAGGGCATCAGCTATGATGGACGAGAGGATCGAAATTGATGAGGAATTATGATAGGGATTGGGATGCAATAGAATTCTTCCTTCATGCCTCCTCCTTTCTGAAATCTTGGAAATGATTCAGGAGTTTCAGGTGAAATACCTCATTGACCTACAAAGCAAATACTGACCCACATTTTGCTGTATCAGGGCAATAGAAAGAGCCACTCTTGATGAGCCTTGTCCTTATCCATTCTATGTCAATGATATTTGGTGCTGCAAGTACCTGGAAGTGGGAGATGGAAATGAAAGAACATTGTCTAAATCTGAAATCTACATTGGAGTGAACATTGGAAAGCAACTGATTATATCTTGAACCAGTCAGATTATCGTACTTGGAATATAACAATGCAAGGACTGAGACAGAAAAGGAAGTGTAAGTTTGAGTGGGTGACTTCCAAGCTGTGATTCCATTCTTCCAGTAGATAGTTTAAGTGCCAGAAATTGTGACTGGCAGTAAGTAAATGCTTGGCATGTCATTAAAAGGCTATTTCAATGTCATGTTTCTTGAAACAAATCTCCGAGGTGATTCAGTCAACAGCATAAGGACAGAAACATCATGGAGCCCAGTGAATGCAAATAGGCAGACTAGGCAATACCACATTTGTGAAGCTGACAGTGTCCTCATGCATACTGGATAATGATGGCTGGAATTTTGTATTCAGTCCAAAGATACAGCAGTCTTTGTGAATAGACAATGGTGAACACTATTTATTGCTTAATTTTTCTGACAGGAATTGGATTTTGATTTCCATTTAAATCATTTAACCATTGTTTACATAATCCTAGAAATTACAGTGTAATTTTACTGGTTCCTGTTGATATTAAGCTACTGTGATATTATTACAATATGAAAGTGATCATTATTTATGGTAAAAGGTGTTCTTTGTTGTTACTTTCACGAAAAGAATGGAATTAACTATGGTCAGTACAATACTGCAAGTGAGTCAGTCACTGAAAACCATGGCTGGTGAAAGAGTATACAGTCACGTCTTCGATAGTGCAATAGTCACGTTCCGTGTGACCCTGCGCTATGCAAGAATCACGCAATACAAGGAGCACTTACAGTGTTGCCGATGTAATCATGTTCTAGCCAACATACTTTTTGAATTTTTGCACTTTAGAAAAGCGTCCCCAATCGTCAATCACGGTACAGGTAATTTGTGTTAATGAAACGTTCATTATACCAGAAAGACCTGTGTCAGATATCCCAGAGGAAATTTAACTGTAAATAATCGACTGTAGTGATGACTGTTCTGTTTAAGAAGAGTTACTGTTGACCAGAGGGAGCTACTTTGCTCAGTTCACCATGGATTAACCACACGAGTTCTCATTATCTTCACATTAATGTCGTTTATCTGTTGTACATGTTTGTGTTTCATTTCCCTCCAGACATCTATTCTATTTTGTATTTACCAGGTCTGGAAAGATGCTGCGACTCAAATTTTCTTTTCTATCTCAGTGGGTTGGGGCACTTTAGTAGCATTGTCGTCTTACAACAAGTTCCACAATAACTGCTACAGAGATACCATCATTGTCTGTGTTGTTAATTGTGCTACGAGTGTGTTTGCTGGATTTGTCATCTTCTCCATCCTGGGACACATGGCTCACATACAAGATAAGCCCGTTTCAGAGGTTGCCCAGTCAGGTAAACTAGAGCTGTTAAAATTGTCAAGGGTCAGACAGCTTTAATGTTCTCTCTGAAGTGATTCAACCCAACATTCCAGTGATTCCAGTGTCCAGACACAATAATCAATCCTCAGATCCAAACTGATAACCAGGCTCTGAAGACACATTGCCATGATGTTTGGTTTATACTGGACAGGGATTGGAGCTGAATAATGCAATGGTATGCCCGGGGTTGAACCCTAGCTCTTAAAAGTGAGCTTTTGAAATAATCACAGAATAGTAAATTTCAAAAGCACTCAGTTAACATTATAATCCGCTGTAAGATTTGCTATTTACCTTAGAATTACATTTCATATGAGCCACATTTTATATTTAAGAAGTAAATTTTGAATGAATTCCATAATATTGTGCTTTTAGGTGAATCAGAGACAGTTTTTATTTATTGACGATTAGTTACTGATCATATTATGTGCTCAAATATTCAATTTGACAGTGGTACATTTTAAAAAATGTTTAATATGAAGAGCAAGAAACATGGAAATGTTCTGTGCTAAGCCACTTGTATCGGTTGATGATGCTGTGATAAGTAATTAATGACCAGGTAAAGTTACAATAAAACACAGTTCACACATTCTGATTACTCCAATAGTCTGAGCACTGAGTGGTTTGACAGCCTGAACTGAGGCAGGTACATAGGAACAGGAGTAGGCCACTCAGTCTGAGTAGTTTGCCTCACTACTCCATGTTTTTTACTCATTCTGTTTTTTACCCTGACCTTGTACACCACTGAGAATCAGAAATATAATAATCTCAATCTTAAATCTACTCAAATCTTGACCTCCACAGCCCTCTGTGCTGGACAATTCCAATGTTTCACAACACTCTGAATAAACTAATTTCTTGTCAGCTTGGCCCTCAGTGGCATCCCCCTTAGTTTTAAATTATGGCCACTGGTTTTAGATTCTGCAGACAGAGGAAATATCTTACCTGCAGCTACTCTGTTGTTCTCTTTAACTACGTTGTAAGTTTCATTCTACGAAACTCTAGAGAGTAAGGCCCAGTTTTCCCAATCTTTCTTCATAGGACAGTTCTACCATTCCAGGAGCAAGTCTGCTGAACATTTGTTGCACTCCCTCTATGCAATGACATCTTTCCTGAGAAAAAAATGACCAAACTGTGCACAGTTTCCAGGTGTGGCCTAACCAAGCTGCTATACAACTGAAACAAGACTTCACTATCCCTGTACTCAAATCCTCTTGCAATAAAGGATGACATTCCATGAGGCTTCCTATTGGCATGCTGCACACACATGTTAACCCTCAGTGACTTAGCACCAAGGAGACTGAGGTCTCTTTGTACAACTACACTTTACAATCCCCAACCATTTAAGAAACACTCTAAATTATCCGTTCAATTATTCCTCCCCATTCCCTACTCTCCAACATTATTCCCTGTTTTAAAATGCCAGTTTCACCAATATATTAGAGAGATTCTTTTTTTGCTTAGATTGCAAATGTCACTCTGAACTCAGTGTTCACTGCTTCTAAATATTATAATTTCTGAATTGAAAGTGATTAGTATTACAAATATATAATAACTAATGTTTTTTATTGTAAACACATATCCGCACAACTTTGGTGACATGAATAGTTTCGCAAATGTTGGCTAATATTGGCAACTGTAATAAATTAAATGAAATGAATGTCAACAACAAGTTAATAGCAACATTCATTGTGTCATTTCAATTCTATTCACTGTTCAGGTTTCGGTTTGGTCTTCATTGCCTACCCAGAGGCCCTTGCACAGTTACCGTGGGCACCATTATGGTCTGTTTCATTTTTCTTCATGCTGCTCACTCTGGGAGTTGACACACAGTTTGCAGGTTTAGGTAAAAATGGCATTGCATCACTTTAAAAAATCATTTCTTTTGAAGAAATTATGACAGTGTTGGGCAAAAAAGTGCTGTTGGTGATGTTAGTGGACAAACGCACAACATTTCTTTGTAGCAATTGTTCCCCCATTGTCTGAAAGAAGAATGCAGCTCTTAGTCTTAAATGATTAGCACCTGCATCAGAATAAAAATTGGGGAAAAGTTGCATCGGCATCCAAATGATTTCACAATACAATTTGCACTAACAGCGATGGTGAGGGAAGGCATCATAGAAGATCAAAATGTGAGTTGGAGGAAATGAGAGAGATGAGGTTCAGTGTTATTAGTAAGTAAGAACAGAGAGTGTATGAGCAAATATTAAAAGAGAAAGACAAACCAGTAGAACTTATTAGCGAAAGCATGCAGCATTCAGAGTTAAGTTGATGAGCTGACAACACAAATAGAGACCAGTCACACCACCTGGTGAAGATTATTGAAATGTGGTTGCAGGAAGATCAGTACTGGGAGTGAAATGTCCTAGGGTAATGAGTATTCCAAAGGGATAGGCAAGTAGGAATAGGAGGTGGAACTGTTTTATTGGTTAAGGGAGATATCAAGGCGCATTAAGAAAATATATTGGCACTACAAACCAAGATGTTGAATCAATCTGAGTGGAAATAAAAGGCAAGGGAAGAAACCCCTTGGTAGGAATAATTTACAGATTCTCAAACAGTACTTCCAAAGTAGGGCTTAGTATAAATGAGGCAGTAATGAGGGCTTATGAGCCAGCCACAACAGAAATTATGGGTGATTTGTACATAGATATTGATTGGATTCATCAACTTGGCAAGGGTAGTATTGAAGGAAGATTCATAGAGTGTCTGAGGGATTCTTTCTGATGGCAACGTGTCATGGAACCAACTGGCTACTTCACATTTGGTATTGTGTAATGAGGAAGGATTGGTAAATGATCATGTAGTTAAGGATCATCTTGGAAGGTGTGATCACAACATTCTATAGTTTCAAATTCAGATGGCAAGAGTGAAGACAGAGTCATATACAAGAGTTTTAATGTTGGGCAAAAGTCATTATACAGGCCTGAGAAAGCAGTTGGCCCTGAGGGACTAAGGAAAAATATTAAAGGAGCAGGACATTTGAAAAATGGTGGCAAATGCTCAATGAGTTACTAAATACCTGTCAATTAAAGTATATTCCTGAGAGGAAAAGGAATTATAGAAAGGTAAAAGATAATCCATGGCTTACCAAGCAGGTCGAGGATAACATAAAGACAAAAACTAGGGCATATCATACTGCAAATGTTTGAGACACTCTGGAGAATCAGGAGATCAATAAAAGGAAACTAGCAAAAACCATAAGCTCTGACACCAAAAGCTTCTATAAGTATATAAAAAGGAAGAGAGTAGTGAAAGTAAATGGTGGCCCTTTAGAGGGTGGAAATGGTGAGGTAATTATGGGAAACTCAGAAATGGCAGAGGCACTAAACCAGTATTTTGTGTCTTTTTGCAGTGGAAGATTATAATTTCTTCCCAAAATCTGCAGTTACTATAGAGGAACTCGGTGAAATTACTAGGGAAAAGGTATTAAGTAAACTGATGGGATTAAAGGCAGATTAGTCCCCAGGACCTGATGGCCTGCACCCTAAGGCAGCAGAGATAGTGGATATATTAGTTACTACATTCCAAAATTTCCTCGATTCTGGAAAGGTGCCAGTGATTTGGAAACACTTTAATGTGAAGCCTGTATTTGAAAAAAGAAATAGGCAAATCATGGAAAATTGTAGATCAATTAGTTTGACCTCGGTCGTGAGGAAGTTGCTGGAGTCAATAATAAGGGAGAGAACTGACCACTTGGAACAACAAAGCTCAATTCCCCAGTGGCAGCATGGTTTCATACAGGACAAGTTGAACTTGACAAAATTGTTGGAATTTTTGAGAATGTAACTATCAAGTTAGATAATGGGGACACAGTGGATGTGTTATATCTAGACCTCCAGAAGACATTGATAAGGTGCTGCATTAAGACTGATACAAAAGGTTAGACCGGAGGGTGTTTGGGGGTAGAGTATTGGTTCGGATAGAGGATTAGTTGACTGACAGAAAGCAGAGGGGCGGGATAAATGGGTCCTTCTGGCGAACTGTAACTATTGGGGTAGCACAGGGATCAATCCTCTGACATCAATTGTTGACAATCTATATCAATGAGCTGCCGGGAGGGACAGAATGTAACAAAACAAAATTCACAGCTAGAGAATGAACTAGAATCTGGCAGATGGAATTTAACGTGGATAGGTACAAGGTTACATATTTTGGCAAGAATAATGAAAGAGCAAATTATTAATTAAATCAGAAGCAGATTCAAAGTGCCTCAGTGTAGAGGGATCTGGGTGTCCTTGTGTATGAATCACAGAAAGTGGGTATGTAGGGGCTGCATATAATAAGAAAGGCAAGTGGAATCTTGGCATTTATTGCAAAAGAACTGGTTTATAAAAGTAATGTTGTCACAATTGTATGAGATGATGTTGAGACCATACTTGGAGTATTGTATCTAGTTCTGGTTTCTTTCCTTGAGGAAGGATGTGGAGATCAGAAGAATGAGGGATGATCTGATTGACACACATAAAATGCTCAAGGGGATTGATAAGGTAGATGTGGAACAGATATTCCTCCTTGTCGGACAGTCTTGAACAAGAGGTCATAGATATAGCCTGAGAGGAAGTAGGTTCAAAACTGGGGTGAGGAGAAACTATTTCTCTGATAGGGTTGTGAATCTGTGGATCTCACTGCCCCAGAGTGCAGAAGAGGCAGAATCAATCAACAAATTCAAGAAAGAAATAGATATGTTTTGATGAAAAATGGGACATAGGGCTGTGGGAAACAGGCAGGAATTGCAACCACAATAAGAACAGCCATGAATGTGACAAATGGTAGAGTGGGTTTGAAGGGCTGAATTGTCCACTCGCTCCTAATTTCTATGTTCCTCTGTCCAATAGCTATTGTGGTGATTTTCAATCTCAGATGTTAATGTTCTATATCTTTTCTTTGCTCTCATGCCTAGACTTTATCTTTCATTGAGACAGATCTTGCTGTTCAAGAGATGGGGATTTTTATTTACCTGCCTTACAGGGAGCAGGATGGTCAGCAAACTTATTCACTCATGTTGAAACTCACTCATGTTGAAACTCACTCATGTTGAAACACCCTACGTGATATTTGAGGATAACGATGATGCAGTTTTCCTCTGCATCAGAGCAACAGGAAAAATACAACTGGGGGAAAAATACATATCTCAGAGCCAGAAAATGGATGCAGAAACCTTTTACTCCAGGGCTTTGGTGTGTCCAGTGGTGTTTTGTCCTGTCATTGTGCAAGTTATTAATTAATGTCTTGATTTGACATTTTCTTCCATCAGAAACAGTTATGACAGCCCTGCAAGACCAGTTCCCTACATTGGTCCAATCAAAGCGCCTTCTTCTGACAGCTGGTGTTTGTTCATTATTTTATCTGCTTGGCCTTCTATGTGTGACACAGGTAGGTTGTATTTCAGTGATATCAGCTGTTTTCACATGTACTCAGTAACTGTAAAAGGTGATCAAATTCACAGGATGAAAAAATAAAGAAGGCATTAGTGTTCTGGTCCTTTCTTTTTGCAGTTGTTTAATGTTGTGTAGTGATCATGTCATATTGATATCTTGCTGTGATTCTGAGTTTATTCTCAGATAATCCACTCTTACAATAGGACTGGGAAACAGGACCACGGTTCAGTTTATTATGTCATAAAATTGCTCAGCAGACACATTCGTTATCGCGGTTAGTTGTTACAGGGAAGCATAGCTGCTCTCCCTTCGCAATATGTACTGCACACTGAACAAATCTATAGCTGTCAGTGACATGTATTATATCAAGGTTATATGTTCATCAGCATGTTCTTCTTAAAATGGTATTACTATATTCCTATAACATACATGAATGAAAATAAATATATCTCAGACTGGTTGTGAGAACTATCACTCCAAAAATAGGTCACTGTGCTTAGGAGTTTAAGAATTGAACTGTTTAAGACTTTAAGTGGTTGTATAATGAATCAATAATTTAATAATCCTTCCAGATCTCATGATCTTCTTTCTGTCCTGTGATCTAGATTTATCAACTGACTGTTCTTGGCTCACTGATATTTTGGTGACTTTCCTTTTGTTAAAGAGGAGATTATTTTCATGGTTGCGTTCAACATTTTCATTCCCTGAGTTTACCTCTGGTGGTGCTCTGTGCACAGTCAGAATGCTCAATGTTAGAATGTTGTACAATTCCCCAAATTATTTTCTATTCCTCTTTCTCATTGTTCCATTAGATATTGTGACTCCTTGAGTTTAAGGCTCACTGCACTTTCTGAGTACTTCTGTGGGTGACCATGTTCCCTGGATGGGATGTATGATTCAAACCTTTTACCACTCTCACAAACTAGATAATTCCACACCCAGATGTCAAATGAGTGCTGTTTTTATTCTGCCTGAATGTTCAAGATGTTTATCCCATATTTACAGGAAATTGGACTGTTCATGACTTGGCAAATGTGTCCTGACTTGCTTTTTAATGTGATTGTTGCTGGTAATAGAAAGCCCATACCTAGACGTATTGTTATGAAGTGTGACATGGCAATATGGAGATGGTGTCCAGTTGCTCATTTCATGACGGATGGCTGAATAGTATGAACCATTTCATTCAGCAAAAATATTGGGTCTGGGATAATGTGGTGAGGCTGTCACATGATTTAGACCCCATGTAGTACACATCCAAGGTATCCTAGGTCCATAAGATATTTATCAGTGCAGTATGATCCAATTTCAGATATTTTCTCCAGGTACACAATGCACTTTATACTTATGGTGATTACCATGGGTGTAGTTGAGGAATCCTTCCAATGTCTGGTGGTTGGAAAATTGGAATATTACTCAGTGACTTGGTGGAAATTGTCACCGTGGATGGTAAGTAAATCTGTTACAAGCTTCAACCAAAGATATATTGGAATCTTGTGAGGGTAGAGAAATTTTTTTTCTGTTGATGTGGTGGCTGACTTTGACATGCCTGATACACCCTCACAGTCTTCTCGATTTTTCTGTTGTGAACTGAGCAATACACAGTGAGCTGTACAGGGGCCTTTTTCACCCTATGCCCATATGCCCCTGGTATAATGAGGCAATAGAGTTTACTAAAGAACTTCAGCTACAAGCATCTGTTTATGTTTGAAAAGCATGCCTCTTGAAGAAATGTTTTCTGTCCTATGTTCAAACAGTTAGATTGTTATTATGATAGAATATTGGATCCAAAAGCAATGAATTTACCATTATGTATGCCCCAACACTGTTTTGACAAGGTCAGGCCCAGTGGGAGGGATGACATGGATGAAGGTGCTCAGGCCTGAAAAATATTGAACTTGATATCGAGTCCTGACAACTGCAGGGACCCCAAATGGAAATGGGATGCTGACCAGAGTTTCCAGATGACCTTGGGCTCCTTTCATCACAGCTAACCCATTTTCACTCACTAATGGTCCCCATAAGCAACTTTTCTTTCGCCCAGGCTCAACAGTATCCATTCCTTTGTCTGCCCAACAAGTGTTCTCTCTTTGTGTGGGCTCCATCTCCACCTGTTGTTCACTCCGTTCTCCCAATCCCTGTCTTCAGTGTATATCCCATCTTTTCCTAGCAACAATGAGTTCTGAAGAAAGATCACTGGTCCTGAAATGTTGACTCTGCTTTCTCTCCACAGAAGCTGTCTGACCTGCTGAGTTTCTCTGGCAAATTTTGTTCTTGTTTCAGATTTCCAGCATCCACATTCCTTTGCTTTTAGAATTCCGCAGGTGGCCTGATCCCTATGCCCTTAACTTCCAGATACATGTACCTGTGAACGCCCGTGCATGGCTGTATGTGGAATACTCTCTGCTTCCCACCAGCTCCACCACCATTGTCACTGTTGGTGCACCCAAGTGCTTCTCTCTGAGAGAAATTATATTTGAGACACGGAATTGTTCATTCACTTTTAATCTGTAGCAAAAGCTTCCCTTCATTGCCAAGCCTTCAAATGAGGCCTTGTGCAATCATATTCTTCAATTTCTGTTTCTGTTGGGTATAATTGCGTTGTGCAGGAAGAGATCTTGAACCCTTCCCATTATAGTGCACATTCTCTGCTAGCCCTCTGTATGAGCCAGTTAAGAGAAAGATGCGGCCGTTAATGTTTCCTTTGATTTGTTCACACTCTACCCTCCTCCTCTACATTATATACCCTCCCCACCTCTCCTAGCCTTCTCCCTTTTCACCGATGTTCCTTCTGTTTCTCTTCAGTCTCCTCCTGTGATGATCAGCTCCTCCACTATCCCCTATGATATTCCTGCTTATCCACCACCACCACACTGTTTTCTTTTGGCTCAGTTGGCTGGATGGTTGATTTTAAAGAGAGTGATGCTGGAAAAGCACAGCCGGTCAGGCAGCATCTGAGGAGCAGGAGAGTTGATGTTTCGACCATAAGCTCTTTAACAGGAAGATGATTCCAGCACCACACGTTTTGACTCTGATTTCCAGTATCTGTAGTCCTCACTTTCTCCTGGATGGCTGATTTACAATGGGGGGGGGGCGGGGGAGGTGGCACCAACAACACAGGTTCAACTTCTGCATTGACTGAGGTTACCAACAAACAATAAAAATGTGAATTAAGAAGATTGATAATCCAACCATCAATAAATCGTTTTGGAGGTTTGACAACTCATTCTGACCTGGTGATTGTATACCGATTTGAAGAGAAGTGTGTTATTTTCAGTTGCTCTTGACTGGTAACTCAGTTGCCTTGATGTTAGATGCTGCAACTCAGCATCATGTCGTAATCATCGGCATCAGAATTTTCTCCCTCACTGTCTGCAAACATGCTTAGCTTAGCCTAGCCTTAGGGGAGACAATGGCCTACTGGTATTATCGGTAGACTGTTAATCCAGAGATCCAGGGAATGTTTTGGGAATCCAGGTTTGAATCCTGCCACGGCAGATGGTATAATTTGAATTCAATAGACTCTGGAATTAAGAGTCTAATGAATTCAAATGAATCCATTGTTGATTGTTAGAAACACCCCTTTGGTTCACTAATGTCCTTTACGGAAGGAAACTTCAATTATTACTTGGTCGGGCCGACAGGAGAAAGTGAGGACTTCAGATGCTGGAGATTAGAGTCAAAAAGTGTGGCGCTGGAAAAGCACGGCTGGTCAGACAGTATCTGAGGAGCAGTAGAGTCGATGTTTTGAGCTTAAGCCCTTAATCAGAAATGAAGAGCTTGTGCTCAAAACGTCAACTCTCTCTTTTCACAGCAGAGAGCGGCGGGAGCTGGGCGGAAGTTCAGGCGGAGCGCAAAGTCGGTCGGGAAGGTAAGTGATTTGCTATTAGAGTGGGTGTGTTAAGAACCTAAATTAAGAGTCCACAGGCTTGCTACAAAACAAGGGTCTAAGGAAGTTTTTAATTGAAGAGTGAGGCTTCAGCTCAGGAGTCTTTGAAAAGGAGGTTGAGTGAAGTGATTACGCCACAGTTGAAAAGGGTGAAGACATGACTGCCCAGCTGGTTCAGTGCGCTATGTGCTTGATGTGGGAGGTCAACGACTCTGGTGTGTCTGACTCGTACATGTGCGGAAAGTGTGTGCACATTCAGCTATTGACCGAGCATATTGCAGCGCTGATGAAAGAACTTGAGGACCTTAGGCTCATCCGAGGGAATGAGATCTTTCTGGACAAGACCTTCAGCGAGGTTATTACACCAATCATGCCAGAAGAGAGCAGAAGAGAGCAGAAGAGAGCAGACGATGAGGAAGGCAGAGAGGAGACAGGTGCAAGAGACCCCGGGAGAAGTACCTGTCAGGAACAAGTTGAAGCTGTTGGAAACAGTGGAGACTGATGACACTGCCAGTCCGCGAGGCGGCCAGGTCTGTCAATCAAAAGTTGGCGCAGAGGCAAAGCGGAAGAGTCGGACATCGCATAGAGCCGTGGTAATAGGGGACTCCATCGTGAGAGGAACTGACCGGGGTTTTTGTGGCAGCAGACGGGATTTAAAGATGGTGTGTTGTCTTCCTGGTGCCAGGGTGAAAGACATCGCGGACAGAGTGCAGGAAATCCTCAAGGACGAGGGTGAAGAGCCAGAGGTGGTGGCACATGTCGGCACAAATGATGTCGGGAAGAAGAGGAGGCACATACTACTGCGGGACTTTGGAGAACGAGGAAGAAGGCTGAAAAGCAGGACGTCCAAGGTGGTTATCTCTGGTTTGCTTCCAGTTCCTCGGGCTGGTGAGGCCAGAAACAGGGAGATAATGGACTTGAATGTGTGGTTGGGGAACTGGTGCAGGAAGCAAGGATTTAAGTTCTTGAATCACTGGGGTACATTTTGTGGCAAACATAAATTCTACAAGAGAGACGGTTTGCACCTTAACAGGTTAGGGATCAGCATTCTGGCAGGCAGGTTTTCTACTGCAACACCGCTACATTTAAACTAAGTAGCCGGGGGGAGGGGACAAACTGGATGTACAAAAAGGAAGTTGAAGGAAAAGTTAGAACAAGAGAAGTCAAGAAAGACAACTGTATCAATGAGGCAGAAAATTCAAAAAGGGATCATGCTGTAAGGTTGAGTGGAATAGGGGTTGATGGGAAGGGTGAGAGCAGTAACAAATTAAAAATGCTGTATATGAACGCACGAAGCATTAGAAATAAGATGGATGAGCTTGAGGCTCTTTTGGAAATTGGCAGATACGATATTGTGGGGATAACTGAGACGTGGCTTCAAGTGGACAGGGCCTGGGAAATGAATATTCAAGGCTACACGTGCTATCGTAAGGACAGACTGACGGGCAGAGGGGGTGGAGTGGCCTTGTTGGAAAGGGACGATATTCAGTCCCTTGCACGGGGGGACCTAGAGTCAGGGGATGTAGAGTCAGTGTGGATAGAGTTGCAAAATACTAAGGGTAAAACGACCCTCTTGGGAGTCATCTACAGGCCCCCAAACAGTAGTCTGGATGTCGGATGTAAGTTGAATCAGGAGCTGAAATTGACCTGTGGTAAAGATGTTACTACAGTTGTTATGGGGAATGTTAACATGCAGGTAGACTGAGAGAATCAGGATGGTATTGGACCTGTGGAAGCTCAGCCCGAGCTTGCTGGCTTCTTGTGAACGCCTGTCCAAGAACAGAGAACCACCACTTGATTAATAGAATCAACAGTACTGTCTTTATTCAAGATTGCCAGTATACACGTATACAAACAAGCTTGGGAGCAGATCCACTCTAGCCCACACCAGATGTTAGACAGTGGTCTCTCGCTCTCAATTGGGAACATTGTCATATTTATACATAACTTCTCACACAAGGCAGAATCCCGTGTCATGGGGTTATCACAAAGTATGTTAATTAAGTTATACTTAAATGTAAACGTACACATCAGGAATGTTCTAACTCCAACATACAGACGCCAGCATTACCTCAAGTTAAGACATTAGCATTTTTCTGAAGATAAGCTATCAACATTTTCTTTAGTTAAGACATCAGCATTCTTGTACTGCTCTCAAGTTAAACATTCAGATACCAGAATCGCTCGAAAGTTAAACATTTAGACATCAACATTCTTCTAAAGTTAAACATTCAGGTATCAGCATTGTTCTGGTGACTGCCCCTTGACTTGGAGGGTGTACTATGGACTTGTTTATTCGGACTTCTTTCAGGGAACCTTACACGTTGCAGTGTTAGCAGTTTGTGTCTCGCTCAGCATGTCGGTCAATACAGCCAATGCCCCACAAACATTGACCATTTTACCTGACACGCCGGGCACCATTTTCTATATGGTCACTGTTTCTATCTTCAACTTATCATTCCTCCCTTTTTATCATTTTATGGTAAAACTCAGATATTAATATGTTGAAGTCGGGCAAACTGCCTGCCTGTTTCTACATCTGAACCGTCATCAGCCAAAAGTGTAGATGTCAACCCTCCCTTCTGTGTCCATATCGGGCTTGACTCTTTTTCACGTCAGCGTCGTGCGGGACAAGTCTGACAGCTTCTTTTGATAAGGGCCCAAGCGATTCGGATACAAATACAGATGCCAAGAATGATGGCCAGAATGGAGAGAATGTCTAACCCAATAGACTTTAGCCATCCCAGCAGCTGACACAGTAGATTCCACCAGGCACAGGCCTCATCTGAGACTGTGTGGTCCAGATCATATGCCTTAGTGGCAACATCATTAATTAGTGAAGTGTCATTATATACAGCCGAGCTCTCATCCTCAATATAGGTACAGCACTCAGGGCCAATAATTGCACATGCTCCCCCTTGGCTTGCTAGGAGATAATCTAAAGCCATCCTATTCTGTAAGACCACCATTCGTATGGCAACCTGTTCGTGTGCCAAATGACCCAGGGCATCCGCAGCAGCTCTGGCCATTGCCTCAAGTTCGTGGTTGAGATCGCGGATCTGGTCCAGGGCTTGCATAACCCCATAATTGGGCAGAAGGACGCCAAAGAATCTGCTCCAAAATGACTGTTGGTGGAACAAGTCTCTCTGGCCTTGAGTATGAGGTTTGTAATTTGAATTAAGGTCGTGCCACTTCTTCCACTCGCTGTTAACTTCTGGGGTTGAATTCAATAACCGGAATGCTGGGAGGTGATATATCAGCGCACAGGTGCCCTTAAACTCAATGGGTAGGTATTCATAGGCTGTGTGATTGCATAACCAAAATGTCCCGTTAAGTGCAGGCGTAATGCAGTGTTTAGCATGGAAGAGGACAGCACCCATGTGACTTGTAAGTGCATTGGGATGAGGCTTTTCGTTAACACACTGGTCCCAATCGTCTTCTGGGAAGCCCTCAAAGGGGTCTGACTTGGTTTCGTCCTGATATATTATTTCCTGGCATCTGTTGTCTTCTAAGTCCCCCATGTCATGTGTTCCTGTAGCACTGCGAATGCACCATTTAAATTCTGGCACCACCGCGACTGCAAAACCTTTCGGTATCACTTGCCAGGTGTTATATCAACTCCTGAGGTAACCATAATGGATCGGATACTGGTCAGAAATGTCTCTATAGGGAATAAGTTTTGGGATTTGTTGAGTACGTCTATAGGTAAGACTGCAGAGTTCATCCTGACTCGTAGGGACTGCCATCATGAGGAATCCGGACCCTATTGAGTGTGGGCCTGGGACGCAGACTATTTTGGTATTCTTTCCTTCATCAGTCTGATTGTCAAGATGATTTTTTAATTTTTCAAGGAAGCCAGTAAAGGTGTTGCCGATAAGACTTGTTGTTTCCAGTGGATTGCTTCGTTTCTTTCGGTGGATATCAAGGAAACGGTGCGGTAGGCGGGCGAGGATTTTGGATTTTAAGCAACCGGGAAAGTTGAACAAATAGTCTCTGGGGTCCGCTGCGGTATTATTCACAAAAGCATGGCAACACGTGCGTGTATCATTTAGGTGCGTATAGGTATCACCGGATTTGGTGCCATTTCCGCGTAGGCATACATACATTACTTCCTGGCAGGTGCCCGTGTTATGAATTGTTACATCACGGGGACATTCTGTCCTGGCATCCAGAGTTGTAATATTATATTCAGGGCACCACTGTCTAAGTCCTGTTAGGTTTTGTAAATGCTTTACGCAATCCTGCGACCATGCAATATTTTGGATGACTATGCTGCTATAATTAGAAGTGGCATTGGAGTAGTCGGGAAAGCCGACCAAGGGACAAATTGTCTGGTTAAAACCCCTGCCATCCGAGCCATGATGATCACACGTGACATTCAATCTGACCTGAACTATTCTAGTGGGGCCTGTGTTATTCAGCGTTATGCTATTCTCCTGTTTCCATACCCACCAATCCCCGGTAAGGTTGCAAGGGGTAGCTAGGGCCTGACTGGACTCACTTATATTATTAGACTGGGTATCTGTCACTCTGGGCGGTGGTAAACTCATTGGGTGGGTGCTGGTAGTCATATTGTCACTCATAGTACTCACGAGGCCACTAAGGGTTATTACTACACCATTGGGGTCACCAGGAAAAATGCTTGATGCCATACTCACAAAACCATTAGTCATATTAGTAGTAACATCTGTAGAGTTTGAAGTTGTCGCAGGGGTGCCTGCTCTTGTTGAAGTATCAGCGGTGACTGCACTAGAGTTGCTTGTAGACCCTTGAAGAGTAGGAGGTGAACCGCTGGTGGTGTTACTGGTCTGCGTTGATGTCCATGCCACAGTTAGGCAGAGGCCAGAGAGGAAGATGGTGGTTTTCATCGTTTCAACTTTCCTTTAGTCTTCCTTCCTTAGTGGCACCTATGTCAAGGGAAGAGAAAATACATACAGCAGTAGCTGCCCCTTATTATCATTCCTCCCCAATAAGCTTGCAATGGTGTAGGCTAATCCAGGCTTTACGACCTTCAACCTTAACAGCAGTAGGGGTGGTAAGGAGGACTTGGAAAGGGCCCTCCCACCGGGGTTCCAGGCCGTGCTTTCTGGCAAAGTTTTTGATCAATACAAAGGTGCCAGGTCGGATGTTTGGAGGCAACGGCAAATCCGACCGCAAAGGCCTGGCAGCTTTAACCATTGCATGGTTCATGCGTAAGGCATCAGTTAAGGATAAAACATAGGAGATCATCCCATCTGACATCTGATGTATGTCAACAGGAGAATCAGAGAAGTCAGAGCTAAAGGGAGTGCGGAGGGGCCGCCCATACAAAATCTCGGCGGGGGAGAGACGGTGGGCTCCTGCCGGGGACACCCGGAGTTGAAACAAGGCAATGGGCAAATTTTGAAGCCATGAGAGACCGTTGTCAGCTGACAGTTTGGCCAATTTGGATTTCAAGGTTTGATTAGCACGTTCAACCAAACCTGCGCTCTGAGGATGGTAAGCACAGTGGAACTGCTGTTTGATATTTAGAACTTTACAAAGTTCTTGACTAACAAGGGCCACAAAGTGAGGGCCATTATCGGAACTGAGTGTCCGCGGCACACCAAATCTAGGGATAATCTCCTTGAGTAAAGTCTTAACAACAGTGTCAGCCTTGTTATCGGCTGCAGGATAAGCCTCAATCCATTTACTAAAAACATCGACAATAACCAAAACATATTTACACTTGGCCATTCTGGGTAGCTCAATGAAGTCCATTTGCAACGTGTCGAAGGGGCCTTCAGGCAGCGGGGTTCTACCCTGTTCACAGGGGACCCCCTTGCCGGGGTTATGCTGCATACATGTCAAGCATTTTTTGCTTTGTGCTCTAGCCAATTGCAAGACCCTGGGATGCCACCAAGATTCCCAGACTAAATCTGCAGTTTGTCTAGCCCCACAATGAGTTAAGTGATGGATGACATCGACCACCCAGACGGCTAAAACATCAGTCATACACACCTGGCCTGCTGGGGTTTTCCAAAGACCGTCAACGACTTTGAAACATCCCAGATCAGTCCATTCATGAAGTACATTATCAGGGGCGTCCCCCTGTAAAGCAACAATATCAGCGGTGGAGGGAGGCTGCTTGTCAGGAACCGAGGCCCTAATAGATTTCCTCTGAACCATCATAGAGGAGCATGGGAGCCCCGTAGCCTGTTTAGCAATTTCATCTGCCTGTCTGTTTCCCATAGAAACCAGATCCGTTCCGACAGAGTGCGCGGAACATTTAATAATGGCCAATTCGCGAGGACTTTGAATGGCCTGTAACAAATTAATAATCTCCTCCCTGTGTGCGATGGGGGTCCCAGATGAGGTGAGAAAACCTCGATTTTCCCACAGTGTCCCAAAATCATGGGCGACCCCGAAGGCATATCTAGAGTCAGTATAAATATTAGCTGTAAGTCCGGAGGCTAGCTCAAATGCCCCAGTTAATGCAATTAATTCAGCTTTTTGAGCGGATACCGCGGGTAGGAGGCGACACTGCTCCACAATCCTGCCCCCTGCATCTACTATACCATATCCAGCCACCCGTTCTCCATTCTTGTTTACAGAGGAGCTACCATCCACGAACAAAGTGACATCAGGATGTGGGAGGGGGCGGTCAGTCAAGTCAAGTCTGGGCCTAGTGTCTATCATGATTTTATGGGCACAATCGTGAACGGGGACAGGAGTCTCAGCAGGAATGTCAGACATAAAAGTTGCCAGGTTAATATTTGCACAATATTTGAAGGTCAACAAGGGGTTCCCTAAAAGGAAGATTTCCTAGCGAGACTGGCGGGCAGATGTCAGGTGTTGCGTCTGCATTTGGCCCAACATAGAAAATACTGCATGAGGACTAGAAACAGTGATCGGTTGTTGGAGTGTGGTGTTTGCTGCAGCCAACACCATCAAATACGTGGCAGCCAGTTGTTGAATACAATGAGGCTGACCACTAATCACAGAATCCAACTTAGTAGAAAAATATGCCACCGGTCTGCGGGAACCTCCATGGTCCTGCGTCAAAACCGCGACCGCGCAGCCCGCGGTAGTGGCCACAAAAAGCTGAAAAGGCCTATCGTAGAGTGGTCTCCCTAAAGCAGGAGCATTGGTTAGCACCTGTTTCAACTGGTCAAATGCCTCAAGTGCATCGTCGGATAGAGTGAAAGGCTGTCGCTCAGTGGTAAAGGGGGTGAGAACCTTTGCTAAGGGGGCAATGTTAGGAATCCATTGTCTGCAGAAGTTAATTAATCCCAAAAATCGTCTCATCTGCTTAGCCGTGGTAGGGGCCGGAGTATTGACAATCGGACCAATTCTATCCGGGGCCAACCTACGCTCATGTGCTGAAATTTCCACCCCCAGGAACTTAATTTTACGTTGGCCGATGACAACCTTGCCATAGTTAACTACATAACCCAACTCAGCCAGTTTGTTGAGGAGATGCTTAGTGTCCTTTTCATTAGACAGGGCATCAGAGCTGGCAAGTAAAAGGTCGTCCACGTATTGTACCAGGGTGGATCGACAAGGCAACTGGATCTGGTCTAATTGCCTTTGGAGAATCTGAGAAAATATTGTGGGGGAATCACAAAATCCCTGTGGTAGTCTCGTCCATGTATATTGCTTGCCCAAAAAGGTAAAGGCAAACAAATATTGGCTGTCAGGGGCTAGGGGAATAGCAAAATAAGCATTTTGTAGGTCTATCAAGGAGAACACACAGGCCTCTGGAGGGATTGCCGCAAGTATGGTGGCAGGATTAGGGACGATAGGGTGCAAGGGCACCACGATTTTGTTAATTTCATGGAGATCCTGAACTAAGCGATACTCGCCAGGTTTACCTGGTTTAGCTACGGGAAGGATAGGGGTATTGGCTTGTGATTGACACTCGACCAAAACTCCCTGAGCCAGTAGATGATCAATCAGGCCACGTAGAGGGGCCACGGCTTGACTCTTGATAGGGTATTGCTTGACACTGGGGATCCGTGCTCCTGGCCTTAACATGACACTGACAGGGGCAACTCCCTTCGCCAAACCCACACAGTACTTGTCGGTGGCCCAAACCGCAGGGTCAATTTCGACCTGGCTGTAACCACCTTCATGCTGCCGTAGCGTGGACAATACCGGTTTGGGATGGTCTAGGTAGATGATAGAAAGGCCGTCTCTTAAGTCCTGATACCCAATTACATTCGGATCTGACAAGGCTACAGCGTGTGCTACCATGGGTCCTAAGTCCTTTGCTGCATATCCCTTGTGAACTAAAATGGTTTGATGTGGGGCAATACCGGGCTCTTGGTTCCAAAGTTCTGGTGGCACCCAAACATACCAAGCCGTACCCTGTTTCCCATTAACTTTAGCCAATCGCGTAAATGTATACTGATTGCCTAGCAAGGATTCAAACTTCTCCTCCTTTCTCTGGTCAACTCCTGACTTATCATAACAGAGCGTTACATGACGGGAGTAATGATAAGGGGTCTGGAATTCACTGTCAGATTCAGGGAAGAGCGCCCAAAAGCGTGCCAGATTTAGGAGGGAGTACTGGCCTTTTTGTGTCAAGCGGATTTCCTCTGGGGTGCAGGTGATGACTACCCCAAGACCACCCAGAATGTCTCGTCCCAAGATATTGATGCCAATGTGGGGGTTAATCACAAATTCATGCTCCCATTCCTCGTTTTCCCAGCTAACTTTCAATGGTTTGGTAATTTGGTAAGGCACAGACTTGCCCTCAAAACCTTTCAAATGTTGAATCTTGTCACCGCAAGGATAGTGGGTCCTTACCAGTGAGGATGCGCATGCCCCTGTGTCAACCAAAAAGCGTTCAGGGGTACCTTCAATTAATAGGGTTACAACGGGCTCCGGTAGGGGGTGTTGGGAAAAGACAGGCAATATCTCAGTAGGTCATTGTTGTGGGGGCGGTTGGGGTGGTGGTATGTCATGGAACGGATTGTGATTGCCATACCCACCTCTGTATGTGCCTATAGCACCCCTGCCCCTTCCTCCTCTGATGCTTCGACCTCTTGGCTGTCTAGGGCAATCTCGTCTCCAATGGCTAGGATGTCCACAGTTAAAGCAACCCTCCCCTCTAGAGTTATTTGTGAACTGAATTGCCTGAGGCTTACCAGGATAACCCGAGTTCCAGAAGTTAGGAGTCCATGCCTGGTCACGCCAGTCAGGGGAACATGGTGTATAAGGACCACTCCTAGCTGGACCATTTGGGTGCTGCATCGCGTGGAACTCGCCCTGTTGGTTTTGCCAGCCTGGGACATAAAAATCCGGTTCCAGCTGATAGCCTCTATTGTCAGAGTGCAGCTGGGGACCGGGTAATCTCCACAGCCCTTGCTGCTGGATCTGCTGGGGAGGGGCGGGAGGTTGCCGCAAGGGGGCCATGGTATTTTGATCACTTTCCCATACAGCAAATTCAGATTTAATAGGTTTCTCGGCCTTGGGACCATCACCCTCACCCCATAATGCTTTAATTGCCCTAGCTGTATCACCCTGTGAGGAATTGATCCAATTTAAATTGTTAGTTTTCCATCTATCTTGTGTGGGTTTAGGCAGAGTGCTCATCAAGAGACTATTATACTGTTGTGAGACAGCCCCCGCTCCCAAGGGGAAAAGAAGGTCCCCAGAATATGTGCCATAAATTTCATTAAACCTTTGTAGGTATTCATCAGAGCCCTCCCCCTTTTTTGGTTTTAGATCAATGATTTTCGCTAAGTCAACCGGTTTTCTGAGGACCTGCCGCATTGCTCCCTTAAGTTCCTGTTCCTGCTGTGGTTGGTTCGGGTGTTGTGCTGTAAAGGCAGTCCAACTGTTGGCACCAGGGGGCATATTTAAAATTTCCAAAAATTTTGTCCACTTAGAGCCAATAAACACAACCCTCAAAAAGTTCCAGATATCTTCTCCCACTGCCCCGTAAGCCTGCCAAATACTTTCCACTGATTCACACCATTTTTGTGGGTCCCTATCTTTGTCAGGGAGATTCATTGTCAGTGCCAAAATTTCCTGCGGTTTCCATGGTGTAAAAATTTCTAGGGTAGGGGGGAGACGAACCGCAGCGACAGGAGGGTTAGCGTTCGGCTGGGCGGGGACTATTACCCGTCCAGCTTGAGGATTAGGAACAGTACGCATAGGGAACATGTGGCCTGAGGGTTCTTCTGTCTCTGAACTGTCATCGTCAGCCTCCTCTGTCCAAGGGTAGGGCAATTGCCGTTCGGGTTCATAATGAGGTGGAGGCCGATATCCCTTTTTCCCTGTGCTTGGGGTAAAACTTCTTTCACTACGTGCCTTCGGGGGTGTTGTGCCCAATGGAGGGGGTTGGGGATGGGATTCCATGTTCTTGGAACTAATTCCCTTATCTTCCCATCCTGCACCCAGCCTCAGGTCAGACAATGCCGTCTCCACCGTTTGGTTGGCCAACCGTTTGTTCTCGTTAGTATTTTCATCAAATTTTGCACATGCAACCTTGAGCTCATGGAGGGTCAAAGGAAGCCCATCCTTGGTGACACTTAACCCCCTTTTGGTAGCATTATGTAACCAACTGTTGTAAACCTTCTGCTCGTGTTGTTTTTTAGCTTCCTCTTTCTTTCTTAAGCATGCATTTCTTAGTTTGGCCATAATTTTCTTACCCTTCTTTCCTCCTGTTCCCTTTTTCCATACTAACTCCGTAGCTCTTTCTACAATCTCCAATTTCCACGTACCTCCTACAGGCCATTCGTCGGGTCCCAATTTTTCTGTTAGCCATCCTGACAATTTCCTGAGTGACTGCGCATCCTCAGGATATTCTGCGCAGACTGTTACAATTAATGATCCCGGATCCTCACATTTATCCATGAATTGTCCCATAATGTTCCCTAAACTTTCCCTAAACCTTGTGGGCGGTGCTTTTATGAGATTCTGCTCAAAGGACTTTAAACCTTCCCACACAGACGTACTTTGGTGCTTTTATGAGGACTCTAACCTCATGGGACTTTAAACCCGTACGTATCTAACTACCCTAACTACACTTGTGAGCGGTGCTTTTATGAGATCCTGCTCAAGGGACTTTAAACCCTCTCACACAGACGTACTTTGGTGCTTTTATGAGGACTCTAACCTCGTACGTATCTAACTATTCTTATTTCTACCTGCGCTCCCAGCGCTTTTTAAAGTTTCCTACCTTCTGTAGCGCTCCCAGCGCTTGGGTGGTGGTTCCTTTCAAAAGCTGTTCACGGGTTCGTTCTGGATCCCGTCCGGTAGCAGTTCCTGCTGCGGTGAGTTGGATCCAGGTCCGCCCCTGGCTTGGGGAGACACTAGTCGCGAGTCCCAAATGGTATACTCACGTCCTAGTTGGGCCCGTGTCCACCTCGCCTCGGCAAGACCGTATCCTGTTCAACCGTCACCAGGAGCCGCCTTCCGTTGGGATCCCACCGCTGCCACCAAAATGTGGAAGCTCAGCCCGAGCTTGCTGGCTTCTTGTGAACGCCTGTCCGAGAACAGAGAACCACCACTTAATTAATAGCGTCAACAGTACTGTCTTTATTCAAGATTGCAAGTATACACGTATACAAACAAGCTTGGGAGCAGATCCACTCTAGCCCACGCCGGCTGCTAGACAGTGGTCTCTCAGCTTTCAATTGGGAACATTGTCATATTTATACATAACTTCTCACACAAGGCAGAATCCCGTGTCATGGGGTTATCACAAAGTATGTTAATCAAGTTATACTTAAATGTAATCAAGTTATACTTAAATGTAAACGTACACATCAGGAATGTTCTAAGTCCTGACATACAGACGTCAGCATTACCTCAAGTTAAGACATTAGCATTTTTCTGAAGATAAGCTACCAACATTTTCTTTAGTTAAAACATCAGCATTCTTGTACTGCTCTCAAATTAAACATTCAGATACCAGAATCTGCTCGAAAGTTAAACATTCAGATATCAACATTCTTCTAAGATTAAACATTCAGATATCAGCATTGTTCTGGTGACTGCCTCTGGACTTGGTGGGTTTACTATGGACTTGTTTATTCGGACTTCTTTCAGGGAACCTTACAAGTTGCAGTGTTAGCAGTTTATATGAAGTTGCAGTGTTAGCAGTTTGTGTCTCGCTCAGCATGTCGGTCAATACAGCCAGTGCCCCACAAACATTGACCATTTTACCCGACACACCGAGTGCCATTTTCTATATGGTCACTGTTTCTATCTTCAACTTATCATCAAGAAGGAATTTGAACCCTAGCCCCCAGAATATTACCTGGCCCCTGGTTCCACGACCTCAGTAACAATGTCACAAGTCCATTTCTTTCCCCAAGTTGTTGTTGCAATCTTGGGACAGTAGGAAGATGATCTAGCGAAGGGCAATTGGATCTGCAAAAGCAAATTACAAGAGTCCATGAGGAAAATTAATGAATAAACATCTACCTGGATGCTTAAAGGAATGAACAAGAATACAAATCAGATCAGATTTGGTCCAAGGTGTTACTTGCATTGATCTACTTCTGCTATTAGATAGATCCCAGGACTTCAATGTATGTTCACAATGGAATAGTAGCAACCAGTCTCTGATAGTGGCAATAGACATAAGAGATACTAAAGGTAAGGACAGAGGGTGAGAACAGGAACTGGATTTTCAGGTTGAGCAGATAGGGACTGAGATTGAAAGCATGAGTAAGGTTAGGAGTAAAGGTGGGAGACAAGCCTGGCAGCCAGGCAGAAGCCAGGCTGGGAGCAAGACTGAGGCAAGACAGGAGGCAGATCGAGTGTGAGAAGAAGCTAAAGTCCCCACTATTGGCAATAGACATGAGGGATTTTAACAATAAGTACAGAGACTGGGAATAGAGTTGGGACTGAAGAGGATCTTGATGGATAAGTCAGGAGCTGGAGTGTTGGTAGAAAGGTTGTGGGAAGAGGGAAGCCACCAAATAGGAATGAAGTTAGAGTAAAATGTGCAATGTTGAAGGGATATATTGGCATAATTTTATTAACACAACATGAGAAATATGTAAAGGAGTAGACCTTATAGGCCATTGAGCCTATTTTGTTATTTAATACAACCATCACTGATCTTGGAGTGTGACTTCACTTCTCTGCCTGCTTCCCATATCTCCATATTCTCAAGAGACTAAATATGTCTATGCCTGTCTTAAATTTATTCAACAATGGAGATAACTTAATGCCCTGCAGCAGAGAATTACTAAGATTCACAACCCTTGGATTGAAGAACAACCATTTGTTGAAGATGTTAAAGCAAAAACAATGTTAACAACATCCATAGGAGCTTACTATATTTCATGAGTGCAAGAATGGATACACTTCCGAAACTGGATCAGGGTTACACTGCTTAAACAACTCAACAAGAATTCAGACTGCTGCTAGTCACAATGAGTCACTTTCCCTTCATGGCTGAGTAGAGAATTATCTGCAAGGATTTATTAAACCAAATTCCAGCAAAACATCTTCAGTACAAAGTATGCATGGAGGAGCAAAGTGAAGAATGATAAAATACTAATTAACCAAGTATTTCTGAAAATCTAGAGCACAGACCAACATGACTTTATGGAAGACTATGAGTTTAAATTTGATATGTTTTCAAGTAAAGCCTTAGATTTTAAATGGAGGTACTGTATTTATTGTACCTCCAATAATAAATAGTTCATTTAGATAGCATCAATAAAATCTTCAGTAGAGAATTGGCTGGTTGGTTAAAAAGAGAAGACATTCAAAACTGCATCATTTTACTGCCAAGAGCAATTAGGGAGCATGGTATATAACAGAATTTTAAGAGCACTTGTGATAGCTGAATCACTCTTGCCTAAAAACATAATTGTGACTCTTTGATGATTTTTGACAGATAATATATTAGCAATGTGACAGAAAATATTAAGGAAAACAATTGGCTCTCCCATCATTTCAATTAATTCAGTAAAAATGTAATTGCTGCATCATTGCTTCAATCCAAAGCAATGGATATCACACTAAATTTTAAAAAAATAGTTAACTGATTAACACAATCTATCATCTGAATCTGAGAACACTATTAAAGATCCATATTATTTGTTGTTGGTGTTTCAGTCAATTTATGACATGGACTGAAATTGTAGTTGGCTTGCTGCTGTAGTCTCTTCCTCTACCACCATGAGACCATCGCTCCTTCCCCATTAGCTGCATGTAATACAGCAAGGCATGCTCCCTGGAAGATAGTTCCTCATGTATTGCTTTGAAACTGCTCCTTGGGGCTGTTTAAATAAAAAAACAAATCTTTTATGGCATGTGAGTGTCACTGGCAAGACCAATATTTATTGTTCATTTCCAATTGTCCTTGAGAAAGTAGTGGTGATCTGACTTCTTGAACTGCTGCAATCCCTGTAATGTAAATATAGCCACAGGGTGATAAGAAATGATTTGTGATTTTAACCTGGCCGTGGTGAAGAAATGGTGATATAGATTAAAGTCAGAAGTGGTATGGATTTGGAGGGAACTTGCTGGTGAGGGTGTTCAAATGGGATTGTCCTTGTTCATCTAGGTGATAGAAGTTGCTGGTAGACATGTGTGTTTGGAAGATGTCATTGCAGGATCAGTTTTGAGTTGCTGCAATGCAAGTTGTAGTTGATACACTTCTCACTCTACTCCTGTGCATTGATGGTGGAAGGAGTTAATGTTTAAGCTGGGAGATGGTGCACCAATCAAGTGACTTGCTTTGACCTGGATAGTATTGAGTTGCTTGAATGATATCAAAGTTCATCCAGACAAGTAGGGAGTATTTCATTACAGCCCTGACTTGTGCCTTGTAGATAATGGACAGGATATGTGGAATTATTTACCACAGAATTCTCAACCCCTACCCTGCTCTTGTAGCAATGGTATTTTAATTGCTGGTCCACTTAAATTTCTAGGTGTTGAAGGCTGGGTTTCAGTGATGATGATGCCATTGGATACTACGGGGAGTAGGTTAAACTTTCTCTTGCTGGAGACTTCCATTGCATGGTACTGGAGTGTCAATAATGTTACCTAGCCACATACTAGGCCTAGTTTAAATATGTTCGAGGAGAAAGTGAGATCTGCAGATGCTGGAGATCAGAGCTGAAAATGTGTTGCTGGAAAAGTGCAGCAGGTCAGGCAGCATCCAAGGAAAGGAAATTCAACATTTCCTGATGAAGGGCTTATGCCCGAAACGTCGAATTTCCTGTTCCTTGGATGCTGCCTGACCTGCTGCACTTTTCCAGCAACACATTTTCAGCTAGTTTAAATATTCAAGGTTTCTGCGAAGATTTGTAGCTCGGGTGCTCGTTGTTGTGGTTCTGTCCGCCGAGCTGGAAGTTTTTGTTGCAAACGTTTCGTCCCCTGGCTAGACGACATCATCAGAGCTCTGGAGCCTCCTGCAAAGTGCTTCTTTGATGTTTCTTCCGGTATTTATAGTGGTCTGTCCTTGCCGCTTCCGGGTGTCAGTTTCAGCTGTCCGCTGTAGTGGTTGGTATATTGGGTCCAGGTCGATGTGTTTGTTGATGGAATTTCTGGATGAATGCCATGCCTCTAGGAATTCCCTGGCTGTTCTCTGTCTGGCTTGCCCTATGATAGTAGTATTTTCCCAGTCGAATTCATGTTGCTTGTTGTCTGAGTGTGTGGCTACTAGGGATAGCTGGTCGTGTCGTTTCGTGGCTAGTTGATGTTCATGTATGCGGATTGTTAGCTGTCTTCCTGTTTGTCCTATATAGTGTTTTGTGCAGTCCTTGCATGGTATTTTGTAAACTACATTAGTTTTGCTCATGTTGGGTATCGGCTCCTTTGTTCCAGTAAGTTGTTGTCTGAGCGTGGCTGTTAGTTTGTGTGCCGTTATGAGTCCTAAGGGTCGCAGTAGTCTGGCTGTCAGTTCTGAAATGCTCCTGATGTATGGTAGTGTGGCTAGTCCTTTTGGTTGTGGCATGTCCTCGTTCCGTGGTCTATCTCTTATGCATCTGTTGATAAAGTTGCGCGGGTATCCGTTTTTGACGAATACCTTGTATAGGTGTTCCTCTTCCTCTTTTCGCAGTTCTGGTGTACTTCAGTGTGTTGTGGCTCTTTTGAATAGTGTCCTGATGCAGCTTCGTTTGTGTGTGTTGGGGTGGTTACTTTCATAGTTTAGGACTTGGTCTGTGTGTGTTGTTTTCCTGTGTCCCCTTGTGGTGAATTCTCCGTTCGGTGTTCTCTGTACTATCACGTCTCGGAATGGGAGTTGGCTATCCTTTTCTTCTTCTCTCGTGAATTGGATTCCTGTGAGTGTGGCGATGATGATCCGGTGTGTTTTTTCTATTTCCGTGTTTTTGATGATTACAAACGTGTCATCGACATATCTGACCCAGAGTTTGGGTTGAATATGTGGTAGGGCTGTTTGTTCTAACCTTTGCATAACTGCCTCTGCTATGAGTCCCAAGATTGGTGATCCCATGGGTGTTCCGTTGATTTGTTCGTATATCTGATTGTTGAATGTAAAGTGTGTAGTGAGGCACAAGTCCAGTAGTTTAAGTATGCCGTTTTGTTGATAGGTTCCGCCTCCTGTTTTCTGTTCTGTATGTCCAGTAGGTTGGCTATTGTTTCTCTGGCTAGGGTTTTGTCAATCGAAGTGAACAGTGCCGTCATGTCGAATGAGATCATAGTTTAAATATGTTCAGATCTTGCATATGGACATGATCTGCTTCAATACCTGAAGAGTCATGAATGGTATTGATATTACACAATTATCAACGAACATCCCATTTAAGATTTTGTGATGAAGACAAACTGATTGATGAAGTAATTGAAGGTGGTTGGACATGCTCATCTCATAGAGTGACAGCTTGGTGTTAAGATACTTAGACTCCAACAACCATCCTTCTTTGTGTTATGTTTAACTCCAACCAATGGATAGCTCCCCCTAATTTACAGTTTCTTCCAATTTTGCTAGGGTTTCTTGATTCAGTCAATTTCTCCTTTGATGTCAAGAACATGTACCCTTTCTTTATCTTTGAAATACAGTCCTTTTGTACCTAGTTGGGCCAAGTCTGTAATGAGGTCTGGAGTTGAGTGGTCCCGGTGAACCCAAACTATGTATCAGTGAGCAGCTACAGGCTGAGTAAATAACACTTCTTTCACTTTACTGATGATTAAGATGAAACTAATAGGAAGGTAATTGACCAGATTGAAATTTTTCTGATTTTTCACATTTGGTCAATTTTCCACATTGATGGATAGTTGGCAGTTTTCCAACTGCACTGGAACTACTTATCTCAGGCTAGTTCAGGAACAAGTCTTCTGGACTACAGTGGGGTGTTGCCAGGGCTTATTGTTTTTGTTGCATTCATTGCCTTCAGTCATTTCTTGATTGCTAAGGATCTTGATGGCTAAGGATTGCCATTACAATGCTAGAACCTTCTGCAGGCCACAGCTGAGATGACTCATCCACACAGTACTTCTGACTAAAGTTGGTTACAAATTGTTTTGCCTTGTCTTTTTCACTAACGTTCTGGCCTCCTCCATCATTGTGGGTGTGAATGCTAGTGAACCATCGTACTTTGGTTGCGTACATAATTGCCCACCAATGTTCACCGCCAGCTGTAGCAGGACACAAGAACTTTGGTCTGAGCTGGGAAGTAGTAGAAATGCTCCTGAGTGTCTTCCAGAAGGAAACCTTGTAGAAATCTCCTCTTTTCTGACATCAGAACAGGGTTTTTAGTACCATCTTCAATCCTATTAACATGATCTTTCATTAAAATTTTCATATTTCAATTTATAAGCTGTGAGCATTCTGATTATGTGTTATGAGAACACACAGCATAAAGTGTGTGATATTTGGAGTGTGATTCTCATGTGTTATGTCTGGGATATTGACATACAGTAATACATCACAGATGAATCTCCAATGATGGTGCACATGCTAAGTCAAACTTGTACCTCTTTTTGCCAGCAAATTATATCACGAGGAAATATCCAGTTATGCATTCATTGTAGCAAAAAAAAGTGCATTCACTTTGAGATTCTTGAAATTAATGTTGGTTCTAAGTAAAGTCAGTCGGTAAATCAAACAATTAGCATTGTTTCCTGAATAGGTCAATTATGAAATTGCTTTTATCAGGCTTGATTTTTTACCCAAGATCTGTGATAGAGTGGCCCAAAAAATTGATGGAGACTTTCCATCACAATCTCGCTCCAGCCCACACTGCTTTAAATTTTCGAAGGCTCTGCTCCAACATGTCAACAGCATTTGACCATCCCACCATGCCGATGAGCTTGTGGAGTAGGGACATTAGATTTCCTGCCTTCTGGTTCCATTTCTGTTAAGGAACCACACAATGAATGGGGGTTCAGAAGGCCTGCTAGTTCACTGCTTGAAGAGAGGCAACCCAACTGGTATTCTGTCTGCCACCACAAATATTCATAACCTCAAAGCTTATGTCCTACCTAAAATGTTATCTTAGGGGTACGTTGAGGGCTGTCTTAAATGAACTTCCTACTTTAGTAGTATTGCAGTGGATATACCATTGCAATATCATCCCATTTTCATGGGAACAACCGGAATTTTCACCTCGAATCTTACCACCACAAGTTGCAATCTAATGTGCTGTACTCACAGCAGGGTTGGTAGCAAGTAGAAATCCTACAGGAATCCTATTACTGTTGTAATCTTATCTCAAAAGGGAAATCACTTGATTGTGTCTGCTGTATTTTTGTTCTTGGATATAAGAAGAGTAGACAGACATTTTATTATTGAATTAAGAAAGAGAACAGGGAGACAAAGTCCATAGATCTTGCATGCACCAGCTCTTTAAACAAGTATCATTACCTAGTGCCAATCTGCTGCTGTACACCCATACCCTTATACATTGTTTTATTCCAAATAATCATCTAATCTCTTAACTGAATCCCACCCACTTCCAGGCAGTACATTCCAAACCTTCAATACTCAATGAGTGAAGAAAGCTTTTCCTGACTTCACCTTTGCTTCTTTTGCAATCACTTTAAATCGATGTGCTTCTGATCTTGTTCCTTTTATGAATGGAAACAATTTTCCCTGATCTCCTCTTAGCTTTCTTTTCCCTTCGGAGAATAATCCAAACTTCTTCAATCTATCCTTATAACCGAAGTCACTCATCCTTGGAGCCATTCTTGTCAACTATTTCTGTGTTATCTCTAATGTGTTTTTCACTTCCTTCCTATAATATGTCACCTAAAATTGTAATAAATCATGTAAATCTTCCTGTTTACATACTTTGGTTGGAGATGTGGATGATATGGAAATATGTAGAATAAATAATGTCATAGAAGACAATTTTAAATGTCAATGTCAGACAGAAGTTCCTGGAGAAACTCACAAGGTTTGGCGGCATCTGTAGACGGAAAGCAGAGTTTAATGTTTCAGGACCACTGAAGATGGGTCATTGCCTCAATAGAAGTTTTCAAAACATCAATGAACTGTAGATGGTGAAAATCTGAAACACAAGCAGAAATGGAAATTGCTGGAGAAACTCAGCAGGTCTGGCAGAATCTTTGGAGACAACACAGAGTTAACATTTCAGGTAGGCTGAAGAAAGCTTGTTGGAGCTGAAATGTTAACTCTGTGTTGCCTCTACAGTTGCTGCCAGTCCTGCTGACTTCCTTCAGCAATTTCGGTTTCTGTTTTTGTTTCAGTTTTCCAGCATTTGCAGTTCATTGTTGCTTCAAAAAAATTCATTGAGACAGATTTGAATGAAAACCAATCAGCTGTGACCATTTTTGCACAATTAGCTTAGATCAAGTGTGACAGAGGAGAGATTACTGTCTAAAATGCTACATTTGAATAATTAAAAGGGAATGCAGATAAGCTATTCTTATACCATGAGAGATAGATGCTTAATCCAAAATATTGTGTTAGCTTTCTCAACAATAAAGTAAACAGCTAGCAGACTACAGCAATGACTTGTATTCACATACAAACAGTTAATTCGGCTGTTTAATTCTTAAGTCTTAAAATGACTCAATATAGTGTCAGTCCGTGCTCTACTTATTGAATAACTCTCCATAAATGGAAAAATAATTACTTTGAAGAATGAGTTGAGGCAGAATTCTGTCATTGTGTTAAATGATCTAAGAGAGCTATTTGCATCTTTATTCTTTCTTTCACGATTTTGAGACCTCCCAATATACTTTATAATTGGAAAACATATTTAAAGGATATCTAATGTTGTATTTTATGTTCAGCAAGGTCCCACAAATAACAATGAGGTAGAGATCAGTGATATTTATTGGGTTAGTAGAGATTCTGTGAAGTCCCTTTTGTTCATAATGAGCTCCCCAACATTGCTCCGAGGATCATGGTGCAATGGTGAGAGAAGTAGTTCATGACATATAAATGACAGAAAGCCTGAGTCCAAAACCCACCGTAGCAATTTCCAGTACAGGGTGGAAACAAATGGTCAGCAACCTCTCCGCAGGAGACAAGAGGAGAAAAATGTCATTGTTTCGCTGCCAAATTATAAATGTATTTTCAAGTAGAATGTAGTCCTTAATTGCTTAGAATGACCTGTGCAGAATGGACACTTGCAGGAGATTGTGGAGTGAGTCAGGCACCAGCTTTTTGCTACTTCACTATAACAAAACTTTACATCTCTAAAAAAGCAAGTGGAAAATTGGGAGAAAAATACAAAACCAATTTGAACAAATGTTAGCGTGATTAAGAGCTTTAAGGATGTTAAATTATTCAATTTTCTTGGACAAACCAACTTTGTTTAGGAATTAATTAATTTGGCATTGGTTGGGAAACCAAAATTACCTAGACAAGTTTGTCGCCTTGAGATTTTATTGAGCTTGATTATGTACAGCAGTGTTTTCTGGCACATATGCTGTCAGTCTGGCAATTTCACAGTGAACTGCCTTTTACTTTGTGCTGCAAGGGGCTAGCTAGACCTTTAGCAAATTCTGTCAAGATGTACTACTATTTCACAAATGTCTTACTTAAAATGCCTTAGGCAATAGCTTTCAAAGTTCTTGAACAAAACTAGAATGTTTCATGAGAATAGTTACCAACATTGGAAATAAGGATTGCTTTGTTCAATGCTTTGATCTGAATCTAGAAAATAGACTTATGTAACATCCAGGAAGTTTGGGTTAAAGGTGGAAAGTTCATTTAAGTACATCATTATTGTAGAACCACATTCGTTTTGTTGGCAATCGTATTTCTAGCCATATCAGGCAATTAACTACATTGCTACACATGCTTTTATTTTTATGGATACAATTTTGAATTATGTTGACAAATGATTACTATGGGACTAGTTTAGTTTGGGAACATGGTCAGCATGGACTAGTTGGACCAAAAACTCTGTTTCCATGCTGTATGACTCTATAACTCTGTATTATTCTTATGTATAAATTGACGTTGAAGCATCATTCAGCTTTTTGTAATTCAGTAAAATATGTATATTTGGGTTCATTGCTGACCCTGCTTCCAATACCTTCATTAAAATAAAAACTTGTGTACCAATGTAATTAATTGTCTGATATAGCTAGAAATATGATTTTCTATAAAACTAATGTGGTTCTACAATATTAATCAATTTGAATGGATAAGGACTGCATTCTTCATGCAGATGTAACATACTTCTTAATTGTATATAAAATTATATGG
Organism: Hemiscyllium ocellatum; assembly: GCF_020745735.1. NCBI lineage: Eukaryota > Metazoa > Chordata > Chondrichthyes > Orectolobiformes > Hemiscylliidae > Hemiscyllium > Hemiscyllium ocellatum. Next base: position 60,280,932 of record NC_083411.1, read on the forward strand.
GCCCAGATTTTTGAAATCAGCAATGATGCTGAATATGCTTAATCCATAAAGATTTTTGTAACCAAAGCTTTTACGATTTTTCAACCAGAAATTCTAAGTTTGACTGAAGAATCCAAAAATGAGTGCTGACATCAGCAAGCAAATCATCAGATACTGCCTTATAGAGGTTTACAAAATTATGAGAGACATGGATGGGGTAAATAGGCAAAGTCTTTTCCCTGGGGTTGGGGAGTGCAGAACTAGAGGGCATAGGTTTAGGTTGAGAGGGGAAAGATGTAAAAGAGACCTACGGGGCAACCTTTTCACACAGAGGGTGGTGCGTGAATGGAATGAGCTGATAGAAGAAGTGGTGGAGGCTGGTATAAATACAACATTTAAGAAGCATTTTGATGGGTATATGAATAGGAAGGGTTTGGAGGGATATGGGCCAGGTGCTGGCAGGTGGGACTAGATTGGGTTGGGATATCTGGTCTTCAGGGACGGGTTGGACTGGAGGGTTTGTTTCCATGCTGTACATCTCTATGACTCTATGAGATACAAGCCATGATTGGAGGTGCCGGTGTTGGAATGTTAATAAACACCAGGTTATAGTTTAACAGGTGTATTTGGAAACACTAGCTTTTGGAGCACCACTCCTTCATCAGGTGGTTGTGGAATTTAAGATCGTAGGACATAGAATTTATAGCAAATTTATAGTGATGTAACTGAAATTATATATTGAAAAAGACATGGATTGCTTGTTAAGTCTCTCATCTTTTAGAAAAGCTAGTGTTTCCAAATAAATCTGTTGGACCATAACCTGGTGTTGTGTGATTTTTACCATCAGATACAAGAATTACATATGGACATGTGAATGTACAAATTTACAGCAGGATTAGGCAGCTCAGCCCTCTGATTTTGTTGTGTTGTTCAACAGACCATGGCTGATTTGAATATGCCCCATTCTGCCTACAACTTACAATCTTCACCACCTTGCTTCTCGAGTATCTATTTACCCCCATCTTAAAGATATTCAAGGACTCAGCTTTCACCATCTTGTGAAGCTGCAAGTTCTAATGACTCACAAATCTCGAGAGAAAAAAAAGCTTATCTCTGTTTTAAATGGATGATCCCTTATTTGTAAATAGTGTCCCCAGTTTAGATTCTCCCACAAGCAGCAACATCCTTTGCGTACCCATCCTATTAAGACCCCTCAGGACTTTATGTTCCAATCAAGTTGGCAGGAGACTGAATGGTTAGCACTACTGCCTCACAGTGCCAGGGGTCTGGGTTTGATTCCAGTCTCAGGTGACTGTCTGTGTGGTGTTTGCACATTCTCCCTGTGTCTGTGTGTGCTTCCTCCCACAATCCAAAGATGTGTGGGTTAGGTGTATTGGCCATGCTAAAGTTGACTATGGATGTGTAGGTTAGGTGCATTAGTCAGGGATAAATGTAAAGTAATAGGGTAGGGGAATGGGTTTGGGTAGGATACTCTTCAGAGGGTCAGTATGGACTTGTTGGATCTCTTTCTTGTCTGAACTCCAGCTGATAGAAGCCTAAGCTATCCAATTTCTTCTCATACAAACTTGGGCATTCCAGCTATTGGTTCAGTAAGCCCTTTCTGACTGCTCCTTCATTAAAAATAAGCAGATCAATCCAAAAGACAGTAATCCTGATGTGGCCTCACCAATGGCTCAGGATCATTGAAGCATAATCTTCCTACTTTTGTATTCATTTTCCCTTGCAATAGATTTCCTAATTAGTTGCTGCACCTGCATTATAAAATTATGTGATTCATGCAATGTACATACTGAAATCCCTTTGTATCTCAGATGTATCTGCAGTATCTTACCATTCAGATAATATGCTTCTTTTCCATTCCTCATGCCAAAATGGACAATTTCATCTTTTCTAGCAATATGCTTCATTTCCCAGATCTTTGCCTACACAATTAATCTATTTGTATCTCTTCATAGCCTCCTTATTACCTCTTCACAACTTATTTTTGAATCATAGAATCCCTACAGCGCAGAAAGAGGTCATTTGGCCCATCAAGTCCACACTGATCCTTCATAGAGCATCCCACCCATTGCTGTAACCCTACATGAAGTTTTTACCATGGCTAACCCCGTATCCTGCACATACCTAGACACTAAAAGGCAATTTTTAGCATGGCAAATCCATCTAACCTGCACATCTTTGGACTATGGGAGGAAATTTGAGTACTTGGAAGAAACCCATGCAGGCATGGGACAACATGCAAATTCCACACAGATAGGCACCCAAGGCTGAAAATGAGTTCCTGGTACTGTGAGGCAGCAGTGCTAACCACTGTGCCACTCTCTCCCTACCTACCTTTGTGTCATCAGCAAATTTAGCAACCATGCTTACAGTTCCTTTATCATTTATATAAACTGTAAAATACTGAGGCTTCAGCTCTGATCCATATTGCATATCACTCATTACATCTTACTAATCAGATAATGATCCATTTATGTCTATTTTTTGTTTTCTGTTAGTCAATCTTCTATCCATGCTGATATGTTACCAATGATACCATGAGCCTTTATTTTTGTGAATAACCTTTGATATGAACTCTTATCAAATGTCTCTACGTTTAGTATGTCTACTGGTTCTTCCATATTTACAACACATTCTCCTTATCAATTGTTTAAACATGACTTCCCTTTTATAAATCCATGTTCACTCTGTCTGATTAGCATAACTTTCTAAGTGCCATACTAGAAAACCTTTAATAATAGCTTCTAACACCTTCCCAATGACAGATGATAAGCTAAGTAGTGTATAACTTAATAGCATCCTCTCTTTGTACCCTTCCCTGTTTGAATAAAGAAGTTCCATTCAGAACATTCCAACCTGTTGGAATCTTTACCAAATCTAGGGATCATGCAATATTTAAATCTGATGCATCAACTATCTCACTAGCCATTTCTTTTAAGACTCAGGATAAAGTCTGTTAGGACTCGTGGATTGTCAACCCATAGCTCTAACGACTTATTCAGTACCACCTTCCTGGTCATTTTTTAAAAAAAATTCCCCCACTCTGGGGTGTTACTTTGTTTTTCGTGAAATGCCTGATCAAATCATTTGTCAACTCCTTATTTTGCAATATTATCTTACTAGGCTTATCTTATATATTACCTGTGCTCACATCATAAATACTTTTCCTTTTTAAAGTGTCCGTAGAAACTCTTCCTATTTTCTGTAATATTTCTAGCTAACTTTGAATGGTTAGCTTGGATGATTGTTTTACAATACACAATGATGTCACCAGCATGAGTTCAATTCCTGCACAAGCTGAAGTTAACAAGATGGACTCTGCTACTAAACCTCTCCCTTCACCTGAGGCATAATAACTCTTAGGCTAAACCACTATAATTCATATCTCTCTTTCTCTCTCTCTCTCATGAGAGAGCAGCCTTATGGTCTGATAAGAATATAGTAATTTTTATCTCATTTTAAATTTTCCCTCTTTAAACTAATTTTTAAAAATACTCTGCCCAATCTTCTGTCCTGTCACTCATCTCTGATTATTTTATGATTGCTTGATGCTAATAGAGGCTTCTAACACAGAAGGAGACTATGTGTCCTCACCAACAAAGTCAGAAATTACCGGAAAAGCAAGACCATGTGATCTCACCTGTGGCAAGAGAATATTTGACAATTATTGCCTGGGTCCTTGATACTTGCTCCTTTGCCAGGCTCAACAGCTGGAATAGATTTCATTTGGGCTTGCAAACTTTATCCACTTTTCAAGTTGCTAATTCTGCTATTACTTGATGTGGAGGTGCCAGTGTTGGACTGGGGTGGACAAAGTCAAATGACACCATGTTATAGTTCAACAGGTTTATTTGAAATCATAGAAGTTTCATGAACACAGCTCCTTTGTCAGGTGCTAGTAACTGTTCCCTCACTCTCTATGTTAATTTCTTCTAATATTTCACTGTCCTCCACCCTAATGTGTATTTGTGTCATTCTTTCCATCAGAAAGACTGATGTAAAGTATTTATTGAGAACATTAGCCATGACTTCCAGATTATCTGTATGATCGCTAAAGCATCCTTTTCTTTTCCTAGCTATTCTCTTGTTTTTAATACAGTTAAGAAAACATTTGAGTTTTCCTCCATTCTACTTGCCAATGCTTCCTCATGCACTCTATTTGCATTCCTAATTTATTTTCTAAAAGCCTCTCTGTGCCTTTTATATTCCTTTAGGGAGCTCTTGCTGTCTGCTATAAGTGTCTCTTTTTTAAAAAAATCCTAACATTTATGTCCCATGATACACTGGGTTCTCCAGTCTTGGGACCATGCTTTGTCTTTATGGGAACATACTTGGCCTGTACTCTCTCACTATTTTTTGCTTGAATGCTTCTCACATAGTTTTGTCTGCAAGTGACTGCTCCAAGTTCACTTTGGTCAAATTTTATCATCGCTTAGTAAAGTTATCTGTGCAGTTTAGAACTTTTATACTCAGCCCACTCTTATCTTTTTCCATAACCAGCCTACATATAACTGAGTTGTGGTCACTATCTCCAAAATGCTCTCCTATTTATATGCCTACTGCCTGCCTGGCCTCGTATACAAATATTAGGCTCAGAATTGTTCACTCTTCTGTTGGTCTGTCGAGGAACTTTTGGAGGTAATTTGGGAATATTTCTCCCTCCCTGCCACTCACATTAAAACAATCCTCTTTAATATTTGCATAGTTGAATTCCTCTAACATTGCTGCATATTTTTCTTACACTTCTCTGAAATTAAATTATACATCTGATCCTCTCTCTTTATGGACCATGGATAGAGGTGGGGAGGGAGATGTATTACCTAGAGCATTCTCAGCTATCCTCCCCCCAGCCTCATCTCTCTCCCATTTATCTCTCAGCCCCCTTGGCCCACAAGCCTCATTCCTGATGAAGGGCTTATGCCCAAAACATCAACTCTCCTGCTCCTCAGATGCTGCCTGACTGGCTGTATTTTTTCAGCACCGCACTCTTCAACTTTGATCTCCAGCATTTGCAGTCCTCACCTATATATTTGGGAAAGCTAATATAACTTTATCATTTGCTGCAAGGCTGAGTGATACAAAAGTAGAGATGTTAAGCTTCAGTTATACAGTGCACTGATGGTTCCATAATGTGAGAGTCTGTATACAGTATTGCTTGTATTATGGAAAGAAGGACGCAAATATATTCAAAGCAATTCATAACAGCGGTAACCTTATTAAATTATGTGGAGGTGCCAGTGTTGGACTAGGATGTACAAAGTTGAAAATCACATATCACCAGGTTATAGTCCAACAGGTTCTTTTGGAAGAACTAGCTTTCAAAAGTTTGCTTTGAATTCTATGTCATACGATCTTATACTCCATAACCACCTGATGAAGGAGCGGCGGTCAGAAAGCTAGTGCTTCCAAATAAACCTGTTGGATCATAACCTGGTGTGTGATTTTAACCTTATTAAATGGTGGAGTAAGCCCCAGGGACAGGATGGCCTACTCCTGAGCCATGTTCCCTTATTCAGATATTTGTGTTGAATGGGAATGTAGTTCAGATACTGAGTGGGGAGAGTTGGTAATTTCACAAATCCCATTAATGCAATGTTCCCAGGCAGTTGAAACTGGAGGCAAAGAGTTAAGATGTACATGAGGGGTCATGATGTCTAAATCTAGGATGTATTTAGATTAGATTAGATTACTTACAATGTGGAAACAGGCCCTTCGGCCCAACAAGTCCACACCAACCCTCCGAAGAGCAACCCACCCAGACCCATTCCCCTACACCTAACACTACAGACAATTTAGCATGGCCAACTCACCTAACCTACACATTTTTGGAGTGTGGGAGGAAACCAGAACACCCGGAGAGTGCTCACGCAGACACAGGGAGAATGTGCAAACTCCACACAGACAGTTGCCTGAGGCAGGAATTGAACCTGGGTCTCTGGCGCCGTGAGGCAATAGTGCTAACTACTAAGCCACCATGCCACCCATAGGGTCATAAAGTCAGAGATGTACAGCACAGAAACAGATCCTTCATCCATGGTATCAGATCTCCTAAATTAATGTAGTCTTATTTGCCAGCATTGGGCCCATATCACTCTAGACTATTCCTATTTATATATCCATCCAAAAGCCTTTTAAATGTTGTAATTATACCAGCCTCCAAAACTTCCATACACACACCACCTTCTGCATGAAACTGCACCCCAAGGTCTCTTTGTTCAACAACGCTCCCCGTGACCTTAACATTAAGTGTACAAATTCTGCCCTAACTTACTTTTCGAAAATGCAGCACCTCACATTTATCTAAATTAAACCCCATCTGACACTCCTCAGCCCATTGGCCCAGCTGATCAAGGTCCAATTGGACTCTGAGGTAACCTCTTCATTATTTGATCACGTGAGATCACATTTGGAACACTGCAGGTAAATTCTGATCTCCCCATTTCAAAAATGACTTTCAGGTGAGAATGGAGAAGAGGGAACAGCAACATAATTGAATCCCACACACAAATGAATGAGGGAATATTGAGCATCGAGTTAGAATTGTGTTGGAACAGTTCTGAAGATGAGTTGTACCAGACTGGAATCAATATGTTAGTTTCTTTCTCCACAGATACTGCCAGACCTGCTGATTTTTTCCAGGAATTTCTGTGTTTGTTTCAGATTTCCAGCATCTGTAGTATTTTGCTTTAGTTATGATGTGGAAGTAACAATGTTGGACTGGAGTGGACAATTTCAGAAGTCATACGATGTCAGGCTATAATCCAACAGGTTTATTTGAAATCAGAAGCTTTCAGAACACTGCTCCTTCATCATCTGATGAAGAAGCTTGTGATTTCAAAAAAATCTGTTGGAATATAACCTGACATTGTGACTTCTGAATTTGCTTTAGTTAGAATTGTGCTTTTATTATAAGCACATACATGAATACATTTTTCAAATTTCATCAAAGTCTGAATTTGAAAGTAAGAGTACGATCATTTTCCTGTGTAACATTTTTGAATTTTCCATTTAATTTTAGGCTAGGATTTACTGGCTAAATTTAATGGATCATTACGTTACGGACTGGATTCTCGTTATAACAGCTCTCCTGCAACTCATCGGTCTCAGCTGGATCTATGGTCAGTCAATCATAAAAGAGACCGAATCAAATAAACATATTAAATTTAAAGTACTTTGTGAAAATTAAGGTTTCTTTATTAAAATCAGACCAAATGAATCAGATGCTGGCAGACGTGTATCAGAATTCACTTGCTCTTCCTGACAATGAAACCTAATTGGTTCCAGAAACCAGCATGAAACACACAACATCATTTTTTGCATCCTTCACTCAGGATCCACTTGTTTTTGCTGGATTTCAGCCAATTTTACTACAGTCATTGTCTTGTTAATTACTGATACTTGTATTATTGCACAAATCCAAGATCACATAGGGAGTTTATCTTTCTGCTGTTAGATTGCTTCACAAATATGTGATGTACAAAGGTTCCTGACTGACCTTCAGTAGCAGTGATAATATTAGCAGCCAGCTTGCAGTTACTGTGTGTTTGTTGTATGTAGTGAGGCAGCACAGAGCCCAGACTGTGTAAGTATGAGTTTTATAGCAATATAAGTACTGAAGACAATGAGACCATAAGACAGAGGAGTTGAAGTAGGCCATTCACCCCACTGATTTTGCGCCACCATTCAATGAGGTCATGGCTGATTTGACTATCCTTCACTCCACTTTCCTACCATTTCCCTACAATGTTTGATTCCTTTACTGATTTACAATCTATCTTACATGAATAGACTTATATACCTAGCCTCAACAGCACTCTGTGGTAAAAAGAATACCACTGCACTCTAAGAGCAAAACGTCTTCCTCATCTCTGTCTTAAATATGTAACCTCTTGGTTCTCAGGAGATGCCTTCTGGTCCCAGACTCTAGCATAAGTGAAAACAGCCTCTATTCCTTTATCTGATCAGGCACAATCGTTAACAATCATCTACTTTTCAAAATAGATCGCCTCTTATTCCACGAAATTCAAAAGAGCTCAAGCCCAAACTACTCGAACACTCCTGAAAAGAAAATCTCTCCATATCCGAAATTAATCTCATGAACCTTCTTTGGACTGCCTCCAAAGCCAATATTTTTTTTTGAGGGGGAGATGATGACCTGATGATATCATCGCTGGATTGTTAACCCAGGTACTGCCTTAGGGATCCAGGCTCGAATGCCATCATGGCAAATGGTGCAATTTGAAACATAAAATCTCTGCAATGTGGAAGCGGGCCAGTTGGTCTAACGAGTGCACACCAACTCTTTGATGAGCATCCTACCCAGACCCAGACCCCTACCTTATCCCCGTAATCATGCATTTCCCATGCCTAACCAGCCTCGCCTGCACATCCGTGGACATTATAGAGGAAATTAGCACGGCCAGTCCAACCAAGCTGCATAACTTTGGACTGTGGGAGGAAACTGGAGCACCTGGAGGAAACCCATACAGACATGGGGAGAATGTGCAAAATCCACACAGACAGCCACCCGAGGCTGGATTTGAACCCAGGTCCGTGGTGCTGTGAGGCAACATTGCACACCACTGAATCACTGTGCTGCCCCGTTTTATTGAATTCAATAAAAATCTAGAATTAAGAGTCCAATTATGACCTTGAATCAATGTCAATGATTGAAAAAAACCCTCTGGTTTGCTAATGTCCTTCAGGGAAAGAAACTGCTCTCCTTACCTGGTCTGGACAACATGTGACTCTGGACACAAAGCAGTATGGTTGACTCTTAACTGCTCTCTGGGACGGACGATAAATTCTACTGAGCCAGTGGCATCCTCATCCCATGGAGGAATAGAAACTGTTCCGAATATTCCAGCCATGGTCTCACTAGTGCCTTGAACATTTATAACAAAGCTTACCTATTTTTGTATTCTGTTTGTTTTGAAATAAAGGCCAACTATCCATTTTCCTTCCCTCATACCCAGAAAATTTAAAGGCCAGGCTTTTCAGATTTATGCACAAGGAACCCCAAATCCTTCTGTACTGCAGCTATCTGCAGTCTTTTCAGTCAAATAATATTCAACTCCTCTATTCCTCCCGCCAAAGTGTACTACTCACATTTTTCCACTTTATATTCTACCTGGCTAGTTTTTGTTCTTTCACAGAACCTGTTGTATCTCTCAATAGAATCTTTGTGTCATCCTCACCAAATGCCCTCCCACCTATTTTTGTGATCTGGAAACTTGGTGATTGTATATTTACTTTCTTCATTCCAGTCATAATCGAGGCCCTAGCTCTAATTTCTGTCATACAGTTACAGGTTGCCATCCTGAAAATGTCCCCACTTTGGGTGGCACAGTGGCCCAATGGTTAGCACTGCTACCTCACAATAATTCTGTGTTGTTTTGTACCTTGAGGACCACAATAGCACAGAATTACTGATCTGAAACCAATAGCTGAGTTCTGTAGCCATGAAGATGGCCTCAACCATGATCTTGGTTACAAGTCGTACTACATGTGACCCCATTACACTGTTCTGTACCTGTAAGATCTTCCTTACTGTCCAGTTTTGACACCATCACCTTGATAACTTATTATGATCTCTCTACCCTATTTAATGTGTACAGTTTTGGATTAGTACTTGTTACTTTGGTTAGACTCTCGGCGTGTGACTCTTATACCTACCATGTTATTCCAGTCATTTGGTTTGTCTCCAGAACTACCTTATTTTTAATATTTTGTAATTATCTCTCTTCCTTAATGAATCAGATTATAGATCATCCCTTCACCTGCTATTCAACTGTTGACACTTTATTCACACCATCTGACACTCTTGATCACCTGCAGAGACCTATTATTCAGTCTGTCAACACTCCACTCACACCACTTGTATGATATTTTGATCTCTCTGATTATAAACTCTGTGTCTGTGTGCTTCTCTTTACTTCACCTGACGAAGGGGCAGTGCTCCGAAAGCATTTGATTTCAAATAAACCTTTTGGACTATAATGTGGTGCCATGTGACTTCTGACCTTGTCCACCCAGGCCAACACTGGCAGCTCCATATGTTGTGGTTACAACTTCATTAAAAGACCGTTAAGTATCCATACAAACACTTTCAGTCTAGAACAACCCTACAGTGTTACTTATATTGATCCCAGACATAGCAGGCAGGCAGGGGGAAGGAGTGTCCTGCCTGATGGGTAGGAATCTAAAGGTTCTACTGCATAGTGTGGTGTTGAGGTGGGATTTCTTCTTACCCCTGGGTTGGTAAGATCAGGGCATGGCATGACAACCTGGTCCGAGGTTGCCACCTGGATCAGTGCAATCTCAGCCATCTGGAGGAATACCCAGCAGTGAAAGAAGGAAGTCAATGATCTTCTCCACTTTGCTAGTAACTGCTACCTTGTTTGTTATCTCACCCTCACCGTAACTCTCTTGCTATACCCACCTTCCACTGAGTCTCATGCCCTACCAATCTCACTACAGCTTGCAATCTATCCCCCTCCGCTCACTCACACCTTCCCCAATCCCAGACACCATTAATCCTGCAGTCCCTCTGCACTGCGTGTTCACTCATGATACCTCCCAGCCGCACCTACAGTAACAATTGGGACACGTCCTTTCATCTCCATTAATACCTGCCTCTGTCTCATTTCAGGAAGTAAGCAGCCCACAGTAGAGCAGAAAGACTCAAGCCAGGTGGTGGGCTGACCTTCATTCAGTTCCTAACCCCTTACGTGGAGTAAACACTAATGTTGACCACCCTGAGCAGCTGGTTGCCCATGTCTAAGCACATGGAATTGGTATCAGAGATTGCCCATGACTTACTGTGTCAGCACCCCATTACACCCTCCTTGATTTGACAGTGTCCTGTTGACAACCACAACAAGATTCCTTCCTTTGTGTCTGCACTAAATGGCAAGGAGCGACTGGAATAATATCCCTGGCTGAGGTAGCAAACACACAAAGGCAAAAGGCAAGGCAAGGGAGAGGTGTTGTGAGCATCCAGGCCAGCTCAGAATGAGTGAGAATTGGGACAGCAAGTGACCAGCCTGGAGATGCAGCCTGGGTTCATGTTCTTGGGTGTGCTGGCCGAGGCATTACAATGATAGTCACTGGGGCAGACTGTGGTGCAGTACTGAAGTGTAGAAATTTTCTGAGGTGGCCCAGCAAGATATTAGAGACTGGCACATATCAGATCCAATACCATGAATGTAAAGTGTATGTGGCTGGCATCCTTGGAGTATTCTCTGAGACCTCAGTGCCTAATATTTAGGTCATTTGGAGCAGGTAACAAGCTGAATTCACGAGATCCCCACGCTAATCTCCAGGTCAAGTTTTCTCAATGTTGAGCTTGTTAGGTGAGTTTAAGATAGGAAGCTGAATATTAGTTAGGCGTGTTGTACCATTGGGTAAAAAATGAGGTCTGCAGATGCTGGAGATCACAGTTGAAAATGTGTTGCTGGTTAAAGCACAGCAGGTCAGGCAGCATCCAAAGAATAGGAAATTCGACGTTTCGGGCATAAGCCCTTCATCAGGAATGAGGAGAGAGTGCCAGGCAGGCTAAGATAAAAGGTAGGGAGGAGGGACTTGGGGGAGGGGCGATGGAGATGTGATAGGTGGAAGGAGGTCAAGGTGAGGGTGATAGGCCGGAGTGGGGTGGGGGCGGAGAGGTTAGGAAGAAGATTGCAGGTTGGGAGGGCGGTGCTGAGTTGAGGGAACCGACTGAGACAAGGTGGGGGGAGGGGAAATGAGGAAACTGGAGAAATCCAAGTTCATCCCTTGTGGTTGGAGGGTTCCCAGGCGGAAGATGAGGCGTTCTTCCTCCAACCGTCATGTTGTTATGTTTTGCCGGTGGAGGAGTCCAAGGACCTGCATGTCCTCGGTGGAGTGGGAGGGAGAGTTAAAGTGTTGAGCCACGGGGTGGTTGGGTTGGTTGGTCCGGGCGTCCCAGAGGTGTTCTCTGAAGCGTTCCGCAAGTAAGCGGCCCGTCTCTCCAATATAGAGGAGGCCACATCGGGTGCAGCGGATGCAATAGATGATGTGTGTGGAGGTACAGGTGAACTTGTGGCGGATATGGAAGGATCCCTTGGGGCCTTGGAGCGAAGTGAGGGAGGAGGTGTGGGCGCAAGTTTTACATTTCCTGCGGTTGCAGGGGAAGGTGCCGGGAGTGGAGGTTGGGTTGGTGGGGGTGTGGACCTGACGAGGGAGTCACGAAGGGAGTGGTCTTTGCGGAACGCTGATAGGGGAGGGGAGGGAAATATATCCCTGGTGGTGGGGTCCGTTTGGAGGTGGCGGAAATGACGGCGGATGATACGCTGTATACGGAGGTTGGTGGGGTGGCAGGTGAGAACCAGTGGGGTTCTGTCTTGGTGGCGGTTGGAGGGGCGGGGCTCAAGGGCGGAGGAGCGGGAAGTGGAGGAGATGCGGTGGAGGGCATCGTCGATCACGTTTGGGGGGAATCTGCGGTCCTTGAAGAAGGAGGCCATCTGGGCTGTGCGGTGTTGGAACTGGTCCTCCTGGGAGCAGATGCGGCGGAGACGAAGGAATTGGGAATATGGGATGGAGTTTTTACAGGGGGCAGGGTGGGAGGAGGTGTAGTCCAGATAGCTGTGGGAGTTAGTCGGTTTATAGTAGATGTCTGTGTTGAGTCGGTCGCCTGAGATAGAAATGGAAAGGTCTAGGAAGGGGAGGGAGGAGTCTGAGACAGTCCAGGTGAATTTGAGTTCGGGATGGAAGGTGTTAGTAAAGTTGATGAACTGTTCAACCTCCTCATGGGAGCACGAGGCAGCGCCGATACAGTCATCGATGTAGCGGAGGAAAAGGTGGGGAGTGGTGCCAGTGTAGTTGCGGAAGATGGACTGTTCCACATATCCTATGAAGAGACAGGCATAGCTGGGGCCCATGCGGGTGCCCATGGCAACTCCTTTAGTTTGGAGGAAGTGGGAGGATTGAAAAGAGAAGTTATTCAGGGTGAGGACCAGTTCAGTCAGTCGAAGGAGGGTGTCAGTGGAAGGGTACTGGTTGGTGCGGCGGGAAAGGAAGAAGTGGAGGGCTTTGAGCCCTTTGTGATGGGGGATGGACGTGTACAGGGACTGGATGTCCATCGTGAAAATAAGGCGTTGGGGACCGGGGAAGCGAAAATCCTGGAGGAGGCGGAGGGCGTGGGTGGTGTCCCGAACGTAGGTGAGGAGTTCTTGGACTAAAGGGGACAGAACCGTGTCAAGGTATGCAGAGATGAGTTCGGTGGGGCAGGAGCAGGCTGAGACAATGGGTCGGCCGGAGCATTCAGGTTTGTGGATTTTGGGCAGGAGGTAGAAATGGGCGGTGCGGGGTTGTGGGACTATGAGGTTGGAGGCGGTGGATGGGAGATCCCCTGAGGTGATGAGGTTATGGATGGTCTGGGAGATGATTGCGGAAGATGGACTGTTGTACCATTAGCTTGCTGCTTAATAGGGAATAATCCCATTAATTAGGAACTCATCACTGCTGAGTGACAGATTCAGCTCATTGCTTACTGAAAGAATAAAAAAAAATATGGTCTTCCCGACATCAGAATTGCTACAGTTCTCATCCAATTCTCGAATAAACCTTGCCAAGCTCACATCATCCAGATCCCGACAAGGTACTGCTGTCGATCTTCTATCAGCTCACCAATTCACTATCCATGGTCATACTGTACACCCAGCACAATGGGCTCTCAGGTTATTAAGGAGCCTCATGTGTGGTACTATATCAAATGTTTGAGCTGATCCAATATAACTGGATTTCTTTAGGAATCCAGCAGCACCCACATGCTACAGTTGCAACATATCACCTAAGTGGTCATCTCTATTGCATTTCACTCAATGGTGTATTTTATAAGTTTTAATTAATTACACTTATACCCCTGTTCTTTACATTGGAAACATCCCACTCTTTACCTTTCAGTGGTCTCTATCAGTATTAATCGTATCCCTAACAAGTGATTTGTAATAAGATTAGAGAAAATTAGCCTATTTTTGCTGTTGTTCACATGTTTCTATATTTAGGGTTTGTTATGAACTCTTCACTTTCATATTTTACAGGTCCTTATCAGAAATAGACCCATTCAGCCCCTCAAGCCTGCTCCACCATCAATACGGTCATGATTGATCTGTTTGTGTTTCAAATTCCAAGTTACCTTCATCGCCCAAGAAGAACTCATTCCAGGAAAAGCTTATGTTTCCAATTTGTGCTGGGATGGACAGACCCTTGTTCCCAAAATGGGAGAGAAAGATCAATCAGTTGGTGACAAGAATCAATTTCCTTATCCTGTTTGAAATCTGGAGCAATCCCTTCTCTGGGTTAACCTGTTCATCAGTGCCACCCTGTACAAGATGAACTTCAACAGTAAACAAGCTGCCCTGAAGACAGGACAGAGTGAGTGATGGTGTCTCTCTTCTTCCTTGTTGTTCACAGGGACAAACAGATTCATCAAGGACATTGAGATGATGATTGGGGAAAGGACTTGGCTCTTCTGGCTGTGGTGGAGAATGTGTTGGATTCTGATCTTTCCGTGTTTGCTGGTGGTAAGAAGCTGTTACACATTATTTTGATTTAAACTGAAAATACCCAATCTCTCATTCTGTTTCTGATTTAGTTTTGTATCTTATCTACATTCAGGCAGTCTTAATCTGGTCCTTGACAACATTTGCCCCACTAAGATATGGATCTGTTGAATACCCTGTCTGGTCAGGAGCACTGGGCTGGTGTATGACCATCTTCTGTATTATGTGGATCCCCATCATGGCTGTGGTGAGAGTTGTCCAAGCTGAGGGCCCCACCTTGTGGCAGGTGAGGGACACTTTGAAATCTTTTAAAGATTAAGGAACAGAGAACATAAAATTAGGTTTTGGATCATGATAGATGCAATGCAAAGCATATTGTTTCAAAGTCAAAATGTCTTTTTGTTTTCCTTTCACTTATGCTCATTTCAGTCCACCATGATACCATCTTGGTTCAGGCACTAAAGCTGGAGTGGACTGGAAGTAGTATCTGTGAATGTTTGAATATACAACTAAAAGAAAGTGGATCGGTTAGCTCAGTTGGTTGAATGGGTGAGTTGGTGATGCTGAGTGATGCCAATCCCTGTACCAGCTGAGGTTACTGTGATGAACTCTCCTTCTGGAACTCTCCCCTTGATCCTCAGGTTAAACCATCATCAATCACCTCGCTCTCTGTTGAGAGAGCAGCCCTGTGATCTGATAGGACTATGGTTATTTCAATGTTACAAAAAAACATAATTTATCACATTTATGCAATTAAATCAAAGATAGGTTTTAAAATAATAAAAGAATTGCACTATTGGAACACATCACAAATATGAACATATCAGTGTGTTGCAATACCTTGGAAAATGCAGGTCACCTTAATTTAACAAATATAAACAAAAGGTCCACTAAACTCTATATTTTGTATTTCAGTCATGGATCACAGATTGTTAGGTTGATTTCATTAAATTCTCAATCAATTCATACACTATTTATGCACCTTACAAAGTTGGAGTTTGGACTGTTTCAAAACTATCTCTCAGTTTCAGAATGGTGTCTTCTGCATTGCAGATCTTTACGTTTGTCTGGTTGTAATAACAAGTAGTGGCATTAGGTGGTGGGATTCAGTAGTTTTCGAATAAAGTCCACGTGGAACATTTCCTGGTTTCAGTACAGGTTTGTCAAGATCAATCTCACATTTTGTTTCTTCATGCTTTCAATGAGAGAAAAGGCAGGGAGACAGTGAGTTTTGAGGAAGGAATTCCAAAGTCCCGTAATTCAGCAACTGAGGGGCCATCTACTAATGGTCAAACTATTTAAACAGCAAGGGTTCAAAATGCTTGATTTAGACAACCACACATGTCACAGAGATTTCCAGGAAAGGGTGAGCCAAGACCATGGAAAGATTTGGAAACAAGCAGGAGAATGTTAAACTTGAGTACTTACTGAAGCAGGAGCCAATATGAATTAGTGAGAAAGGAATGATCGATGATCAGGACTTGATGTAATTAAGAGCACAGATTTGAATTATTAAGTTCACAGAGGGTCGGATTTGGGAGGTCAGCTGAGTTGTTACTTGAATAGGAGAAAGTGAGGACTGCAGATGCTGGAGGTCAGAGTCAAGAGTGTGGTGCTGGAAAAGCACAGCTGGTCAGGCAGCATCCAAGGAGCAGAGAATTAATGTTTTGGGCTAAAGCCGTGATGAAGGGCTTTAGCCAAAAATGTCGATTCTCCTGCTCCTTGGATGCTGCCTGACCTGCTGTGCTTTTCCAACATCAAACTCTCGATTTGCTATTTGAATAGCCAAGTGCCAATGGCATGACTGCATGGGTGTGGATTTTTGCAATAGAGGATTTCTGTAACTACAGAGGAATTGAATCAGATGATGCAGGCAAAAATATATGGTTTTAGTGGTGTTATGAAAATGTTGTCAGAAGCTCATTTCAGCATCAAATACAGATCAAAACAAATCGTCACAAGTAGGGTGATAAAGAAAGTTTATGGCGTACCTGTCGTTATTGCTCAGGGAACTGAGTACAAGAATCAGGAGGTCATGTTACAGTTTTATAAGACTTTGCTTAGGCTGCATGACGACTATTGCGTTTAATTCTAGTCGCCACATTACAAGAAGGATGTGGAGGCTTTGGAGAGGGTGTAGAAGAGGTTTACCAGGATTAGAGGGTATGAGCTCTAAGGAGAGGCTAGAAAAACTCAGGTTGTTTTCTCTGGAGCGGCTGATAGAAGCCTACAAAATTATGAGATGGATAGATAGGGTTGACGGTCAGAATCTTTTTCCCCCCCACAGTTCAAAAATACTAAGAGAAGCATTTAAGGTGAGAAGGCAAAAGTTCAAAGGAGATGTGAGGGGCAAGTTTTTTTACACAAAGAGTGGCAGGAGTCTGGAACAGGCTGCCGGGGTGGGGGTGGAGGCAGATATGATAAAGGCATTTAGGAACTTTTAATTAAAGACATGAATATGCAAGGAATGAAGGGATGTGAACCAATGGCAGGCAGAAGAAAATAGTTTAATTTTGCATCATGTTCGGTACAATATTGTGGACTGAAGGATTAGTGTCTGTGCCGTACTGTTCTATATAAGACCAAGGTTATGATTTGTCTGTCTCAACTACACAAAGTTCACAGAATCTGAGTTGTTATGGTGCAGAAAGAAGCCATTCAGCCCATCATGCCTGTACCAGTCCTCTGAATGCGCAGAAGGCCTTAGTATTATTCCCCCGGCTTTTTCCCATAACCCTGGACATTATTCCCATTTCAGTGATTATCCAGCGCTGTCTCTAGTACAATGAATGATTCTGCAATAAAAGATCAAAACAATGGCACTTTTAAAAGGAGGATGACAGACAAAGGCAGTGACCACAGGGTCAGAGAAAGACTGACCCTGCTGTCTGACACAGCAGTGAATCTGCACTATCACTGCTTTTGCTGTTTGAGTTCATGTATCTCTGGACATTAGAGTGCATTTAGGAAAATTTAACAAACAGTGAAATTCACAGCTGACCTTAGAGGAACCTGTGTGGGTGAGCTCACAGCACAGGAACAGACATGTGCATAGTTTGTACTTGTAATCTTGCTGTAAATCTAGAGTGGATAGAGTGGATTCTTTCTTAATTGTATCTTTTATTGAGATCGGTCTGTTGATTAAATTTTAAAAATATAAACCATAGGTACTAAGTTAGCATGGAGCAGTGTTTTTTTAAAGAGCAAAAAAATGGTGCTATTTTCTGGGTCTGTAGATTGTGAAGGAGCAACGATGACCTTTAGTTGAGTGAGGTGCTCTTCCTATCAGATGTGGGAGTTTAGGGAGCATTTTCATGTTACTGATGGTTACTTCTGCAGGAAGTGTCTTTGATTGTGAATCCAATCAGATCGCATGGTTCGGTTGGACCAGCAGTTAGAGGCAATAAGGAATTTACAAGAGCTAGGGAATATGACGGGTGGCAGTTATAGGAAGCGAGAAAAGCCGCAGAAACATTCAGGTAGATGGGTTAACTCCAGGAAAATTAGGATGGGTAGGCAGGTAGTACAGAGTCTTCTGTGGCTGTCCCCATCTCACACAAGTATGCTGTTTTGGAAAATGTAGGGGGTGATGGACTTTCCGGGGAATGTAGCACGAACAGCCAAATTTCTGGTCCGGAGACTGGTTCTCAATGTAATCAGGGGTACGTCAGGTTCCAAGAGATCAATTGTGAGAGGGGACTTTCTAGTCAGAGGCATAGACAGACACTTCTGGGGCCAACAGTGAAAAATCAGAATGGTGTGTTGCCAGGATCAAGGATATGTTGGAGAGAGTGCCGAATGTTCTCAAGGGGGAGAGGGACCAGCAGGAGGTCATTGTACACTTTGGAACTAATGATATAGGAAGGGAAAAGGATGAGATTCTAAAGGGACAATATAGAAGCTTAGGCAGGAATTCAAGAGGAGGTTCTCTAGGGTAGCAATACGTGGAATAACCCTGGTACTACAAGCTAATGAGGGTATGAATAGAAGGAAAGAGCAGATGAATGTGTGGCTGAGGAGATAGTGCAGGGGAGAAGGGTTTACATTAATGGATCAATGAAATCTCTTCTGGGGTAGAAATAACTTCCACAAGAAGGATGGATTGCACCTGAATTGGAAGGGGATGAATATACTGGCAGGGAAAATTGCTCGAGCTGCTCAGGAGGATTTAAACTAGTAAGGTGGGGGGTGGGGGTGGGGGTGGGGGTCGGTTGGGGTGGCGGGGGGGTGGTGGAATAGTGGGACCCAGGGAAATAGTGAAGAAAAAGATCAATTTGAGATTGGTTGGGAAAGGTGACCAGTTAAAACAGGCAAGAACAAAGCAGAAAACAACTACAGGTTGGACTGATAAATTAAACTGTAATTATTTCAATTCAAGAGAGCTAACGGGGGGGATCCAAGATGGCGGCGACCCAGCAAGACTGAGTCCACAGTGCTCTACCCAAAACTTGGGAAAAGTGGGCTATCCACCCCCACCACACTCACTAAACCATTTATAATAGTTGTTAACCTTAAATAGTTACCTATTAGTACATTTAAATAGTCTAATACTAGCTGGAAAATGAGTAAAGGGAAGGGAACAGGCGGCTCTGAGAAAGCAGGCACCCCTCCCCCACCCTCTCCCTCTTCAGCTGCAACAAAGGTGTCTTCAGCTACTTCAGGAGATTTACCAATGAAGATGAGCTTTGAGGAGATGTTTGCCAGGTGGGAGGCGAAGATTGATGCTTTTATCGATGAGTCTCGGCAGAGCAGAGAAGCACTATCAGCCGAGCTGCAGAAGCAGGGCAGAGACATTCAGGAATTGGAGTGCCGAGTCAGAGAGGTGGAGTCGAAGGCCGCAGCCTCAGAGACTGGGATAAAATCAACAGCCGACCACATCCGTTTTCTCGAGAATCGAGTCCAGAACCTAGAAAACCACATTGATGACCTCGAAAATCGATGTCGTAGAAAAAATATTCGGTTGTTGGGCCTGCCCGAGCAGGAAGAGGGAGGCCAGCTCACAGCATTCTTAGAGCATTGGCTGCCACACTTTTAAATCTGCATAATGGATCAGGCCAGGTAAGGGTAGAATGGGCCTACCGGGTCACAGTACGTGGACCCGGCTCAACCCAGCGCCCACGCCCGGTCCTGTTCCAGCTGCAGAGCTATAGGGAGAGGCAGATGCTCCTGGAAGCCTCAAGAAATCTGGGAAAAGATCCCCAAGCTATGACCCACAAAGGATCCAGGATCATGCTGTTCCAGGACTTCTCCCCAGCTTTGGTCCGAAAGAGGAAGGCATTCGATGAGGCGAAGAAGCGTTTAAGGGACTTAAATATCCAGTACTCCTTACGATATCCAGCGACGCTACGCCTTAGCCACGAAGGATCCATATATAACTTCGGATCACCGGAGAAGGCTAAGGAATTCTTGGACTCTCTTAAATAAACTGTAAGAGATTGTGGACGCTGGTCTGCCTTTCCCATTATTTTGGTTTACATCCCTTCATCTTTTCTTATCTTTCCCCCTATGTGTGTATGTATATATATATATATATATATATATGGGGGCGTTTGGTTAATGTTGATGGGGAGAGGTGGGTACCTTATTCTATTTTACTTCTGTTTTTAGGAGCGGGGTTGTTTTTCTTTCCCCTGTTATTTTGTGGTATTATATTTAAGTATTACATGTTGAGATTGTAATCTTATAGTTATATATGGTATTAATATTCCCAAATATATTTAGATGTGGGTGGGGGTGGGGTGTTCACTGTTAACTCTAGCTTTATATTATATTTGAATTCTCCTCATTTTATTGAGGAACACCTGGGTCAAGGGTGGGGCACTGGTTGGAAGAGGGTAAGATGGACTGTGGGAGAGGAAGCGACGCTCCCTGGGAACAAGGGAGAAAATCTCCAATTCGGAATGTTTTATATTTTTTATACTTAGAAAGAGTTTTTTGTTATATTGTTTTGAGTGTATCAGAGAATCTTTACTTTTGTAAATCTTGTATGCTCCATGCTCGGGATGTTCTAGATAGGGTTTCCCCTCCCGAGGGGTCTCGGATCTGTCCAGATGATTATGGCTGAACAGTCGGTTAAGTGGTGCACCTGGAATGTCAGGGGGAGTAATTCGCCAGTTAAAAGGAAGAAAATATTATCAAATCTTAAGAAGGAGAGAGTTGATATAGCTCTCCTACAGGAGACACACCTGTCGGATAAAGAACACTTAAAATTACGACAGGGCGGATTTGATCAGGCCTTTTTTTCCTCTTTTAATTCAAAAAGCAGGGGAGTCGTTATCCTTGTCCGGAAGAACTTCCCTTTGAAAATTCTAAATCAGATAAAAGACGAATCTGGACGATATATTTTGATTAAAGCCCTCATAAATGGAGAGGAATATGGGATCTTAAATGTATACTGCCCCCCGGCACACCCCTTTAAATTCATAACGGAAGCTTTTTCAAAACTGATGGCCTTTGGTGCCCGTCATACAATTATAGGGGGAGACTTTAATTGTATTATGGATCCGGAAATAGACAGGATTCCCAAGAGTGCCGCTGGAGTATCTCCCAGATCTAGACAACTGGCGGACCTGAATAAAGAATTAGGATTGGTAGATGTATGGAGATGTCTCCATCCACAGGGTAGAGATTTTTCTTTCTACTCTAATCCACATAAATGTCACACAAGAATTGATATGTTTTTTGCCCCATCGATTTTTCTAAACTCTATAGCAACCTGTAAAATAGGTACTATAGCAATCTCTGACCATGCCGCTGTATACATGGAAACTAAGGTAAAGAACAATGGGACATCTGCTCGGCATTGGCGTATGGACCCCTTCCTGATAAAAGATAGCAAATTTTTAAAGTACTTTTCCCAAGAACTTAAAACTTTTTTAGAAATTAATATTGGTACGGCTAGCAATCCGTCAATGATGTGGGAGACCATCAAAGCTTATGCACGAGGTTTGATCATCTCCTATTCAGCGACCCAGAGGAAAATGAAGGGAGAGCAACAGCGTCTGCTCGAAGCTCGCCTAAAAGCAGCCGAAACAGCATACGCTGATAGACCTTCTATCACAAAATTGCAGAGGATTACAGCTCTTAGGACAGCTTTAAACACCACGCTTACTCAAACGGCTAAAAGGGAAATATTATTTGCGAAACAAAGATTATATGAATATGGCGACAAACCGGGTAGATACTTAGCATTTCTTGCAAAGAAAAAGAAAGCCCCTCAAACTATTCCGACCATCAAGGAAAGTACAGGTACCCTGACTCATGATCATAAAAAGATCAATGCGACCTTTAAAGAATTTTATTCTGAACTATATAGATCGCAGGATTGTGAAGATAGGATTAGGAGGATGCAGTCATTTTTAAAAAATTTGACCTTCCCGGGCCTGACTCCGGAACAGGTGTCGGCCCTAAATACCCCTTTAACAGTCCAAGAAATACTTGAGGCAATTAGGCAACTTCAGAGCGGAAAAGCACCGGGCCCGGATGGTTTTCAAGCTGAATTCTATAAAGAATTTACAGGAATATTGGTTGACCCTCTTATGGATATGTATAATTTTGCGCATAGTCAGGTCTGTCTCCCGCCCACGCTGAAAGAAGCAAATATTTCTCTAATCCTCAAAAAAGGAAAAGACCCAGAAGATTGTGCATCTTACAGACCAATATCCTTACTTAATGTAGACTTTAAAATTCTCTCAAAAATGTTAGCACTAAGACTAGAAAGGGTACTGCCATATATTATAAAGGAGGACCAGACGGGATTTATTAAGGGCCGCAGATCATCCAATAATATCAGAAGGGTCTTGAATATGATCCAAGCCTGTCATCAGGGAAAGATACCAGGAGTAGTAATTTCATTGGATGCGGAAAAGGCATTTGATAGGGTTGAATGGTCATATTTATTTTACACATTGGAAAGGTTTGGCGTTGGACAGGTGTTTACCAAATGGGTTTCAACATTGTATAATGACCCCAAAGCAGCTGTTATTACTAATGGGTTAAGATCGGATGGCTTCAGTGTGGGTAGGGGCTGCCGTCAAGGATGTCCTCTCTCACCATTGTTGTTTACACTGATAATCGAACCATTAGCAGAAGCCATCCGGACTGATCCTAATATAACGGCCCCGAGGATTGGTACAGGTAAACACAAAATTACCCTCTATGCAGATGACGTTCTCTTATTCCTCAGTAATCCTTTAATGTCAGTGCCTCGTCTAATTCAAGTTATTAATACATTTAGTGCATTCTCAGGCTATAAAATTAATTTTTCAAAATCGGAAGCCATGCCAATGGGTGGTCTGGCTATGATACCCCACTTAATGGACGGATCCCCTTTTCCCTTCCGTTGGTCCCTGGAGGGCTTCTTATATTTAGGTATTTTTATCACGCCAGTATTTGATCAGCTGTATAGGGCTAATTTTGTACAATTAATGGAAAGGATAAGGCAGGACCTCCAGCGATGGAGAGACCTCCCGATTTCCTGGCTAGGGAGAATAGCATTAATTAAAATGAATGTTCTGCCCCATCTCTTATATCCTATGAGAATGCTCCCGCTGATGCTGCCAAGGCTAGCCCTACGTAAATTATATGGCTGGTTGGGCTCCTTTATTTGGAACCATAGACGGCCCCTTATTAAGCTGAAGAAGCTACAGCTTCCACAGGCAAGGGGAGGACTGGACTTCCCAGACTTTAGGAAATATCAGTTAAGCTCCCTACTAAGTTACATAGCTGATTGGATTTCATCTGATCCACAATCAATTTGGCTGGATATCGAAGCCTCCCAAGTAAAATACCCACTTATTAACCTTTTATTTTCAGATAAGAGGAAAATCATTACAGACCACTGTAAAAATCCCATAATATTAAACACAATTAAGCCCTGGAATATAATGCGGCAAAATGAGGGTAACTCACATAAAACATCCCCCCATGCACCAATAGTAGGCGCATGGGGATTCCAACCGGGGATTACAGATGCCACCTTTAAACTCTGGAGATCCAGGGGCATCTCATGCTTAGGGGACCTATTTAAAGATGGGATCCTGATGTCCTTTGAGCAGCTGCGTCTGAAATTCGGAATACCTAATGGGGATCTCTTTCGATACTTCCAAGTTCAAGATTATATACAGAGGAAGACTACATTAATAGATAGTCTTTATAAATCAGACAGAGAACGTAATGTCTTACGACCAGCGGGGGCATCCTCCGTTAGTACTATATACCATTTGCTACATGATGGAGTCTCAGGAGACATAGATGACCTGCTTAAAACATGGGAGCAGGACTTGGGGCTAGAAATCTCTGAGGATATGTGGAATGACATTTGGGAAAATGCTAGAAGAATTGCTATCTGTAACAGAACTCAGGCTATCCAACTAAAGATACTTCATAGGGCCCATATAGCTCTGGCTCGACTGGCAAAATTTAAGGCAGGAGCATCTCCAATGTGTCCTAAATGCAAAATAGAGGTGGGTACTCTTGTACATTGTCTGTGGACTTGTCAGAAAATCCGCAGATACTGGACTAAAGTGGCAAATACCCTGACAGAAATTTTAGGAACGGAAATTAGGGTGGACCCTGTATCTCTCCTTTTGGGCTTTTCGAACCTCTCATCTCTGGATATGCATGGGAAGAGACTATTTTCTATTCTCTCTTTCTGTGCAAGGAAAAATATTTTGGTGAACTGGGTGGCTGAGGGCCCCCCTGGACTTTCAAATTGGCACAGATTAATTATGGAATATATCCCCCTTGACTTCCTCACAAATATGGTGCACCGAAAGACTGAATTATTTTATAAAATATGGCAGCCCTTTTTGAATTATATAAATGCAGATATTTCGGCTATCCTAACAAGGGCTTTTATTTAGTGAAGATTTCAGACCGGGCTGCTCCGGGGCCCCTTGGGAGAGGAATCCTGCACGAATACGGGTTTTATCATATTTGATGTTTATACATTCCGAGCATGTAAGAGACTTAGGTATACACTCTGGTTAGTTATAGGTTAGAGTAGTAGAAAGTTGAGTTTTTTTTTCTTTCTTTTTTCGTTTCTTTTTTTTTCTTTTTCTGTTTTCTTTCTTTCTCTTTTCTTTGTTAAATTATGACTATTGTATATATGATTTAATTGTACATCAATGTTTGTATTTGAGAGTTTTGTTTATTTTTGTAAATTTGCAAAAATGTTAAATTTCAATAAAAATATCTACAAAAAAAAAGAGAGCTAACGGGGAAGGCATGGTTAGGAATATCGGACACGGATGTCATTGCAATTACAGAGATGTGGCTCAGAGATGGACAGGATTGGCAGCTTAATGTTCCAGGATACAAATCCTATAGGAAGGATAGAAAGGGGGGCAAGAGAGGAGGGGGAGTGGCATTTTTGATAAAGGATAGCATAACTGCTCTACTGAGGCAGGATATTCCTGGGAGTACATCCAGGGACGTTATTTGGGAGGAATTGAGAAATAAGAAACGGATGATCACCTTATTGGGATTGTATTATAAACCCCACCAATAGTCAGTGGGAAATTAAGAAACAAATTTGTAAGGCGATCTCAGCTATCTGTAAGAATAATAGAGTTGGTATGATAGGGGATTTTAACTTAGACTGGGACTGCCATCGTATCAAGGGTTTTGATGGAGAGGAATTTGTTAAGTGTACTGAAAAAATCTTCTGATTCAGTATGTGGATGTACTGACTAGAGAGGTGCAAAACTTGACTTACTCTTGGGAAATAAGGCAGGGCAGGTGACTGAGGTGTCAGTGGGGGAGCACTTTGGGGCCAGCGACCATAATTCTATTCGTTTTAAAATAGTGATAGAAAAGAATAGACTGAATCTAAAAGTTGAAGTTCGAAATTGGAGAAAGGCCAATTTTGATGGTATTAGGCAAGAACTTTCAAAAGCTGATCGCGGGCAGATGTTTTCAGGTAAAGGTACAGCTGGAAAATGGGAAGTCTTCAGAAATGAGATAATGAGAATCCAGAAATAGTATATTCCCGTTAGGGTGAAAAGAAAGGTTGGTAGGTATAGGGAATGTTGATGACTACAGATGTTAAGGTTTTGGTTATGAAGAAGAAGAAAGCATATGTCAGGTATTGACAGCAGAGTTCGAAGGAATCCTTAGAGTATAGAGGCAGTAGGAGTATACTTAAGAGGGAAATCAGAAGGGCAAAAAGGGACATGAGATAGCAATGGCAAATAGGTTTAAGAAAAATCCAAAGGGATTTTATAAATACATTGAGGACAAAAGTGTAACTAGGGAGAGAATAGAGCTCCTCAATGATCAGCAAGGAGGCCTGTGTGTGGAGCTGCAGGAGATGGGGAAGATACTAAACAAGTATTTTACATCAGTGTTTACTGTGAAGAAGGACATGGAAGATATAGAATGTAGGGAAATAGATGGTGACACCTTGAAAAATGTCCATATTGAAGAAGAGGTGGTACTGGATGTCTTGAAATGCATAAAAGTGGATAAATTCCCAGGATCTAATCAAGTCTACCTAAGAACTCTGTGGGAAGTTAGAGAAATGATTGCTGAGATATTTGTATCATCGATAGTCACAGGTGAGGTGCTGGAAGACTGGAGGTTGGCTAACGTGGTGCCACTATTTAAGAAAGGTGGTAAGGACAAGCCACGGAACGATATTTCAGAGAGCCTGACATCGGTGGTGGGCAAGTTGTTGGAGGGAATCCTGAGGGACAGGATTTATATATATTTGGAAAGGCAAGTACTGATTAGGGATAATTATAATGGATTTGTGTGTGGGAAATCATGTCTCACAAACTTGATTGAGTTTTTTTGAAGAAGTAACAAAGCAGATTGATGAGGGCAGAGCGGTGGACATGATCTATATGGACTTCAATAATGTGTTCAACAAGGTTCCTCATGGAATACTGATTAGCAAGGTTAGATCTCGTGGAATACAGGGAGAACTAGCTATTTGGATACGGAACTGGCTCAAAGGTAGAAGACAGAGGGTGGTGATGGAGAGTTGCGTTTCAGACTGGAGGCCTGTGACCAATGGTGTGCCACAAGGATCGGTGCATTTTGTCATTTATGTTTTGGTAAGGTAAATCAGAGCAGGACTTGTACAATTGTTGGGAAGGTCGTGGGGGGAGTGGGGGTGGGGGTGGGGGTGTGCTTTGCTGAACAAAGAGACCTTGAGGTACAGGTTCATAGTTCCTTGGACGTGGAGTCACAATTAGATAGGACAGTGAGGAAGGTGTCTTGAATGCTTTCCTTTATTGGTCACAGCATTGAAATAGGAGTTGGGAGGCCATGTTGTGGCTGCCCAGGACATTAGTTAGGCCACTTTTGGAATATCATATGCAATTCTGGTTTCCCTCCTATTGGAAGGATGTTGTGAAACTTGAAAGGGTTCAGAAAAAAATTACTATGATGTTGCCAGGATTGGAGGATTGAGTTTCAGGGAGAGGCTGAATAGGCTGGGGCTGTTTTCCCTGGAGCGTTGGAGGCTGAAGGGTGACCTTCTCGAGATTTATAAAATCATGAGGGGCTTGGATAGGGTAAATAGACAAGGTCTTTTCCCTGGAGTGGGAGAGTCCAGAACTAGACAGCACAGGTTTAGGGTGAGAGGGGAAAAATTTAAAAGGGATGTAAGGGGTAACTTTTTCATGCGGAGGGTAATCCGTATTTTGAATGAGCTGCCAGAGCAAGTGGCAGAGGCTGGTACAATTGCAACATTTAAAAGGCATCTGGATGTGTCTATGATTAGGAAGGGTTTTGAGAGAAATGGGCCAAATGCCAGCAAATGGGACTAGATTAGGTTGGGATATCTGACCAGCATGGACGATTGGACTGAAGGGTCTGTTTCTGTGCTGTACATCTCTATGACTCTATTTGCTACTTTTGCAAATCAATCAAAACATCAAGGTCTAAACAGCACAGATTTAATGAGATTGAGCTAATTGTTCCTGTTTGCTCTGCCCAGACCTCTCATTATTTTGTGAACTTTAGTGAAATCCCCCTCAGCCTCTTCCTCTCCATGGTGTGAAATTCCACATTCTCTAATCAAAACCTGGCAGTTAATTGTCAATCAGCATTAGTGGGTGCATTCTCCACGGCAACATCTCTGCCAATCAGAATTAATTTAGCAACCAATCAATAGTCTCCTTTCAGATGACAGAATTTACTTTTCACCTTGAATTGGTTGGGATTCTTGCAAAATGTCCCAATAAATGCAGGACAAAAGGATTTGACAAAATGTGTCTTTTCTCAACAATACATCTAAAGGATTATTTGATAAACTATTCTGTAATCCTTATCATTAATGCTAGTCAGTCTACATCATTTGCTTCTCTGCAAGTATTTCTAATGTAAACAGTGTTCGGTTTTCGGGTTTTGCCCAATTCACCAAGAATTTCTGTTTTTCGTTTCTTAACTCAGCTTACACTGTGGTATCTCTTCCCAATGTAAAGCTGCTCTGTGACATCATTACAGGATACTAAACCCCTAATGCAATGGTTAGGAGGTTGGTCTTTGAGGTTGTTGTAAATAGCAAGTTCTTACAGTCCTGCACTAGTAGGCAGGAGGGCCCATACAGTCTCCTCGTTTGCCATCCCATGCTTGTGTCCGGCCTACAACATTATAAGGTGTACGCAAAGCCTAGAGCATCAGTTAATATTCCCCTGCAATTGTGGGTTTGCGTGGTAAGGGGAGAACAGGAAGGCTCAGAAAAGGAGATGGCTGACTCTATCAATGAGACCAGCTCAAAGTCCCAGCCTATCCAGATATTCATTGCATTCCTGACCTTGCTATTGAGTCTCCCTACTCTCCCTACTCTCCCTGGACCTTCGCTCCCATTTCCTGTCATGTGACCTCACTACTAGCTCCCCCTGTGGAACTCCAGCACTTTGATTCTGGAGGTTGCTTCTGGTGCCAGCAGTGACCATTACTCCCTGTGGCACTGCTGGTCAGTCAGATTGGCAGGCAGTTTTGTTCAAGGAAAATGCACAAAATGGAGGATAAAAATCTCATATCCAACCATTTGATGCTCTGAGCAGCTTGAAGTGACTCTGGCACAGCCATAACCTGTATGGATATATTCCCCACCAAGTCTTCGGGTTGTCGGACAGGAAACCTTGCTATCCGAAAAATCCTGGTCATTGTCTTTATAATTTGTAGGTTAATTGACTGGCTACTGGTGCTCATGTTTCCCGTCTTCCACCTTAAGTGAATCCATGCTTCTCCATAGCACTGTGGCTTAAACCACACCAGGCCTTGTTCATCTGCCAGCCCTGTCCTTGTTGATCACTATGAGACGATAATCCAACATCACACTTTTAAAATTTTCACCCCTGTATCATTGAGCAAATCCTCTCTCTCGTACCCTCCTCCAACTGTGTGAACCATCAAAATACCTGCACTCCTACAATTCTGACATTTGTTGCAACACTCACCATTTCACTCACTCTCCCATTGGTAACTGTGCATTCAGCAGGGTTAACCTTAAACATTGGAATTGCCTCCCTAAACCTCTTCATCTCACCATGTCTCTGACCTTTAACATTTAATGAATTGCACTAAAGTCATTGCATCAAACTGATTGTCTGTGAAAAGTCCATTTATTTCAGTCTGTCTCACTGCCAGTGCACAACAGGATCAATTGAAGTGTCTGGATGAAAGTATAATCTTTGTCATGAAATATTGTTTGCTATAGTGTGAATTATCAGGTGTCGGAATAATCTGATTGGAAACCAGATTTCTTTTCCACTTAACAGTGGGTGAAAATCCAACAGAAATGATCAAACATTTTACATTTCCATTCACAGAAAATATCTGCTGCTTGCACATCAGCTCCTGATTGGGGTCCCTACTTGGAACAACACAGAGGGGAAAGATACAGGAAGAAGCCTGACTCTACAGAAGACTCAAACTGTGTGCACCTTCTGGTCATTCCTGAGAAGTAACAACGCAAAGGAAAATTCCTGTTCAATTGGTAAACATTGGTCCTGAAATTCCACAGCCATTCTGGAGTACAATCAGTGTCACTTCATTGAGTGCTCCCTTGATCAGTCAGCACCTCAGCCAAGACCCAGAGATAAGATTTGTTGAAGTTTCCTGTGCCCACTGTAAACATGGGCATCAATTTGGGGCAGGATGGGGCTGCTGAGAATTACTGAGCATTCAAGTTCCTGCATCATGAGTGTTCAGTCATGTTCCTCCCTGCGTCCTGGTGATAATACACAGGATTCCAGTCTCTGTACATTGTGGACATTAGCTCCTGCTCTCACAGTCCCCACTTACAGTCTGCACTGCCTGGGTTCCCAACAATTAACCACAGGATGAGGGAAGATTTGATGCAGCGGAATCTGATTCAAAATGATATTAGTCATAGAAGGTGCAGAAAGGGTTAATGCTGAGGATTGCATTAAGAATGGCCATATCAATATCATCATTCTGATTTGGGTGGAAGAATAGTAGCTTGATTAATAAAACCTACCACTGAAATCCTCTTTACAGTCTCTGTGACTATGTCTACCATATCAGTGGAATATGTACCTATTGCTAACATGTAATAAATGACACATTGGTTAAGACAAAGGCCTGTGCTTGTTGGAGGACCAAGTGTTTTTCCTCGACCACACTTGATAAAATGAGCCCTGCAAATCCCTGCCAGGAAGGATGTGTTGGCAGTGAACCTGCCTTGATGGTTTGATAGTATGAGCAATCTCTAACATGATGAGCAGTGGTGCAGGTTCCGGTGAGCTTTGAAGGTATCTTCAGGTATAACTTTAAGATGATAAACGCATCGCAATTTTTGACAAGACAAAATCAACAGAGTGAGATTCATCTGGTAGAACACATTAAAGTGATTGGGATTGTCTTTAACCCCACATGCAGCTCTGAAGAGAATGGGAAATGTCTACTGGGCAGCACGGTGGTTCAGTGGCTAGCATTGCTGCCTCACGGCGCCAGGGACCCGGGTTCAATTCCTGCCTTGGTCAACTGTCTGTGTGGAGTTTGCACATTTTCCCTGTGTCTGCATGGGTTTCCTCCGGGTGCTCCGGTTTCCTCTCACAGTCCAAAGATGTGCAGGTTAGGAGAATTGGTCTTGCTAAATTGCCAGTAGTGTGAGGTGCATTAGTCAGGGGTGAATGTAGGGGAATGGGTCTGGGTGGGTTTCTCTTTGGAGGGTCAGTGTGGACTTGTTGGGCCGAAGGGCCTGTTTCCACACCGTAGTGAATTTAATCCAGTCTAAAAGAAGGGGGACCCATTCATTACACTTGCAAACAAGGTGTGAATCATCTATTTTGACAACGTAAGCATCAGAAAATCCTCCTGCACAGCTATACACAGTAGCAGCTTTGTTATACAGCAACATTCAAGGCGGCACGGTGGCACAGTGGTTAGCACTGCTGCCTCACAGTGCCAGAAACACGGGTTCAATTCCCACCTCAGGTGACTGACTGTGAGGAGTTTGCACATTCTCCCCGTGTCTGTGTGGGTTTCCTCCGGGTGCTCCGGTTTCCTCCCACAATCACAAAGATGTGCAGGTCAGGTGAATTGGCCATGCTAAATTGCCCATAGTGTTAGGTAAGGGCCAAATGTAGGGGTATGGGTGGGTTTCGCTTCGGCGGGTCGGTGTGGACTTGTTGGCCCGAAGGGCCTGTTTCCACACTGTAAGTAATGTAATCTAAAAAAAATACAAATCCTTTAAGATAAGGAGACATGGAGATTTTGTATCATTAAATGAAAAGGAAGCTAAATAATCATATGAGGAAGACAGGGCAGCAGTAATAGTACTGTCAGCAAGATGTCATTTCAGAAATGGGCCAAATAGTACATAAAATTGGCACCTTGCCAATAACTGTTCTTAAGATATTGATTTTGCCTCCAAACTAGATACTTAATCAGAAACCGAACAAATACACTTTTATATTCAATGATCTAATGTACCAAGTTGCTCATAAAAGTTGCATCAGATACACTTGATGAAATTCTGCAAGGTTTTAAAAATCACTGTCCAACAAATTAAATTCTTGAAAACACAATATTTATCAGGTGTTCAGCTTCCAGAGAAATCTATGAGTAATTTATTTAGTGATCTCTACATAGTAGTGGAAAATTATGACTCCGAAGCCTTGAAATCACCTTTCATTGGAGATAGAATTATTGATGGATTACTGGTAAGTCTTTTTCAGTTTTGTTGTGGTCCAAAGAAAATTTTCAAGAAAGCCATTTAGATGGTGAGAGAAGCAAAAATCTGGAAGCAAAACAGATCAACATAAGACAGGAGGATCAACCTTACCACAAGATGTCAGCAGATTCTCTTCAGCTCCTGTGGTTCAAAAATCCTAAAGACAGTAGAATAACCAGTAGAGATTTGGCCAGACAGCAGATACTAGGAGTGAATGTCAATGCATTGGAGAAAGCAAACTTCACAGGCACAGACAGTATCCTCTTCCTACTTTTCCCTTTGAGCATTTTAGTCCTAAGAACTATATCTGACTTCTTCTTGAATACACTGAATGGTTTGATTTCAATCACTGTCAGTGGCAAAGAATTCCACAGGCTCACCACTCTCTGAGTGAAGAAGTTTCTCTTCATCTAATTCCTAAATGACCTCGTCTGTATTCTCAGATTGTGAGCCCTGGTTCTGGATTTCTTGGTCATTGGGAACATCCTTCCTGAATTTACCCTGTCTAATCCTGTTAGCATGTTATAGGTTTCTATCAAATATCCACTCAGCCTTCTAAACGATGGTGAATATAGTCCTAATCAATCCACTTTCTCTTCATATATCAGTCCTGTCATCCCAGGAATAGTCTAGTTGCAGTCTTTGTTGCAGTCCCTCCATAATTATTCCAGCAATCCATGAATCAGTCTATGAACCCATCCGTCTATGAATACATCTATGAATTCACCTGTCATTGAATCTGACCATCCAATCATGAATCCAACCAACTGTCTACCAAGTCCATCTGCCTGGAAATTTGGCCCACTTTCTGAGAATCAATCAGTACATTATTTCATGCACCTATCTGCGAATCCATCCTGAAATCTGTGTTTCCCTCCATGAATCTAGCTGGCGATCCATCCACATCTTTGTGAATCTTTCCATCTGTATATCTGCCCATAAATCCATCACATCATTGTTCTGTCTGTATGTGAATTCATCCATCGATCTCTTCATCTGTGACACTATCCATCCATGAATCTACCCATGAATCCATCCCTCATCTCATATAGTTTTGATGTGGACTGTCAAACTACCAGTTTATCTGAGTGGCTTAGCAGAAACCACCCTATCACACAACTGAAACCGGGCTGTTTGAGCCCTTTTTACATATGCAGTTTTGACTTCTGATATCAGTTGCTGTTTTACAAGAACTGTAATTCCAAACTTTAGCAGTGAAAAAGCCTTCTCTCCATCTCTATCTCTCCCAAAAGTCTCTTATTCAGAAAAACAAATTGCAGACTTAGTCAGCCATGGTGGACTAATTCTCTGAGCATGCCAAATACCACTGCACTCTTAATTGTCATCCACCTGTATCCCAACTCAGAAAAAGAATTGCAGTAAGATTAACCAAATGAAGATTCCCAATTTGGTTCTTGACCAATTGGACTCTAAGTCATGTGAACTAATACCAATGTAATAACTTTTCATGAAATTCAATTTGCAACTATTTTTCTTTCTCTATCCTTCTTCACTGTATTTGTGTGTGTGAATGAAGTAGCAGAGTTTGTTCCTCCATGTTTTGCATGTTTATTAATAAACCCCACCTTAAAGATTTTGCTTTGTTTTATTTCCAAGATTGAAACTCAAAAAATAAAGGTACAGTTTGGGCAGCGTGTTGTGGCTTACTTCAAAACTGGACAAAAAGGGAAATCATTACCTCAAACGATACCTGTCTCCAAATCAAGAGGTGAAAAGCAACCATAATTTTAATTCACCCCCATTCCTCCATAACCTTTTGATCTTCAAGTTTTACATGTGTTTAGTGTACACTCACATGCACACAGCATACTTCTCCCGACTGCCTCTTCTGACAGCTCACTCACCCCATTCTCACAAGCTTGGATCCTGCTCTCCTTGGATCATTGGATTGGATCATACCCTCTGACCATCTCCCCATTCAGGGTCCTCTTTGCCAATTTATTCCCAAAGAGTTAATCACTCTGGCAAATCCCTGCTGGGTCACTTAGCACAAAACTGGCCATTCACAAGCAGCCGTGTTGCTTCTTCTGTTCTATATCAGTACCTCTTACATTACTGCCCATTTACACTATGACCTCCTCAAAACTTACTACAAGTTTGGTCAAACAAACTTTTCCCTTTGACATTCAAGCCAACTATTCATAGCTACTCTATATGTCCTGCTCTTCTTTCTCTACTAAGGATTCCATTATTTATTCTTGCACTGATGCAAATGGATTGATTTATCATTGCTTGAAAGGGGTCAGGAAAGATTTACAAGAATGTTGCCAGGGTTGGAGGGTTTGAGCTATAGGGAAAGGCTGAATAGGCTGGGGCTGCTTTTCCTGGAGTGTCAAAGGCGGAGGGGTGACCTTCTAGAGATTTATAAAATTATGAGGGGCATGGATAGGATAAATAGGCAAAGTCTTTTCTCTGGGTTGAGGGAGTTCACAACTAGAGGGCATAGGTTTAGGGTGAGAGGGAAAAGATATAAAAGGGACCTAAGGGACAACTTTTCACACGGAGGATGGTGTGGGTATGGAATAAGCTGCCAGAGGTAGTGGTGGAGATGGATACAGTTATAGCATTTAAAAGGCATCTGGATGGGTATCTGAATAGGAAGGGTTTAGAGGGATACAGGCCAAGTGATGATAAATGGGATAGATGAGGTTAGGATATCTGGGCATGGACGAGTTGGACTGAAGGGTCTGTTTCCTTGCTGTATATCTCTATGATTCTATGACATGCTATGTTTTAAATATAGGCATTATTTTAGCTTTCTAAAACTGGATCTCTGCCACAACTCCATTTCTGAATGAATTAATAAAAATGAGTAATTCCTTATCCCGAGATTATTTCAAAATATATGGATGCAATTGATCTAGACTGGAATTGGAAGGGGACCTATATCCTGATGGGGACATTTGCTAGTGCTACTCAGGAGGTGTAAGACCCATAAAGGATTTGTTTGGGTGGATAGATGGGTTGGGGGTAGTGGGAGGTTTTGAGCATGCAAAGAGGCACTGAGAAAAGAGATAAGGTGAAGGCTGGTACAGTTGAGAGGAGGAGCAACTCAAATAGTCAAGGCAGGCATGAGCAAGGCAGAGAACAAGGTTAGTCTGATGAATGAGACTACATTTATTTCAAAGCAAGAGGCCTGACAGGTAAAGCTGATGACCTTGGGCATGGTTGGGAACATGGGAATAGGATATCATAGCTATTACAGAGACACAGCTCCGTGAAGGGCAGGACTGGCAGCTTAATGTTCTAGGGTATAGATGCTGTAGGAAGGATAGAAAGGAGGACAAGAAAGGAAGGGAAGTGATGTTGTAGTTCAGGCTAAAATTACAGGTGTACCTAGGGAGAGTATTCCTGGGAGTAATGAGGTCAAAGCCAAGTGGTCCTGATGGAACTCAAACTTTCAGTGACTAGATTATTGCTAAGCAAGAGAACTGCTTGATAGCATTGTTGATGATACCTTCTGGCACTTTATTGAGAATTGAGAAAAGACTGATAAGGTTTTAATTGGCCATTTTCAATTTGTTCTGCTATTTGTGTGGGACATATCTGGGCACTTTTCCATGTTGGCAGACACATGCTGGTGTTGCATTTGTACTGGAACAGCATGGCCGGGCTATTGCAAATTCTTGACTATGTCTTCAGTAATATTACTAAATTCTTTTCAAAACCCATAGCCTTTGCCCTATCCAATGCCTTAATGCATTTCTTGATATCTCATGTGGAGTGAACTGAATTGGCTGAAGTACAGCATCTGTGAGATCTGCGGAGGAGGCCAAGATAGATCATCCACTCGATATATCAGGCTGATGGTTTGGCAAATGCCTCAATCTTGTCTTCTGCATTGATGTGTTGGGCTCCACCCATTATTAAGGATGGGGCTATTTATGAAATCTCTTCCTCCAGTGAATTGTTTATTTGGCCATCACCATTCAGGATTGTTTTGGTAGGCTGGCAGCGCTTAGATCTGAGCCTTTTTATCACATAGTCTGTT
Organism: Hemiscyllium ocellatum; assembly: GCF_020745735.1. Taxonomy (NCBI): domain Eukaryota; kingdom Metazoa; phylum Chordata; class Chondrichthyes; order Orectolobiformes; family Hemiscylliidae; genus Hemiscyllium; species Hemiscyllium ocellatum. The sequence continues at coordinate 60,316,621 of NC_083411.1, forward strand.
ATTATACATAACGTGTTGTTAGCCACTAACAGTCTCCATTACCAGCTATTCATCCTCCTAGCCTGACTGTTATACACTCCCTCACCTGTCCAACTATCCTTTTCTGTCTTTGGCCTCTATGCGCACCTATTGTTTACTCCTTACTGCCTCGTCCAACATTTTCCTAGTTGTCATCAGTTCTGAGGAAGACTCACTGGACCCAAAACATTAACTTTGATTTCTCTCAATAGGTGCTGCAAGATCTGCTGAGCTTTTGCAGCAATTTATGTTTTTGTATCGATCTGATTCATTGGTTATGGAATTCCTTAACTCTGTCTATCAATTGCTGCTGATGCTGTTTAGCAAACAAGTAGTCTTCTTTTGTAGCTTCACCAGGTTGATGACTTGGATTTGGCTCCTGTCATGTCCAACCGCACTCTTCATTGAACTAGGATTAATTGATGGAATTGGCTGAGGCAGGGTAATGTTGGACCATGAGTTTGCAGGTTGTGTTGAAATACAACTCTGCAAATATAGCTCATAACACCTCATAGATGGCCAGTCTTGTGTTGCTAGATCCATTCAAAGTATATCCAATTAACATGATTGTAATGTCACACAACATGATGGAACGTATCCTCAATGTGAAGATGGGACTTTGTCTCCTCATGGACTGTGGGATGGTCACTCTTAATGATACTGTCGTGGTCAAGGATACCTGTAGCAGGTAGTTTGGTGTAGATGGATTGAGTATGTTTTTCACTCTTATTGACTTCATTGGAACATTTGCAGACCCTATCTAGCAGCTATATATTTTAGCTCTTGGCCACCCTTAGTGCTTACTCAAGGTAATGTTTAATGTGTATAAGTATTGATTCATCAGCTGGGGGGCAGTGAGTCAAGGGAGGGTGTGGTATGTGATAATCAGCTGGAGTTGTCCATGCCCATGTCTAAAGTGATTTTGTTTTACTTCATTGCATTCGGCATCAATGTTGATATCTCCCAAGGCAACTGCCTTCTAACTGTATGTCCCTGCTTTCATGACAGTTGGTTGGTCCAGCTGCTGGAACAGGTCATACCAGAGATGGTGATGACATTGTTTGGGATATTTTGTGCAATGCACGATGCCATGAGTATGACTATCAGTTTGACCAGTCTCTGAGACAGCTCTCCCAATTTTAACACTAGCCTCAGAAGTAAATAAGGAAGACTTCATAGAATTGACAAGGCTGAGACTGCCATTGTCATTTCTGGTGCCTTAGCCCATCTAGCTTCACTTCTTATTTGAGACTTTCTACCAATTGATACGAGTGAGTAATTTGCTAAACTATTTTGAGGGCAGTTACGAGTCAAGTATATTGTTGCATTTACACATTGGCCAGACCAGATAAGGGTGATATTTTTCTATCCTTAAAGGGCATTAGTAATGGTTTCATGTCATCATTAGTGACTTTCAATTTTATATTTAAATGAAAACTCAGATTTCACCATATGTCAAGAAGGAATTTGAACCCTCGCCCCCAGAATATTACCTGGCCCCTGGTTCCACGACCTCAGTAACAATGTCACAAGTCCATTTCTTTCCCCAAGTTGTTGTTGCAATCTTGGGACAGTAGGAAGATGATCTATCTAAGGGCAATTGTATCTGCAAAAGCAAATTACAAGAGTCCATGAGGAAAATTAATGAATAAACATCTACCTGGATGCTTCAAGGAATGAACAAGAATACAAATCAGATCAGATTTGGTCCAAGGTGTTACTTGCATTGATCTACTTCTGCTATTAGATAGATCCCAGGACTTCAATGTATGTTCACAATGGAATAGTAGCAACCAGTCTCTGATAGTGGCAATAGACATAAGAGATACTAAAGGTAAGGACAGAGGGTGAGAACAGGAACTGGATTTTCAGGTTGAGCAGATAGGGACTGAGATTGAAAGCATGAGTAAGGTTAGGAGTAAAGGTGGGAGACAAGCCTGGCAGCCAGGCAGAAGCCAGGCTGGGAGCAAGACTGAGCCAAGACAGGAGGCAGATCGAGTGTGAGAAGAAGCTAAAGTCCCCACTATTGGCAATAGACATGAGGGATTTTAACAATAAGTACAGAGACTGGGAATAGAGTTGGGACTGAAGAGGATCTTGATGGATAAGTCAGGAGCTGGAGTGTTGGCAGAAAGGTTGTGGGAAGAGGGAAGCCACCAAATGGGAATGAAGTTAGAGTAAAATGTGCAATGTTGAAGGGATATATTGGCATAATTTTATTAACACAACATGAGAAATATGTAAAGGAGTAGACCTTCTAGGCCATTGAGCCTATTTTGTTATTTAATACAACCTTTTCTTCAGTATTTATGAACGAGAGGGACCGTATTGTTGAAGAGGAGAGTGTGAAACGGACTGGTAAGCTAGAAGAGATACTTGTTAAGAAGGAAGATGTGTTGGACATTTTGAGCAACTTGAGGATAGACAAGTCCCCCGGGCCTGACGGGATATATCCTAGGATTATGTGGGAAGCAGGAGAGGAAATTGCAGTACCGTTGGCAATGATCTTTTCGTCTTCACTGTCAACGGGGATGGTACCAGGGGACTGGAGAGTAGCGAATGTTGTGTCCTTGTTCAAAAAAGTGAATAGGGATAACCCCGGGAATTACAGGCCAGTTAGTCTTACTTCTGTGGTAGGCAAAGTAATGGAAAGGGTACTGAGGGATAGGATTTATGAGTATCTGGAAAGACACTGCTTGATTAGAGACAGCCAGCACGGATTTGTGAAGGGTAGGTCTTGCCTTACAAGTCTTATTGAATTCTTTGAGGAGGTGACCAAGCATGTGGATGAGGGTAGAGCAGTGGATGTAGTGTACATGGATTTTAGTAAGGCATTTGATAAGGTTCCCCATGGTAGGCTTATGTGGAAAGTCAGGAGGCAATGGATAGAGGGAAATTTGGCCAATTGGATAGAAAACTGGCTAACTGGTCGAAGTCAGCGAGTGGTGGTAGATGGTAAATATTCAGCCTGGAGCCCAGTTACAAGTGGAGTTCCGCAGGGATCAGTTCTGGGTCCTCTGCTGTTTGTAATTTTCATTAATGACTTGGATGAGGGAGTCGAAGGGTGGGTCAGTAAATTTGCAGATGATACGAAGATTGGTGGAGTTGTGGACAGTGAGGAGGCTGTTGTCGTCTGCAAAGGGACTTAGATATGATGCAGAGCTGGGCTGAGGAGTGGCAGATTGAGTTCAACCCTGCCAAGTGTGAGGTTGTCCATTTTGGAAGAACAAATAAGAATGTGGAATACAGGGTTAACGGTAGGGTTCTTAGTCAGGTGGAGGAACAGAGGGATCTTGGGGTCTATGTACATAGATCTTTGAAAGTTGCCACTCAGGTGGATAGAGCTTGTAAGAAGGCCTATGGTGTATTAGCGTTCATTAGCAGAGGGATTGAATTCAAGAGTCGTGAAGTGATGTTGCAGCTGTACAGGACTTTGGTTAGGCCACATTTGGAGTACTGTGTGCAGTTCTGGTCGCCTCACTTTAGGAAAGATGTGGAAGCTTTGGAGTGGGTGCAGAGAAGATTTACCAGGATGTTGCCTGGAATGGAGAATAGGTCGTACGAGGATAGGTTGAGAGTTCTCGGCCTTTTCTCGTTGGAACGGCAAAGGATGAGGGGTGACTTGATAGAGGTTTATGAGATGATCAGAGGAATAGATAGAGTAGACAGTCAGAAACTTTTTCCCCGGGTACAACAGAGTGTTACAAGGGGACATAAATTTAAGGTGAAGGGTGGAAGGTATAGGGGAGATGTCAGGGGTAGGTTCTTTACCCAGAGAGTGGTGGGGGCATGGAATGCGCTGCACGTGGGAGTGGTAGAGTCAGAATCATTGGCGACCTTTAAGTGGCAATTGGATAGGTACATGGATGGGTGCTTAATGTTCGGCACAACATCGTGGGCCGAAGGGCCTGTTCTGTGCTGTATTGTTCTATGTTCTATGTTCTATGTTCTAACCATCACTGATCTTGGAGTGTGACTTCACTTCTCTGCCTGCTTCCCATATCTCCATATTCTCAAGAGACTAAATATGTCTATGTCTGTCTTAAATTTATTCAACAATGGAGATAACTTAATGCCCTGCAGCAGAGAATTACTAAGATTCACAACCCTTGGATTGAAGAACAACCATTTGATGAAGATGTTAAAGCAAAAACAATGTTAACAACATCCATAGGAGCTTACTATATTTCGTGAGTACAGGAACGGATACACTTCCGAAACTGGATCAGGGTTACACTGCTTAAACAACTCAACAAGAATTCAGACTGCTGTTAGTCACAATGAGTCACTTTCCCTTCATGGCTGAGTGGAGAATTATCTGCAAGGATTTATTAAACCAAATTCCAGCAAAACATCTTCAGTACAAAGAATGCATGGAGGAGCAAAGTGAAGAATGATAAATTACTAATTAACCAAGTATTTCTGAAAATCTAGAGCACAGACCAACATGACTTTATGGAAGACTATGAGTTTAAATTTGATATGTTTTCAAGTAAAGCCTCAGATTTTAAATGGAGGTACTGTATTTATTGTACCTCCAATAATAAATAGTTCATTTAGATAGCGTCAATAAAATCTTCAGTAGAGAATTGGCTGGTTGGTTAAAAAGAGAAGACATTCAAAACTGCATCATTTTACTGCCAAGAGCAATTAGGGAGCATGGTATATAACAGAATTTTAAGAGCACTTGTGATAGCTGAATCACTCTTGCCTAAAAACATAATTGTGACTCTTTGATGATTTTTGACAGATAATATATTAGCAATGTGACAGAAAATATGAAGGAAAACAATTGGCTCTCACATCATTTCAATTAATTCAGTAAAACTGTAATTGCTGCATCATTGCTTCAATCCAAAGCAATGGATATCACACTAAATTAAAAAAAATAGTTAACTGATTAACACAATCTATCATCTGAATCTGAGAACATTATTAAAGATCCATATTATTTGTTGTTGGTGTTTCAGTCAATTTATGACATGGGCTGAAATTGTAGTTGGCTTGCTGCTGTAGTCTCTTCCTCTACCACCATGAGACCATCGCTCCTTCCCCATTAGCTGCATGTAATACAGCAAGGCATGATCCCTGGAAGATAGTTCCTCATGTCTTGCTTTGAAACTGCTCCTTGGGGCTGTTTAAATAAAAAACAAATCTTTTATGGCATGTGAGTGTCACTGGCAAGACGAATATTTATTGTTCATTTCCAATTGTCCTTGAGAAAGTAGTGGTGATCTGACTTCTTGAACTGCTGCAATCCCTGTAATGTAAATATAGCCACAGGGTGATAAGAAATGATTTGTGATTTTAACCTGGCCGTGGTGAAGAAATGGTGATATAGGTTAAAGTCAGAAGTGGTATGGATTTGGAGGGAACTTGCTGGTGAGGGTGTTCAAATGGGATTGTCCTTGTTCATCTAGGTGATGGAAGTTGCTGGTAGACATGTGTGTTTGGAAGATGTCATTGCAGGATCAGTTTTGAGTTGCTGTAATGCAAGTTGTAGTTGATACACTTCTCACTCTACTCCTGTGCATTGATGGTGTAAGGAGTTAATATTTAAGCTGGGAGATGATGCACCAATCAAGTGACTTGCTTTGACCTGGATAGTATTGATTGCTTGAATGATATCAAAGTTCATCCAGACAAGTAGGGAGTATTTCATTACAGCCCTGACTTGTGCCTTGTAGATAGTGGACAGGATATGTGGAATTATTTACCACAGAATTCTCAACCCCTGCCCTGCTCTTGTAGCAATGGTATTTTAATTGCTGGTCCACTTAAATTTCTAGGTGTTGAAGGCTGGGTTTCAGTGATGATGATGCCATTGGATACTACGGGGAGTAGGTTAAACTTTCTCTTGCTGGAGACTTCCATTGCATGGTACTGGAGTGTCAATAATGTTACCTAGCCACATACTAGGCCTAGTTTAAATATGTTCGAGGAGAAAGTGAGGTCTGCAGATGCTGGAGATCAGAGCTGAAAATGTGTTGCTGGAAAAGTGCAGCAGGTCAGGCAGCATCCGAGGAACAGGAAATTCGACGTTTCCTGATGAAGGGCTTATGCCCGAAACGTCAAGTTTCCTGTTCCTTGGATGCTGCCTGACCTGCTGCGCTTTTCCAGCAACACATTTTCAGCTAGTTTAAATATGTTCAGATCTTGCATATGGACATGATCTGCTTCAAAACCTGAAGAGTCATGAATGGTATTGATATTACACAATTATCAACAAACACCCCATTTAAGATTTTGTGATGAAGACAAACTGATTGATGAAGTAATTGAAGGTGGTTGGACATGCTGATCTCATAGAGTGATAGCTTGGTGTTAAGATACTTAGACTCCAACAACCATCCTTCTTTGTGTTATGTTTAACTCCAACCAATGGATAGCTCCCCCTAATTTACAGTTTCTTTCAATTTTGCTAGGGTTTCTTGATTCAGTCAATTTCTCCTTTGATGTCAAGAGCATGTACCCTTTCTTCACCTTTGAAATACAGTCCTTTTGTACCTAGTTGGGCCAAGTCTGTAATGAGGTCTGGAGTTGAGTGGTCCCGGTGAACCCAAACTATGTATCAGTGAGCAGCTACAGGCTGAGTAAATAACACTTCTTTCACTTTACTGATGATTAAGAAGAAACTAATAGGAAGGTAATTGACCAGATTGAAATTTTCCTGATTTTTCACATTTGGTCAATTTTCCACATTGATGGATAGTTGGCAGTTTTCCAACTGCACTGGAACTACTTATCTCAGGCTAGTTCAGGAACAAGTCTTCTGGACTACAGTGGGGTGTTGCCAGGGCTTATTGTCTTTGTTGCATTCATTGCCTTCAGTCATTTCTTGATTGCTAAGGATCTTGATGGCTAAGGATTGCCATTACTATGCTAGAACCTTCTGCAGGCCAAAGCTGAGATGACTCATCCACACAGTACTTCTAACTAAAGTTGGTTACAAATTGTTTTGCCTTGTCTTTTTCACTAACGTTCTGGCCTCCTCCATCATTGTGGGTGCGAATGCTAGTGAACCATCGTACTTTGGTTGCGTACATAATTGCCCACCAATGTTCACCACCAGCTGTAGCAGGACACAAGAACTTTGGTCTGAGCTGGGAAGTAGTAGAAATGCTCCTGAGTGTCTTCCAGAAGGAAACCTTGTAGAAATCTCCTCTTTTCTGACATCAGAACAGGGTTTTTAGTACCATCTTCAATCCTATTAACATGATCTTTCATTAAAATTTTCATATTTCAATTTATAAGCTGTGAGCATTCTGATTATGTGTTATGAGAACACACAGCATAAAGTGTGTGATATTTGGAGTGTGATTCTCACATGTTATGTCTGGGATATTGACATACAGTAATACATCACAGATGAATCTCCAATGACGGTGCACATGCTAAGTCAAACTTGTACCTCTTTTTGCCAGCAAATTATATCACGAGGAAATATCCAGTTATGCATTCATTGTAGCAAAAAAAAATGCATTCACTTTGAGATTCTTGAAATTAATGTTGGTTCCAAGTAAAGTCAGTCGGTAAATCAAACAATTAGCTTTGTTTCCTGAATAGGTCAATTATGAAATTGCTTTTATCAGGCTTGATTTTTTTACCCAAGATCTGTGATAGAGTGGCCAAAAAAATTGATGGAGACTTTCCATCACAATCTCGCTCCAGCCCACACTGCTTTAAATTTTCGAAGGCTCTGCTCCAACATGTCAACAGCATTTGACCATCCCACCAGGCCAATGAGCTTGTGGAGTAGGGACATTAGATTTCCTGCCTTCTGGTTCCATTTCTGTTAAGGAACCACACAATGAATGGGGGTTCAGAAGGCCTGCTAGTTCACTGCTTGAAGAGAGGCAACCCAACTGGTATTCTGTCTGCCACCACAAATATTCATAACCTCAAAGCTTATGTCCTACCTAAAATGTTATCTTAGGGGTACGTTGGGGGTTGTCTTAAATGAACTTCCTACTTTAGTAGTATTGCAGTGGATATACCATTGCAATATCATCCCATTTTCATGGGAACAACCGGAATTTTCACCTAGAATCTTACCACTACAAGTTGCAATCTAATGTGCTGTACTCACAGCAGGGTTGGTAGCAAGTAGAAATCCTACAGGAATCCTATTACTGTTGTAATCTTATCTCAAAAGAAAATCACTTGATTGTGTCTGCTGTATTTTTGTTCTTGGATATAAGAAGAGTAGACAGACATTTTATTATTGAATTAATAACTTTTTTAAACTAAAATTTAAGAAGTTATTTTTTAAAAAAACGCCGGGTAGACCCGGAGGCTTGTGTTGCTAGGTTACCTGGGTAGGGTTTTTTCTCTATTTAAACGCGCAGGCGATTAACCCGAGGCACTTCGGCAGAAGAGCCTCCCACCCGCCCTCCTCCTCTAACCTAAATAATAAGACCCGTTGCGGCAAGCAGGTAAGTGCTGCGTTTTGCTTGTTTGGTTTCTTTACATTTAGTTTTTTTTTAAAGAAAGCTAGCTTTTTAGAGGGATGGCAGTGCAGGCAGTGCAATGTTCCTCTTGCAACATGTACGAGGTGAGGGAAGCCATTAGCGTCCCTGCTGAGTACACTTGCAAGAAGTGCACCCATCTCCAGCTCCTCCAAGCCCGTGTTAGGGAACTGGAGCTGGATTTGGATGAACTGCGGATCATTCGGGAGGCAGAGAGGGTCATAGATCAGAGCTTTAGGGAAGTAGTTACTCCGAAAGTTCAAGATAGATGGGTGACAGTGAGGGGGAGTGGGAGGAGGAAGCCAGTGCAGGGACCCCCTGCGGTCATTCCCCTCAAGAACAAGTATACCGTTTTGAATACTTGTGGGGGGGATGACTTACCAGAGGCAAGCAACGAGGTTCAGGCCTCTGGCACGGAGCCTGGCCCCGTTGCTCAGAAGGGAAGGGTGGAAAAAGGTAGAGCGATAGTTCTTGGGGACTCGATAGTGAGGGGTACAGACAGACGGTTTTGTGGGGGCGACAGTGACTCACGTTTGGTATGTTGCCTCCCAGGTGCAAGGGTACGTGATGTCGCTGATCGTGTTTTCCGGGTCCTTAAGGGGGAGGGGGAGCAGCCCCAGATCGTGGTCCACGTTGGCACCAACGATATAGGTAGGAAGAGGGGTGAGGATGTCAGGCAGGCTTTCAGGGAGCTAGGTTGGAAGCTCAGAGTTAGAACAAACAGAGTTGTAGTCTCTGGTTTGTTACCCGTGCCACGTGATAGAGAGTCGAGGAATAGGGAGAGAGAGCAGTTAAATGCGTGGCTACAGGGATGGTGCAGGAGGGAGGGATTCCGGTTTCTGGACAACTGGGGTTCTTTCTGGGGAAGGTGGGACCTCTATAAAAAGGATGGTCTACACCTGAACCTGAGGGGCACCAGTATCCTTGGGGGGAGGTTTGCTGGTGCTCTTTGGGAGGGTTTAAACTAACTCCGCCGGGGCATGGGAACCTGGACTGTAGCTTTAGGGTACAGGACCTTGAGTGTAGGGAGGTTATGAATAATGCAGCGATCTCGAAGGAGGGTGCCTGTAAACAGAAGGGTGGATTGAAGTGTGTATACTTCAATGCCAGAAGTATAAGAAATAAGGTAGGTGAACTTGCAGCGTGGGTTGGTACCTGGGACTTCGATGTTGTGGCCATTACAGAGACGTGGGTAGAACAGGGACAAGAATGGCTGTTGCAAGTTCCAGGGTTTAAATGTTTTAGTAGGATCAGACATGGGGGTAAAAAAGGGGGAGGTGTGGCATTACTTGTCAAAGATAGTATTACAGCAGTGGAATGGACGATGGAAGAGGACTTGCCATCTGAGGTAGTTTGGGCTGAGGTTAGAAATAGGAAATGTGAGGTCACCCTGTTAGGTGTTTTCTACAGGCCTCCTAATAGTCCTAGAGAAGTAGAGGATAATATTGCGAGGATGATTCAGGAAAAGAGTGAAGGTAGCAGGGTGGTTGTTATGGGGGACTTTAACTTTCCAGATATTGAATGAGAGAGCTATAGCTCGAGTTCATTAGATGGGTCGGTGTTTATCCAATGTGTGCAGGAGGGTTTCCTGACACAATATGTAGACAGGCCAACAAGAGGTGAGGCTATACTGGATTTGGTTCTAGGTAATGAACCAGGCCAGGTGTTAGACTTGGAGGTAGGTGAGCACTTCGGGGACAGTGACCACAACTCGGTGACTTTTACTTTAGTGATGGAGAGGGATAAGTGTGCGCCGCAGGGCAAGAGTTATAGCTGGGGGCAGGGAAATTATGATGCAGTGAGGCATGACTTAGGATGTGTGGATTGGAAAAACAGGCTTCAAGAGAAGAACACTAATGAGATGTGGGGATTGTTCAAGGAGCAGCTACTACGTGTCCTCGATAAGTATGTACCAGTCAGACATGGTGTAAAGGGCCTTGTGAGGCAGCCGTGGTTTAGTAAGGAATTGGAATCCCTTGTGAAAGGGAAGAAGGCGGCGTATGTAAAGATGAGGCGTGAAGGTTCAGTAGGGGCGATAGAGAGTTATAAGGTAGCCAGGAAGGATCTAAAGAGAGAGCTAAGAGAAGCGAGAAGGGGACATGAAAAGTCTTTAGCTGGTAGGATTAGGGAAAACCCAAAGGCTTTCTATAGGTATGTCAGGAATAAAAGGATGACTAAGGTAGGTATCGGTCCAGTCAAGGATAGTAGTGGGAAGTTGTGTGTGGAGGCGCAGGAGATTGGAGAGACACTGAATCAATACTTTTCATCAGTATTCACTCAGGAACAGGACACTGTTGCTGATGTGAATATGGAGTCACAAATGATTAGAATGGATGGCCTGGAAATATGCAGGGAAGAGGTTTTGGGAATATTGGAAAGGATGAAAATAGATAAGTCTCCTGGGCCTGATGGCATTTACCCTAGGATCCTATGGGAAGCTAGGGAGGAGATAGCAGAGCCATTGGCCTGGATTTTTATGTCGTCATTGTCAACGGGAATAGTACCAGAGGACTGGAGGATAGCGAATGTGGTCCCCTTGTTCAAGAAAGGGAGTAGGGATAGCCCTAGTAACTATAGGCCAGTGAGTCTGACTTCAGTGGTGGGCAAAGTCATGGAGAGAATGGTAAGGGATAAGATTTATGAACATCTGGATAGGAATAACGTGATCAAGGATAGCCAGCATGGTTTTGTGAAGGGCAGGTCGTGCCTCACAAACCTTATTGAGTTCTTTGAGAAGGTGACTAAGGAAGTGGACGAGGGTAAAGCAGTAGATGTTGTGTATATGGATTTTAGTAAGGCGTTCGATAAGGTTCCCCATGGTAGGCTAATGCTAAAACTACGGAGGTATGGCATTGAGGATACATTAGAGGTTTGGATTAGGAATTGGCTGGCTGGAAGGAGACAGAGGGTAGTAGTTGATGGACTATGTTCATCTTGGAGTGCAGTTACTAGCAGTGTACCACAAGGATCTGTTTTGGGACCATTGCTTTTTGTTATCTTTATAAATGATCTAGAGGAAGGGCTTGAAAGCTGGGTAAGCAAGTTTGCGGATGACACAAAAGTCGGTGGAGTTGTGGATAGTGAGGAAGGAAGTGGTAGGTTACAGCGGGATATAGATAAGTTGCAGAGCTGGGCAGAAATGTGGCAAATGGAATTCAATGTAGCTAAGTGTGAAGTCATTCACTTTGGTAGGAGTAACAAGAAGATGGATTACTGGGCTAATGGTCGGCTACTTGGTAGTGTGGATGAGCAGAGGGATCTTGGTGTCCATGTACACAGATCTCTGAAAGTTGCCACCCAGGTAAATAGTGCTGTGAGGAAGGCATATGGTGTACTGGGCTTTATTGGTAGAGGAATTGAGTTCCGGAGTCCTGAGGTCATGTTGCAGTTGTATAAGACTCTGGTGCGGCCTCATCTGGAGTATTGTGTGCAGTTTTGGTCGCCATACTATAGGAAGGATGTGGAGGCATTGGAACGAGTGCAGAGGAGGTTTACCAGGATGTTGCCTGGAATGGTAGGAAAATCTTATGAGGAAAGGCTGAGGCACTTGGGGCTGTTCTCATTGGAGAAGAGAAGGTTTAGGGGAGATTTGATAGAGGTGTACAAGATGATTAGGGGTTTAGATAGGGTCGACACTGAGAACCTTTTACCGCTAATGGAGTCAGGTGTTACTAGGGGACACAGCTTTAAATTAAGGGGTGGTAGGTATAGGACAGATGTTAGGGGTAGATTCTTTACACAGCGAGTTGTGAGTTCATGGAATGCCCTGCCAGTAGCAGTGGTGAACTCTCCTTCTTTATGGTCATTTAAGCGGGCATTGGATAGGCATTTGGAAGTTATTGGGCTAGTATAGGTTAGGTAGGATTCAGTCGGCGCAACATCGAGGGCCGAAGGGCCTGTACTGCGCTGTATCTTTCTATGTTCTATGTTCTATGTTCTAAAGAGAACAGGGAGACAAAGTCCATAGACCTTGCATGAACCAGCTCTTTAAACAAGTATCATTACCTAGTGCCAATCTGCTGCTGTACACCCATACCCTTATACATTGTTTTATTCCAAATAATCATCTAATCTCTTAACTGAATCCCACCCACTTCCAGGCAGTACATTCCAAACCTTCAATACTCAATGAGTGAAGAAAGCTTTTCCTGACTTCACCTTTGCTTCTTTTGCAATCACTTTAAATCGATGTGCTTCTGATCTTGTTCCTTTTATGAATGGAAACAATTTTCCATGATCTCCTCTTAGCTTTCTTTTCCCTTCGGAGAATAATCCAAACTTCTTCAATCTATCCTTATAACCGAAGTCACTCATCCTTGGAGCCATTCTTGTCAACTATTTCTGTGTTATCTCTAATGTGTTTTTCACTTCCTTCCTATAATATGTCACCCAAAATTGTAATAAATAATGTAAATCTTCCTGTTTATATACTTTGGTTGGAGATGTGGATGATATGGAAATATGTAGAATAAATAATGTCATAGAAGACAATTTTAAATGTCAATGTCAGACAGACGTTGCTGGAGAAACTCACAAGGTTTGGGGGCATCTGTAGACGGAAAGCAGAGTTAATATTTCAGGACCACTGAAGATGGGTCATTGCCTCAATAGAAGTTTTCAAAACATCAATGAACTGTAGATGGTGAAAATCTGAAACACAAGCAGAAATGGAAATTGCTGGAGAAACTCAGCAGGTCTGGCAGAATCTTTGGAGACAACACAGAGTTAACATTTCAGGTAGGCTGAAGAAAGCTTGTTGGAGCTGAAATGTTAACTCTGTGTTGCCTCTACAGTTGCTGCCAGTCCTGCTGACTTCCTCCAGCAATTTCGGTTTCTGTTTTTGTTTCAGTTTTCCAGCATTTGCGGTTCATTGTTGCTTCAAAAAAATTCATTGAGACAGATTTGAATGAAAACCAATCAGCTGTGACCATTTTTGCACAATTAGCTTAGATCAAGTGTGACAGAGGAGAGATTACTGTCTAAAATGCTACATTTGAATAATTAAAAGGGAATGCAGATAAGCTATTCTTATACCATGAGAGATAGATGCTTAATCCAAAATATTGTGTTAGCTTTCTCAACAATAAAGTAAACAGCTAGCAGACTACAGCGATGACTTGTATTCACATACAAACAGTTAATTCGGCTGTTTAATTCTTAAGTCTTAAAATGACTCAATATAGTGTCAGTCCGTGCTCGACTTATTGAATAACTCTCCATAAATGGAAAAATAATTACTTTGAAGAATGAGTTGAGGCAGAATTCTGTCATTGTGTTAAATGATCTAAGAGAGCTATTTGCATCTTTATTCTTTCTTTCACGATTTTGAGACCTCCCAATATACTTTATAATTGGTAAAACATATTTAAAGGATATCTAATGTTGTATTTTATGTTCAGCAAGGTCCCACAAATAACAATGAGATAGAGATCAGTGATATTTATTGGGTTAGTAGAGATTCTGTGAAGTCCCTTTTGTTCATAATGAGCTCCCCAACATTGCTCCGAGGATCATGGTGCAATGGTGAGAGAAGTAGTTCATGACATATAAATGACAGAAAGCCTGAGTCCAAAACCCACCGTAGCAATTTCCAGTACAGGGTGGAAACAAATGGTCAGCAACCTCTCCGCAGGAGACAAGAGGAGAAAAATGTCATTGTTTCGCTGCCAAATTATAAATGTATTTTCAAGTAGAATGTAGTCCTGAATTGCTTAGAATGACCTGTGCAGAATGGACACTTGCAGGAGTTTGTGGAGTGAGTCAGGCACCAGCTTTTTGCTACTTCACTATAACAAAACTTTACATCTCTAAAAAAGCAAGTGGAAAATTGGGAGAAAAATACAAAACCAATTTGAACAAATGTTAGCATGATTAAGAGCTTTAAGGATGTTAAATTATTCAATTTTCTTGGACAAACCAACTTTGTTTAGGAATTAATTAATTTGGAATTGGTTGGGAAACCAAAATTACCGAGACAAGTTTGTCGCCTTGAGATTTTATTGAGCTCGATTATGTACAGCAGTGTTTTCTGGCACATATGCTGTCAGTCTGGCAATTTCACAGTGAACTGCCTTTTACTTTGTGCCGCAAGAGGCTAGCTAGACCTTTAGCAAATTCTGTCAAGATGTACTACTATTTCACAAATGTCTTACTTAAAATGCCTTAGGCAATAGCTTTCAAAGTTCTTGAACAAAACTAGAATGTTTCATGAGAATAGTTACCAACATTGGAAATAAGGATTGCTTTGTTCAATGCTTTGATTTGAATCTAGAAAATGGACTTATGTAACATCCAGGAAGTTTGGGTTCAAGGTGGAAAGTTCATTTAAGTACATCATTATTGTAGAACCACATTTGTTTTGTTGGCAATCGTATTTCTAGCCATATCAGGCAATTAACTACATTGCTACACATGCTTTTATTTTTATGGATACAATTTTGAATTATGTTGACAAATGATTACTGTGGGACTAGTTTAGTTTGGGAACATGGTCAGCATGGACTAGTTGGACCAAAGACTCTGTTTCCATGCTGTATGACTCTATAACTCTGTATTATTCTTATGTATAAATTGACATTGAAGCATCATTCAGCTTTTTGTAATTCAGTAAAATATGTATATTTGGGTTCATTGCTGACCCTGCTTCCAATATCTTCATTAAAATAAAAACTTGTGTACCAATGTAATTAATTGTCTGATATAGCTAGAAATATGATTTTCTATAAAACTAATGTGGTTCTACAATATTAATCAATTTGAATGGATAAGGACTGCATTCTTCATGCAGATGTAACATACTTCTTAATTGTATATAAAAATTATATGGGCCCAGATTTTTGAAATCAGCAATGATGCTGAATATGTTTTATCCATAAAGATTTTTGTAACCAAATCTTTTATGATTTTTCAACCAGAAATTCTAGGTTTGACTGAAGAATCCAAAAATGAGTGCTGACATCAGCAAGCAAATCATCAGATACTGCCTTATAGAGGTTTACAAAATTATGAGAGACATGGATGAGGTAAATAGGCAAAGTCTTTTCCCTGGGGTTGGGGAGTCCAGAACTGGAGGGCATAGGTTTAGGGTGAGAGGGGAAAGATGTAAAAGAGACCTACGGGGCAACCTTTTCACAAAAGGTGGTGCGTGAATGGAATGAGCTGATGGAAGAAGTGGTGGAGGCTGGTATAAATACAACATTTAAGAAGCATTTGGATGGGTATATGAATAGGAAGGGTTTGGAGGGATATGGGCCAGGTGCTGGCAGGTGGGACTAGATTGGGTTGGGATATCTGGTCTTCATGGACAGGTTGGACTGGAGGGTTTGTTTCCATGCTGTACATCTCTATGACTCTATGAGATACAAGCCATGATTGGAGGTGCCGGTGTTGGAATGTTAAAAAACACACAACACCAGGTTATAGTTTAACAGGTGTATTTGGAAACACTAGCTTTTGGAGCACCACTCCTTCATCAGGTGGTTGTGGAATTTAAGATCGTAGGACATAGAATTTATAGCAAATTTATAGTGATGTAACTGAAATTATATATTGAAAAAGACATGGATTGTTTGTTAAGTCTCTCATCTTTTAGAATGACCATGTTGGTTTCAGAACTTTGGAACAGCACTCCGAAAGCTAGTGTTTCCAAATAAATCTGTTGGACCATAACCTGGTGTTGTGTGATTTTTACCATCAGATACAAGAATTACATATGGACATGTGAATGTACAAATTCACAGCAGGGTTAGGCAGCTCAGCCCTCTGATTTTGTTGTGTTGTTCAATAGACCATGGCTGATTTGAATATTCCCCATTCTGCCTACAACTTACAATCTTCACCACCTTGCTTCTCGAGTATCTATTTACCCCCATCTTAAAGATATTCAAGGACTCAGCTTTCACCATCTTGTGAAGCTGCAAGTTCTAATGACTCACAAATCTCGAGAGAAAAAAAAGCTTATCTCTGTTTTAAATGGATGATCCCTTATTTGTAAATAGTGTCCCCAGTTTAGATTCTCCCACAAGCAGCAACATCCTTTGCGTACCCATCCTATTAAGACCCCTCAGGACTTTATGTTCCAATCAAGTTGGCAGGAGACTGAATGGTTAGCACTACTGCCTCACAGTGCCAGGGGTCTGGGTTTGATTCCAGTCTCAGGTGACTGTCTGTGTGGTGTTTGCACATTCTCCCTGTGTCTGTGTGTGCTTCCTCCCACAATCCAAAGATGTGTGAGTTAGGTGTATTGGCCATGCTAAAGTTGACTATGGATGTGTAGGTTAGGTGCATTAGTCAGGGATAAATGTAAAGTAATAGGGTAGGGGAATGGGTTTGGGTAGGATACTCTTCAGAGGGTCAGTATGGACTTGTTGGATCTCTTTCTTGTCTAAACTCCAGCTGATAGAAGCCTAAGCTATCCAATTTTTTCTCATACAAACTTGGGCATTCCAGCTATTGGTTCAGTAAGCCCTTTCTGACTGCTCCTTCATTAAAAATAAGCAGATCAATCCAAAAGACAGTAATCCTGATGTGGCCTCACCAATGGCTCAGGATCATTGAAGCATAATCTTCCTACTTTTGTATTCATTTTCCCTTGCAATAGATTTCCTAATTAGTTGCTGCACCTGCATTATAAAACCATGTGATTCATGCAATGTACATACTGAAATCCCTTTGTATCTCAAATGTATCTGCAGTATCTTACCATTCAGATAACATGCTTCTTTTCCATTCCTCATGCCAAAATGGACAATTTCATCTTTTCTAGCAATATGCTTCATTTCCCAGATCTTTGCCTACACAATTAATCTATTTGTATCTCTTCATAGCCTCCTTATTACCTCTTCACAACTTATTTTTGAATCATAGAATCCCTACAGCGCAGAAAGAGGTCATTTGGCCCATCAAGTCCACACTGATCCTTCATAGAGCATCGCACCCATTGCTGTAACCCCACATGAAGTTTTTACCATGGCTAACCCCGTATCCTGCACATACCTAGACACTAAAAGGCAATTTTTAGCATGGCAAATCCATCTAACCTGCACATCTTTGGACTATGGGAGGAAATTTGAGTACTTGGAGGAAACCCATGCAGGCATGGGACAACATGCAAATTCCACACAGATAGGCACCCAAGGCTGAAAATGAGTCCCTGGTGCTGTGAGGCAGCAGTGCTAACCACTGTGCCACTCTTTCCCTACCTACCTTTGTGTCATCAGCAAATTTAGCAACCATGCTTACAGTTCCTTTATCATTTATATAAACTGTAAAATACTGAGGCTTCAGCTCTGATCCATATTGCATATCACTCATTACATCTTACTAATCAGATAATGATCCATTTATGTCTATTTTTTGTTTTCTGTTAGTCAATCTTCTATCCATGCTGATATGTTACCAACGATACCATGAGCCTTTATTTTTGTGAATAACCTTTGATATGAACTCTTATCAAATGTCTCTACGTTTAGTATGTCTACTGGTTCTTCCATATTTACAACACAATCTCCTTATCAATTGTTTAAACATGACTTCCCTTTTATAAATCTATGTTCACTCTGTCTGATTAGCATAACTTTCTAAGTGCCATACTATAAAACCTTTAATAATAGCTTCTAACACCTTCCCAATGACAGATGATAAGCTAAGTAGTGTATAACTTAATAGCATCCTCTCTTTGTACCCTTCCCTGTTTGAATAAAGAAGTTCCATTCAGAACATTCCAACCTGTTGGAATCTTTACCAAATCTAGGGATCATGCAATATTTAAATCTGATGCATCAACTATCTCACTAGCCATTTCTTTTAAGACTCAGGATAAAGTCTGTTAGGACTCGTGGATTGTCAACCCATAGCTCTAACGACTTATTCAGTGCCACCTTCCTGGTCATTTTTTAAAAAAATTTCCCCCACTCTGGGGTGTTACTTTGTTTTTCGTGAAATGCCTGATCAAATCATTTGTCAACTCCTTATTTTGCATTATTAACTTACTAGGCTGACCTTATATATTACCTGTGCTCACATCATAAATACTTTTCCTTTTTAAAGTGTCCGTAGAAACTCTTCCTATTTTCTGTAATATTTCTAGCTAACTTTGAATGGTTAGCTTGGATGATTGTTTTACGATACACAATGATGTCACCAGCATGAGTTCAATTCCTGCACAAGCTGAAGTTAACAAGACGGACTCTCCTTCTAAACCTCTCCCTTCACCTGAGGCATAATAACTCTTAGGCTAAACCACTATAATTCATATCTCTCTTTCTCTCTCTCTCTCATGAGAGAGCAGCCTTATGGTCTGATAAGAATATGGTAATTTTAGCTCATTTTAAATTTTCCCTCTTTAACCTAATTTTTAAAAATACTCTGCCCAATCTTCTGTCCTGTCACTCATCTCTGATTATTTTATGATTGCTTGATGCTAATAGAGGCTTCTAACACAGAAGGAGACTATGTGTCCTCACCAACAAAGTCAGAAATTACCGGAAAAGCAAGACCATGTGATCTCACCTGTGGCAAGAGAATATTTGACAATTATTGCCTGGGTCCTTGATACTTGCTCCTTTGCCAGGCTCAACAGCTGGAATAGATTTCATTTGGGCTTGCAAACTTATCCACTTTTCAAGTTGCTAACTCTGCTATTACTTGATGTGGAGGTGCCAGTGTTGGACTGGGGTGGACAAAGTCAAATGACACCATGTTATAGTTCAACAGGTTTATTTGAAATCATAGAAGTTTCATTAACACAGCTCCTTTGTCAGGTGCTAGTACCTGTTCCCTCACTCTCTATGTTAATTTCTTCTAATATTTCACTGTCCTCCACCCTAATGTGTATTTGTGTCATTCTTTCCATCAGAAAGACTGATGTAAAGTATTTATTGAGAACATTAGCCATGACTTCCAGATTATCTGCATGATCCCTAAAGCATCCTTTTCTTTTCCTAGCTATTCTCTTGTTTTTAATACAGTTAAGAAAACATTTGAGTTTTCCTCCATTCTACTTGCCAATGCTTCCTCATGCACTCTATTTGCATTCCTAATTTATTTTCTAAAAGCCTCTCTGTGCCTTTTACATTCCTTTAGGGAGCTCTTGCTGTCTGCTATAAGCGTCTCTTTTTTAAAAAAATCCTAACATTTATGTCCCATGATATCCTGGGTTCTCCAGTCTTGGGACCATGCTTTGTCTTTATGGGAACATACTTGGCCTGTACTCTCTCACTATTTTTTGCTTGAATGCTTCTCACATAGTTTTGTCTGCAAGTAACTGCTCCAAGTTCACTTTGGTCAAATTTTATCATAGCTTAGTAAAGTTATCTGTGCAGTTTAGAACTTTTATACTCAGCCCATTCTTATCTTTTTCCATAACCAGCCTACATATAACTGAGTTGTGGTCACTATCTCCAAAATGCTCTCCTATTTATATGCCTTCTGCCTGCCTGGCCTCGTATACAAATATTAGGCTCAGAACTGTTCTCTCTTCTGTTGGTCTGTCGAGGAACTTTTGGAGGTAATTTGAGAATATTTCTCCCTCCCTGCCACTCACGTTAAAACAATCCTCTTTAATATTTGCATAGTTGAATTCCTCTAACATTGCTGCATATTTTTCTTACACTTCTCTGAAATTCAATTATACATCTGATCCTCTCTCCACACCTGACTGATTGGTAACCCATATCTGAACAATCTGTTTGCTCCACCCTTCTTTCTGATTGTAATATATCTGTTATGTATATTGTTTAAATATCCTTTAGATGGAATGCCACTGCACCTCCATTAACCTATGCATCAGCCTTATTTGCCAGTTCACTTCAGTTAGCTTTATGTTCATGTCCTCATAATTGCAACTATTTGAATTTAAGATACTCATCTTGAACCCAGCCATATTTTCCTCAAACTGAGTGTAAAATTCAATCATATTATGGTCAATGCCACCTCGGGCTGCCTTCAATATGAAGTCATTAATTAATCCTATCTCATTGCACAATATCAGATAAATGTTGCATGGTCTCCAGATGGATCTAGAAAGTCCTGTTCCAAGTAACTACTATGAAAATATTTGGACAAATCTTCATCTAGGAACTTTGTCCATTTCAACCATTTTGGTTGACATGTAGATTAAAAGTCCCCATGATTATCATCTCACTTTTTTGATAAGCTCACTATATATTTCTTCATACTCCATTCAGCCATGTAGTTACTGATAGTGCAAACTATTCCCACAAGTAACTTCATGCATTGATCCTTTCAGCTGTCTACTCAAACTGCTTCTCGAAGGTTGGAGGATGGACGAAGGTTGGACACTCCCCAAAAGTGGGAATTAAACAAGTTTTTATAAAAAGAGGTTACAATAAGAGTAAGGTTAACACCTTACAAGCTGGTACTGCAAAACACATTGCGGCAGACATGAATCTAGAATGCCCTCCATGTCCATGTCAGCAGAAATGAATGGAGAGAACTTTGAACATCCTAAGGCCTGTGTCAACTCTTGAGAGCCAACTAGAGTATAAATAGAACTTGTTGGGAAAACAGGTCTTGTAGCATGTGTGGAGAGAAAACAAAGTTAATGTTTTAGATCTGGTTACCCTTCTTTAGAACCCTTCTGTTCTGAAGAAGGGTCACTGGAGACAAAACATTAACTTTGCTTTCTCTCCACATATGTTGCCAGACCTGCTGAGCTTTCCCCGCAATTTGTTTTTGTTTCTGATTTCCAGCATTGCAATTTTTTGGTTTATTTTCGTAGAGTATAAATAGGTTCTTGTGAAAGGATAACAGAAATACCTAAAATGGAAGATTTCTGTTTATTATTGAAGAATGAAATGAAAACAAGAATATGTAGAAAGTTGGATGATTTTCTTTACAAATTGGACAGAAGTAGGATACAGACGTTGGACTGAGATCGGCCAGATGTAGGAGACAGACATGGGATACAGATGTGGATCAAAATCAGAGAGACATCAGACCAAAATTAGACAGACATGGAACAAAGCCGGGCAAAAATGGGACAGAATGTTAGACAGAATTCTATTCAGCCAGTCTAATACTGAGATTATTTGAATAAATGTGAATTTAACCTGCATACTTGAGTCCTCTTGTGGTTTGTCGGAGGAGAATAACTACAACACCCCAGTTTCACAAAGGTAACTGTGTAGTCAGGCCAATTTTAATGATCCAAGTCTCCCAGTAAATAAGTGAATGGGTATCTAATTTAGTGAATAGATGTGTGAGTAGTAGATGAGTTGGTGAATGGGTAGTTTTGGGGATTGGAAATTAGTCAGATCAGAGTGTAGCCAACTGTTTAGATGGTAATTGGGTTGGATTGAGGGTGTAGCTGGGAGTTCGGTGGTGTGATTTTGCCTTCAAATGAATGGTTTTCTGGATGTGGCATTATACATTTATGTTATCTTCCATGACATGAGAAATTGGGTGTAATATTGTGGTATTGAAGAATGCAACTGATGTTCATTGTAACAAGCTATTATGGACAAGATAATATTCTGCAGAGGCATATGTGACTGGGCTGATAGTAGACTAACAGTTTAACATGGAGCAGCAAACATCCAATGGAGTGTCATGCTTCAAGTGTTCCGTGGTAAGGTGGAGTGTAAGATCTTTATACCTGCCAATCATATGTTCTGATGTAGGGATGAAGGCACAAGTATGCCTCTTAAAGGTAAGCTGACAGCCTGACTGTATCCCAAAAACAGGGATAGCTGGAATTACATTGGTATGTGTTGTCAATTTGTTAATAATAAAAACAGGCCGAGGAGAGTTTACAAAACAAACATCTTGAACTTCAATGTAACACTTTCAATTGTTTATAATGCATCCTGATCTGCTGATTGTAGACTTGTCTGGTGAGTAATGCACTGTTCTCTGTTGCATTTGTTGGACAACTTGGCTGTCTTGCTGATAGTTGCTGTCACTCACCATCACTACAACTTCAACACAGTCAACATCAAAGTCAGAAGTTCTTGCTTATTCTCTTCATGCATGATTGGCATGCTGAACTTTAGACTGAGCTGGCTTCTGTTCCTTTGCAATGGAACACCAAGATCAGTAACACTTTGCCTGATCTGGCTGATATGCATTTTTTTTAGAAATCCTTGCTGACATCCAAATATTTGTAGGATTTCTAATGCAAAATTTCTATCTAGTGTGTGGTTTTGATAGCATTGAATATGTTTACTTTCACCTGTCCCAGAATGGTTACAATATTAGTTGCTGGGCAATGTCTTTTGCACTTGACTTCCAAATGTATGTTGCATTGGGAATGCTAATCCCTCTCCATTGGTATTGCAAGAAAACACAGCAATGCGAGATGAAGATATTATGTTGTTGCTTGACAGTTAATTGATTGATTTATTGATTTGATAGCAATACCTACATTCTGCTAGACTATTTGAATGTGGATAACGGGGTGACAATGTGATATGGATCACTTTCTACTGGACACACATATTTTGAAATGGTTTTCTAGAGTACTGCAAACTATTGTCAGACATCTATTCTGAGATACTGATAAAAACTGAAAATAACACATGCTGTCATTGATACTCATGTTCATTGTGTCGCTAAGTCATTTAACAATGGGAAATTTGAGAAGTAATTTGACACAAAAATATTCTCTTCCCTATGCACTGTGAATAGGTCCATTTCTATTTTTAGGCAAAAGTGACGACCTGCAGATATTGGAGATTAGAGTCGAGAGTGTGGTGCTAGAAAAGCACAGCAGGTCAGACAGCATCTGGGGAGCAGGAAAATCAACATCTCAGGCAAAAGCCTTCATAGGAAAGATGAAGGGTTTTTGCCCGAAATGTCAGTTGTCCTGGTCCTTGGATGCTGCCTAACCTGCTACGTTTTTCCAGCACCATACTCACGACCCATTTCTATTTTTGTCTAAGGAGAGAATGGAACACCATATGGATGTCAAGCTCCTTTTGCTTTTGGTGTTGATAGTCATACCTCATATGCATGAGCATATCTTTGAATATTTTGATTCATCCCTAATCAATACACAGATTCATGCTACTTATCTTGTGCTTTCGTTGGCCATGTGCTGCTGGTGTATTGCTGACATAATATTTTGGGGCAATGATTTTGACAATAAGACTTGTTTGCTCATGAAAACGACTTGTCGTGAGATAATTCCAGGTATCCCTGTTTTTGGGATACAGTCAGGCTGTCAGCTTACCTTTAAGAGTAATCTCATTGCAGTTTACCCAAAATAAAAAAAAATCTTCCCAAGGACTTTGGTTAATGCTGTCAGGCAGTTCCTGGATAAAGACATTTTGAAACTCTTGCAATTGCTCTTCTTGAGCAGTTGCTGACTGTAACTGTTCACACTTTTGGGGTCCAAATTGTAACAGATAAACCTTGAGATTATCTTCAACTTCATAGTCTTGAGCATCAACATGTCAATCAAGTGGAATATCTTGATCTTTGTGTGGGTTGCGTAATTACTCAGTGTGTCAGATGTAATTCTTCAGGTACTTAGCAACAGGAGTTGACCATTCAGCCCCATGAGCTTGCTCTGCCATCTAATATGATTGTGGCTAGACAAACACTTTCATCATTTTTAGACAACTATTAAAGTCAGAGCATCAGAAGATATACAGCACCGAAACAGACCCTTTGGTCCAACTTGTCCATGCCAACCAGATATCCTAAACTAATCTAGTCCCATTTGCCAGCGCTTGGCCCATATCCCTCTAAACCCTTCTTATTCATATATCCATCCATATGCCATTTTAATGTTGCAATCATACCAGCCTCCACCACTTCCTCCGGTAGCTCATTTCATACAAGTACCACCTCTGCATGAAAAAGTTGCCCTTTAGGGCCCTTTTAAATTTTTTTTCCTCTCACCATAAATCTATGCCCTCTAGTTCTGGACTTCCCCATCCCAGGGAAAATATCATGTCTATTTATCCTATCCATGCCCCTCATGATTTTATAAACCTCTATAAGGTCCCCCCTCAACCTCCAATGCAGGCCATCACCCTTCACACTATTATGATTAGAAATATATCAATCTCTATCTTAAACATATTCAAATACTGAGCTTCTGTGGTACTCTTGGGTAGAGAATTCCAATGCTTCAAAACTCTCTGAATTTAAAAAATAATCCTCCTTATCTCAGGTATAAGTGGCACATCCTTGTTTTTAAATTGTACCCTTGCTTCTTGAATCCCCAATCTGGAGAAACAACTTGCCTGCATTTGCCCTGTTTATCCCTTTAAGTATTTTGTAGGTTTCAATGAAATTGCCTCTCATTCTTCAAACCTTTATTATGTAAATTTCTGTTTGTTATTATAGGAAAAGTGTTATCCTATTGGAGAGTGTGCAACGGGATTTATAAGGGAAATGGACAGTTATGAAGATAGGCTGAAGAGGTTAAGACCAGAGAACAAACAGAAACAGGGGACTGAGTTGGATGATCATCCATGGTCATACTGAATGGGGACAGGCCATATGGGCTTCTCCTACTCCCATTTTCTATGTTTCTAGAAAATATAGGCCCAATTTGCTGAAATGCTTTTCATAAAGCAATCTTGCATTCCTGGGAACAAGTCTGCTGAACCTTTATCTCTCTCTGGCAATGATATCTTTCTTGAGTTAAGGATATCACTACTGCACAGAGTACTCCAGGTGGAGCCTAACCAATCCCATATACAACTGAAGCTAGACTTCACTAGGTTGTACTCAGATTTTTTCATGATAAAGGATAACATGCAATGGCTTGCCTAACAGCTTGCTGCACTTATATATTAGCCTTCAGTGGCTTATTGACAAACTCACCTCATTTCCTTTACTTGTTTACATTTTCTAACTGCTTACCATCAAAGAAGTACGCTGTGCATCTGTTCCTTCCACCAAAGTGGATCACCTCAGTTTTTTCACATAATACCCCATCAGCCATGTTCTTGCTGATGCACTATGCCTGTCCAAGTCCTCCTGAAACTGCTTTATATTTTGGTTGTAGCAGACACCCCACTTAGTTCTGCAAACTGAGAAACATTTCATTTTGTTCCCACATTCAAATCATTGATATGTGCTGTGAACAGCTGGAGCCCAAGTACTGAAGCTAACGGTGCCCCATCAATCACAGTCTGCGAATACTAGAATAACCTATCTATTCCTAATCAGATTTCTGCCTGTTAGCCAATCCTTCATTCATGCCAGAATATTACCTCCTATGCTATATGTTAATTTTACTATACATCTCCTGTGAAACCCTGATCAAAAGGCCTTCTGAAAATCCAGTTAACTATGTCCTTTACCAAATTTCTTTCGGAACATGTTCTAAAATTCCAAGTTTGTCAAACATGATTTCACATTTTCAGATCCATGTGGACTGGGTCAAATATGCTTATTGTTCTCTAAGTGTCCACTTAATACATCATTTTAATAAATTCTGGCATCTTCTTTGTTACTGATGTCAGGCCAACAGGTGTGTACTTCCTGGTTTTATCTCTTGCTCCTTTCTTAGATAGTGGTATGACAATTACCTCCACCCAATCTGCAGGAATCATTCCAGAATCTACAGAATATTTGGCTTTTATTTCACTCCAAAGTCATTTCCTTGCAGATTGTTAACTGATTTGATTGTATCATGTGTGATCTGTACTGCAACTGTAGCTGAGATTTGAATCTCATGAACTGTGGCCATAGTGAGATGGAGACTGGTTTCTCTGTCACTGCTGTTGGTATTTTGAGAGCATGATGATTTTGCATATTGCTATGGCAATGTAATTCTGCCAATGCACAGAAGTGACGATCTGTTAAATACAATTCAATGAACTGTCATGGCTGTATCAGAGAGCACCATTTGCTGAGGTACATTACTTTGAAGTTGTGTTCAGGTATGTTGTGCTGCTTTTTCAGGTTATAAGGTGCAAAAAGTTGTTAAAGATTCTGATCACCTTAAATATTGATATGGTGTGTGAGTTGTGATTCCCTATATATTCATATCTTCATTGCAGTTAGGATTTCAAAGTAGTGACAAATGTATGATAGCTAAATCTGTGAAGGATTTTCTTAAAATGAAATCAAGTTCAAAAAGTCATTCTAAAACAGTGACCTAATCTAGTATTGCTCACAAAGCAAGTGGCTGCAAATCTATGTTATGATGTGGAGGTGCAAGTGTTGTACTCGGGTGGACAAAGTCAGAAGTTGCATGACACCAGGTTATAGTCCAACAGGTTTATTTGAAATCGTGGGGTATGGATGGGTTGCGCTTCGGCGGGTCGGTGTGGACTTGTTGTGTTTCCACACTGTAAGTAATCTAATCTAATCTAATCAAAAATAATCTTTCGGAGCGTTGCTCCTTCGTCAGACTTCACCTGTCAAAGGAGCAGTGCTCCAAACGCTTATGATTTCAAATAACCCTGTTGGACTTTAACCTGGTGTCATGTGACTTCTGACTAGATCCATGTTGTTAATTGTTGGGAAATTGTTTATACTGTTTTGTTTACAACAGTTGGCTGAAAACAAAAGACTATTAGCTAGCTTCCAGTTCAGGGTGATCACAGGTTAATTTTGATTCAGAAAACCCAGAAATTAAAAGTTGTTATGGTAGATTGTAAGACAGCTAACTGAGGTAAAAAAGCAAGTTTTGTTTTATCTCCTTAAAGGAATATATGGAAAGTTCAGGAAATAAGTATCTCCAAGTACAAAAGTGATTAGTTTGTGAAACATCCAAACCAGGAGAGTTGGATTAGAATCTGCCGGTTGTGAGGAACTGTAAAAAATAAGCTGCTACACTGAAGCTCTGAAGTGTACCTAAAATTGTTGGCAAAATGGAACTTGCAAGGAGTTTGCATTCAAATGCTATCCCAACTTTGCTTTTCTTAAACATTGATAGGCCTATTGAATGTTTCTAGCATTTTCAGTTTGTATGAGGAGCAAACCGTCATGTCTGAAGTTCCACCAATGTATTTAAACTCCATTATATGTTTGCATCAGTGTGACATTTTTTCCATTTCCAACACCAACCCGTGTTCTTGTGAATTGAAGTTGTCAGTTTGTGGTGATGACACAGTAAGTCTGGACTGAGAGTTTCAGCTTCATTTTATGTAGATCTTTCACAGCCAAGATACTTTCATCCCATCGGTTTAAATTGGATTTAAACCCATTTCAAAAAGGTTAGCAATTAGTGTCGAATCCACTCACTCTTTCACTAAAATCATTTTTACCTTGAGCACAGACTGGGAAAAAAAAAGCAAACACCATCTGTATGAATTAAAGGTGCAATCAAGTAATATAGAATAAGCTGTTTAGCAAAACATTTTGTCTATATTGCTTATATCAATTTTACTTTTTAATATATAATGTAAAGTTCAGTACCAGAAGGATGCAAGTGGAAATCACAGCTATGTGTAGACATATTACAAGACTATTGTTTACTTCAAGTACACAATATATGGCCAAAGTGCAAAGATGACTATCAAAATGGTCCTCTGTGCATTTGCAAATGGGCCTAGTGTTGGCTTTTACTGGTGACAATAAATAAGATATAATGCACCAGTGCACGTGTGGTCAATATCATCCATGCAAGTACAGATACATTGTTATATGGAAGCATTTAAGACCATAAAACCATAAGACATGGGAGCAGAAATTAGGCCATTCAGCCCATTGAGTCTGCTCTGCCATTCTATCATGGCTGATAAATTTCTCAACCGTGTTCTCCCGCTTTCTCCCTGTAATCATTGATCCCCTTGGTACTCAAGAACCAATCTATCTCAGTCTTAAATTTCTAGCGCTGAGTATGGATGCATGTAAATTCTGATTTATCCACAGCCAATTCAGCTGCAGCTTTGGTATCTATCAAAGATTCTTTTGGATTCAGTGAGGTTCACTGTATGTGAACAATATCCATTTAGTCACGAGATATTGTTGACCTGATTACGCAGGCTGTCATACTTCCCTCCATAATACAGGTACAGATTGACTAGTTGCATTTGCAAGATTGTAGCTGCATGGCCCCCACTTCCTTGTTACTATCTGCAGCTGGTCTACTCTGCTAAACTGCTAAAGACTATGTTCCACACCGCACCAACCTGCAGTGTGAAAACATGGGCAGAACCATTTTTGTTGTGGATGTGATATTACTTCACTTTGTACTGACATGGTGCTGCAAACTTGAGTTGCTGCACATGTGTGGTTAGGTTGTTCATGAACATAACCTGATCTAAGGACAGAAATTTTCACTCCCTTGAGTTGACTGGGCAATTGCAAGGAAGTTGGGAAAATACAACAAAATGAAAATAGTTCGATTCTTGGTGTCAAGATATTTCCCTTAATGCTTAAATGGGGAGTTTGGAAGCTCACTAATGCATGGATGTGATGACTTTAATGAATTTGCACACATTAGTTGATCTCATCTCCTTTCTATGAGGCTCTCAATCCTGTCCTTTCCCAAGAAACAAGATGATGCCAATTCCTGACACGAAAGTCAAAGCATTTACTTGATGACAGAAGCTCACCATCAGCTTCTCCGGACTGTCAGACAATTCTGTCTTCACACGACTTTCCTGCAGACTCCAATGTCACTGTACTCTTCTACCCATCTTAGATTTAAGTCAGCAAAATCAAACCATCAGCCCCACCACAGCATCATGCTGTTTGCAGACCAACTCACAATACCCTTCAGCCTTTCACGATTTCATTTTGGAGCTCAGGTTCAGGGACAGTAAGGACTGTGTATGTTTCTGCCAGATTGCTTTGTGCACAAGGACATGCACGCACCTCATGCATCTTCACACAAGGAATCTTGTAGCCCTTAGTTTAATTTCTTGATGCTAACTCATTTTGCATTGACTTGAATTTGTCACACTGTCTGGCTTGCATTTTTTTTAGCACAGTGGTAAAAGCATGCAGCTTATTATGATTCAGAGCACTGGTCAGTCAAAGGGGTAAGCATGGAGCTGTATGAAACCACACCAAGCCAATGTTACAACTACAGAACGTGCCAGGAGTTTACACCACGAACACACTGCATGTGCTTCAACCAAATGGCCATGTCTCAAAGTCCAAGGGCATTATACTTAGTGGGATGAAAGGGAACTGTGGCTTGTCAGGGGGAAAAGCCACAGTCAGTCAAAGAGTATGGCCAATCTCAGTCCAGGAGGTTGATCAGAGCCAGTTAGGTCTTCGCTCCTACTGAAGTCCAGAGATCAGTGTCTTTGAAGTCCAATGATTGGACCATAGTCAATGCAGGGATTACATATCTGTCAGTCAGAATGATATGTAAACATCAGTCTGGGTTCTGACCTATGTTCAGCTGTGGATGTAGTGTCAGGTCACTCAAAGGTGGTTCCACGGCCAGTCCTGAGCGTTTGGGCTCCTCTGCAAATGAAGGGAAATTTCCCAAATTCCCTGTTGTGTGTAATTTTTCATCTCAAAATTTCCAATGTTGGGTGACTTATACTTGTCAGCATCCCCCACTGGAGTCATTGTCTTCAAAAACAGCACTCTGCTCTTTTCCTGCAGACTCTGAGTTTGGACCAGCTTTTCCTGCATGATAGTATGAGTTCACACCAACCCTCCTGAAATATTGTGAATGTAGATGAGGTAATATAGTATAGCATCTATATGAGAGGTTTTCAGCAATAGATGTATCCAAGAGGAAATAATATTATGACAACAGTCAATGAGTGTAGGCTGAAAATCATGTTGTGATATATTCTTTTCCTCATCAGAGATGAAGCTTAAGAAATGACTGATGGAAGAATTACTAACACTAGAACTAAAAATATATGTCGGAGGGCTCAGCAGTGAGTAAAGGAGATGTACAATAGTTTTGCAGCTTTGTTCTTGTACTCATAATCCAAAATCATGGACTAATAATTTGAAGACTTGCATTGAAATTTCACTCTAACACAGTGAATTGAATTCAGTTAAATAAGTAAATTTGGAGAAAAAGCTTTTACCAGAAATAGTACAAATGAAGCGATATGAAATTTGTAAAACACAACTCAATCAGAGATACCCTTAAGGGAGATAACTTACCAGGTCTGGCCTATATGTGACCCAGACCCACAACACAGTGGTAGATTTGTAAGGGCCCTCTGAAATAGCTGAGCAAACCATTCCACTACTTTAAACCACTGCAGAATATAGGACAGATCCAGCAGAAATGGTAACACTGTAATACACTGTTGGGACAGTGTTTCTGGGAGTCCTAAGCCTTGAATCTAAACTCCATGAAGTCTCACGACATTAACTCATTATTGGGAAAGGAAACCTTCTCCTGATTACCGCCATACTCCTTCACATTGAAAACCATTTGGGTAACACTGGTGATAGCTAAGAATGGTCCCTCTGAACTGTATGGGTTTGCAGCTGCACAGAATATAGCACATAGCTAACAAACAATCCATGTACAATCAACATCCTTTTTTTGATGATTGCATATATGCTAGTTGTGCAATTATTCTAAACTGCTAATGCAGTGCAATAAATAGTCTACACACAGCAAAGATAATAGAGTCATTGGGTTCCACAACCTTCTGTCCAACTCGTCCATGCCGACCAGACATCCTAAGTTAATCTAGCATTGGCCAGCGTTTGACCCATATCACTTGATAGCCTTCCTATTCATGTATACATCCAGATGCCTTCTAAATGTTGTAATTGCGCCAGCCTCTGCCACTTCGTCTAGCAGCTCATTCCAAACATGCACCATCCTCTGCATGAAAAAGTTACTCTTTAGTCCCTTTTAAATTTTTCCCCTCTCACCTTAAACCTATGCCCTCTAGTTTTGTACTCTGCTACCCTGGAGAAAAGACCTTGGCTATTCATCCTATCTATGCCCCTCATGATTTTATAAACCCCTATAAGGTCAACCCCTCAGCCTCTGACACTCCAGGGAAAATAGCCCGAGCTTATTCAATCTCTCCCTATAGATCAAACACTCCAACCCGGGCAAAATCCTTGTACGTCATTTCTGAACCCTTACAGGTTTCACATCATCTTTCCCATAGCTGGGAGACCAGAATCAAATGCAGTATTCTAGTAATGGCCATCCAATGACCTGTACAACCTCAGCATGACCTCCCAACTCCTACGCTCAATGCACTGATCAATAAAGGCAAACACACCCTAAATACCTTCTTTGAAATCCTGTTTCTACCTCTGACTCTACTTTAGAGGAACCCGCACTCCAAGGTCTCTTTGTTCATCAATATCTTGGCAAGTGCACAAAGTGTAATCTGGATGGAGATTTTGAATAACATCGAGGACAAAACAGCCCATCTGATCAGAACCTATCCATTACCTTAAACATTCAGTCTCTTCACTGAACTGGCTGAGTATGGAAGGATAAACATGTTTAATTGGACTTGCAGCAGTCATTGAGAAAATCAAAATAAAACAAAGAATTGTGAGTTATGGAAATCATAAGTTTCAACTCAAAACATTAACTCTGTTTGTCTCTTCACAGAAGCTGAAAATGTGTTGCTGGTTAAAGCACAGCAGGTCAGGCAGCATCCAAGGAACAGGAAATTCGATGTTTCGGGCCAGAGCCCTTCATCAGGACAGGAAATTCGACGTTTCGGGCCAGAGCCCTTCATCAAGCTGTCAGACCAGATAAGTTTCTCCACCAATTTCTGTTTTTGTTGAGACAACCAATTTAAGGGAGAAATCTACTTTACTTTGTCTTTGCTGATCTATCTATCATGACACATCTGTTCATGATTGTATTGCACTGAATAGTCTGAGTAGAGACACAGTTCCCTTTTCACACCGAGGACATATTCCATTGTGTTGTGTCACACTGTCATTGTGTTAAATCAGATTGATTCAGAACATTAAAGGTTAAATATGACTCTTCTTCAGAACAGAGCTGGGGAGCAATGACGCAAGCAGAACTATGGTCCACCACAGTTCCAACAGCAGAAGGTTTCACTTGGATACAGTTGTAAAGATTATAACTCACTCATTATGGTTCGATTCCACGCAAAACTTAAGCTTCATCTGGACTTCTTCACCACTAAGAGGCATCATTCAAGTATGCAATAGAATACACTCACTTATCTACATGAGTGAAACTCCATAAAACTCAGGAAGCTCAATAACATCGAGGACAAAACAGCCCATCTGATCAGAACCACATCTATTACCTTAAACATTCAGTCCCTTCACGAACAGAATATCACGACTTCAGCATGTACCATCACCAAGTTGCACTGGAGCAGCATGTTAAGGTTTTTTTGACAGTACTTTCTAAAAGAGAAAAGGCAGATGCACCACTACCTTCAAGTTATCTTCCAAGTTGCATGTCAATTTGACTCATCATTATGCCTACACCAAAATCCTTGAACTCCATGTCCAACAGTGCTTTGACTGTAACTAAGCTAAGTGGATAGTAGAATTCAAGATGGTGACTTATCTTCTCAAGCACAAAATATGGATCATGCCAGCATTACTCACATTCCACCCAGGAACAGATTTTGTTATTGAAATAACTATATTTATAACTCCCTAACAACAGAGAGGAAAATATAACAACATGCTCAGATCTTGCGTGTAGTACACTCCCTCTCTGTTTACAAAAATTGTGTTTAATGTAAATTGTGCATGTTCATAATTTCTTAGAATACTATATAACTAAACCAACAATCACTATAGCTGATAATTCAACAAATTGGATTGCTTCATTGGTTTTATTGGAAAGAATATGTTTTCCCTTAACACCAGTATGTGTTTTTAAAAAGTGAGTTGGGCCAGAAATACTGAGAAGTGCAACATGTTTCTTCTTCCTTCCTAAATACCTTAATTAACCCATCTGTCTTCTTTCTCTTTCAGCCTGGGCATTCTGTTTCATTTCCATTAGCTCTCTCAACATCTCACACTGTCAGATATGAGTTTGACTTTGATGATCAACTCCACTTCATAGTTGGAACTGTGACATTGATTGATTTGCCTCAACCAAAGATGCTGGGTTACTGGTAATTTCTGTAAAACTAGCAAACTTTCAGCTCCGTTTTGAAGATAAATGCAACTTGGTGATGGGGCGACAAACTGCAGTGGGCTTTTAGACTACTTCTCTGTCAGACACTGGCAAGTCATTTCTGCATGACAAGTAATTCAGTGGCCAGAAATGTATCAGTCTTCATGGGCTGCATTGTGGCTCAGTGGTTAGCACTGCTGCTTCATAGTGTCAGGTGTCTGGGTTTGTTCTCTTTGTGTTTGTATGGGTTTTCTCCCACAGTCCAAAGATGTGCAGATTGCCCATAGTGTGCAGACTAGGTAGATTAGCCATTGGAAATGCAGAATGACAGGAATAGGGGTGGGATGATCTGTGGAGGGGTGATGCAGCCTCCTTCCACGCTTTGGGGATTCTCTGATGAAATGTGGAAAGAAACCTACTTTTGCATGACTTTCAACATTTAATATTGTACAGATGAACACTAAAAATCAATGCACTATATTGAAGCCCTGCTTTCGCTGTGGATGGCAGGATCCCCCTACTCCAGGATGATGACATAACACTGGGCTCGATGAGGTCACACATGTGCAACTCTGCCCCATGGTAAAGGAAGAAATGCCCAGGCCATTTATAGTAGAAGATCTGCCAGAGACCAGGCACTTGCTGAGCCCCTGGCAGGAGATGACCTTGTGGCCTGGGTGATGAGGGACCTTGTACATTTGTATTGGGAGGGTTGGCAGGCAGGCAATCAGGACTCAGGGGAAATGCAGAAACACCAATGATTCACTGCTATCATTGCTCATTTTTCAAATTCATTTCATATTCAATAGTATGTAAATTCATAAACCTTTGCATTTCGCCATTCATGTAGTTGTTCCTGTCTTTATCCTGGCTGTAGATAGTAAATAGTGCTCCGGAGTATCACTTTGCCATTAAGCAGGTGCAGTGGTTGCGGGTCTGTGATGATCATCAAGTACATTGTGGAAGCAGATCTAGCAATCTGTGTACATAATAGCAGCTCATTTCAGCATTTTAGACCTCCTCCTCGTCATTGCCCATATTTTGGCTGACTATATGGGTAGCAGTGCTTATTACAGTGAGTTTCGGGAAGTACAACCCAGACAGTGAATGTTGTAGGAAAGTGCATTGGCATACTACATCCTTGCATGACCAGTATTTCATGTGTCGAAGGAGAATATTGTTCCCCAATGAAGGCCCAGTGAATGGTTAGAGTTCAGCTTCCTCCTTCACAAGTCCACTCACTTATCCTACATATGGCAGCAGTTCTCCTCAGTATTACGTGCCATCCATTTGCATCATGATTAACATGACAGTGAGTGGTCCTCAGCATCAATACCAAAATGCTGTTGAGACCCCCAATATAAAGCTCTCCTCTCTAAATGCCATTCCCTTAACCCCCACAGGCTTCACACTTTTCCAAGTCATTATCCAAGCTCTGTCCATTGGATTAAAACTCGTGCCCACATCCCAGCCTACTCTTCACTCGACCCGTCCTCCTTAATTCCTGTGAATGGAGACAGCTGGCTGACTGTGGCCCACTCTCTTGAGCGACCAGACCTGGCAGCATGGGTCCTGGCCTACCCACATCTCTGGCTGTTTGACACACATATCCCTCATCATGACAGTACTCTCCTACTGGACTGATCCCTATGGAGACAAAAGACTGACCCTATCCCTGGAGCACAGAGGCACGTGCCTCTGTGCAACACCACCCTGACCATGCACCAGTGTGTGACTAAACCCAGGGCTAGAATGGGAGGCTGCCCTTGACTATCTGTGCTGAGACCCCTGACTGACAAGTGTCCTCTTGGACCTCTCTGTGGACTACTCCCCCATGACTTTGTAGCATGCGCACTGCTTGCTACCATTTCAGTTTGTTTGGTGCGAACACTGAGGCCATGTGGTACAGGTTCCAATGTGATATGGCACACATCCTTGTTGGGCATATACCCTACATCATATCCATCTGCCTGATTGTCTGACTGTGCCAGCCAACCCCTGGCAGGGCAAGCAAAGTCTGCATACAGAGGACAGTTCAAATAGGCACCATGAAATACACACTGAGGGAACAAGGGAACAGCCCTGGTAGACAGCCTGGTAAAGCCCATGGAATGGGTTCCTTTGCCTGTGTGTTCCCTCTGCCCAATACAGCCATTCACTGCAAGTTGCCGGTGGGCACTTCTGGAACAATGTGGCCTTGCAGGGCACAGTACCAGTGTGTTGGAAGATGCCAGGATGGTGGCAATGCCTGCTTGAAAGTAACGTGCTTTTATCAGCAGTGCGACGGGTATGTGCAGCTGGTGATTGTGGATCCAGCTCTACTTTCTAGTTTGTCTGTGGCCAGCATGGATCTCCTGGAGAAAGCAGTTATATTGAACCGGCCAAGAGTCCATTCTGGTTTCCTTGTTGACTTTTTCTGACAGATAGTTTGTCTGGTAAGATCACAACTCGTGATAAGTTGATCTGTTAACCAGCCACTTAACTAACTATAGCGATCATCAGTTGGGTATTTGCTGCTGTCTAGCAAGAATATTTGAAAAAAGCAAACAAAGTGCAGTGAGGTGATCTCAACTGACAAGATTGGCTTTGCTGAAAATCCCAATTGACTGGACCGCTCAGCTTGCCATAAGCCACACCACATGGAGCTGGTCAAGTTTCACCCAATATTTATTTTTACAAAGTTTTGGTCTCTATGATGATCATAACCAATTTAAATTCTGAACAGCAAGGACCTGTAACTAATAATTAGATAACAACCAGTTAATTTAGGACACTACGGAGAACTCTGTTTTTAATAATGTAATGCAATCTTTTATGTCCACCAGATCAGGTTGATATAGCCTAGTTCAATGCCTCTTGTAATAAGTAACACATCATTAGGTACTCTGATCCTTCATTTACAGACTGAAATGTAAGCCTAAATCCCTGAAGGGTAACTTGGATCAACAATCCTCTGATTTAAACTCCAAAGTGCTACAGCTGAGTTATGTAAAGATATCCAAATGTTCTGTCTGGTAATGTTTAATGTACAAAGAAAAAGAATGGAGAATGAAGAAAAAATTTGAATGAAGATTGAACACAAAAATAATGCTTGAGTCTATTAAGTAAGTCAAGAACATTTTCTCCAAAAATAACTAACACAAATGCCTTTTCCATTTATCAAACAAAAGTATTTGCATTAACAATCACTGTTTAATTTATTTTCTTTATTGTCCTATAAGTTCTCTATTTTATCTTCTTTTATATTTATCATGTATAATATCATTTATCATATCCCTGTAAGACAATATCACTAGGAAACTTTGTTTATCAATTCTAACAAACCACTTAATCCTCAAAATAATCCTTGTATTCCTATTTGTGGTTCAAGGCCCGATATCACTTTGAGCCTTCACTATGTGTACTCTTTTAATAGAAACAACTTTCTCGCAGGCCATTCAGATCATACATGGGTAGGCTCTCTTTTGACACAACAATACATGAGTATGTGAACTCAGTGTCTTATATGTGATTGTGGCAAGTACTTTCACTGGTATGTCTGCACCTGAATGCCTGTTACTTTTTCCTTATTTTCTTTGAAGACTAATTGAAGACTAAGGTGTAATATTGCTCAGAAGTAACATTCACTTTGCTTGCATTGTTTGAAAGCCATGAGCAATTAATTGTATTTTAATAGTTGGATAACTTATCATTCTTGCATTTGATTTGCAAAAAACTCTCAAAATAAAATGTGTTGTTTGACTTTTTATTTAGAGCGAGTTCTTCGTTTCTCCCAATTCAAAACTTAGTAAATCTTGGGTGTATGCTATGGCTCTTTCTATCCATGCAACATTCCCATTCCATTCCTGCCTTTAACTTTGATAGATCACATTTCAAATTTCTCGTGTGATTTGTTTTGTACTACTGCCTGTTAACTTTTTCCTCAGAACAATCTTTTTGACATTCTCCAAAATTGTTTGCGTTCTATTGTTTCCAACATTATATTTTACCCTCACAGATTTCTGGAATCTTTTATTCCATAAGTTATTTTGCCACATAAACAAATTCTGCCAGTTCATGAACTGCTTGTCCTTGTTGAAAGGTTTTAATTTAGTTACATCCTGACTGAAAATGGCAATTTCTTTTACAGTTCATGTGGGATAGTTCTACTTTCACCCCACTTGGGAAAAAGGGACAATTTGCACTTGAAATTTCATTGATTAGTTTACAGCTCTAGTTTCCATGAAAATGTGTGGGCATGATTACATACATCTGTAAACTAGTAGAAAATAATATAATTGTTACAATAAGATTGAATGACAAATGAGCAATGGAGACGAAAAGTTGCTGTCACCAACCTGGACTAATGGAGTAATTGTTCATTCTCTACTTTGGAGCAATTTGAGGCCTTTCAAGGGTCCATTGCATCATTCAGCCATTTACACAGTACAGGTTAAAGATATCGGAATGATAGAATGGAGGTGGGACAAGGTCTCATTAATCATGTTGCACTTACAATCTCTTACTGCATTTGCATGATGTGTCACATGATGTGTGCATCAGAATAATATCCACTATGTCAAAGGCCCATGAACAGGCATCCAGGGTCCTTCCCTGTTGGAGTCCTCCATAATCTCACTGTTGAGGATAATGCAAGCTGCTATTTATGTGTGATACAAATGCTAACATTACCAAGGAGCAGTCTTGTTTCTTGGATTCCCCACACCAGTTCAAACAATCACTATCACTGTGACTGTGGTGTAGTGAAGGAGCAGAAACATTGAGGAGATACAAATGCAATAGCAAGCTCAGGAACAGCAGTAACCTCCAGTGGCTGATGAACAGCCTCCATGTGAACAATTCACAGCAAAAGGTCCAAAGCTGTAGAGGGGACTTGAGTATTTGGCTCCACTGTCATCTCCTCCAGTGCAGCAAGGCACAGTGCCACTGTGAACGAAAATGCTCTGGCCCACCTTGTTAGAATTTGCTGGTTTGTGACCTACAACCTGAAGAAGTGAGTGGCCATCCTGTCCCAGAGGTCATCATCCTAAAGTTTTATGCAACTGGCTACTTTCAATTGTCCTCTGGGAATCTATGTGAGATCTCCCAATCCTCAGCCCACATATATTAAAGCCATGACTAATGAAATTTGTGCTACATCACACCATTTCACCTTGTTTCCTCAAGACGATGTCAGAGCTATAACCCACGCAGTAGGCTTTGCCAATGTAGCTGGCTTCATCTGGAGTAAAGGCACAATGGACATCATGTTGAGAAAAAATTTGATAACATGACTAATATTATCAATAGAAAATGGTTCCATTTGTTTAATATACAAGTAATCTGTGATCATTGGTAACACATTTTAAAGCTGAAAATGTGTTGCTGGAAAAGCGCAGCAGGTCAGGCAGCATCCAAGGAACAGGAGATTCAACGTTTCGAACATAAGCCCTTCTTCGGGAAGAAGGGCTTATGCCCGAAACGTCGAATCTCCTGTTCCTTGGATGCTGCCTGACCTGCTGCGCTTTTCCAGCAACATATTTTCAGCCCATCTCTGCAAAACAACTTCACATTTTTTGCAATATTCTCTTCCCTTCTGTAGAAGAATCCATTCAATTTTTAATCCAACCAATGAAGGAAATCATTCAATTAATTCCCATCTGTAAAATAATTCATTCTGTTTCATATATTATTCACAATGAAGTAGGAATTGATCCATGTATTCTCCTTATACTATAGTGTAATTCATTCACAGTTTACATCTTACACTTATCTATAGTGCTTTGTTTACATTTTTATTGAAATTCTACAAATGTGAATATTTACATTTTATTCATTTATCTGCAACTGTGGATAAAATCATTTACATTTTATATCTTGTTCCCACCCCTTTCCACCCTACAGTAGAGACCTGCATAACAATTAACTTAATTCTAACTGTAAGGCAGGTTTTTTTTGTAAGTTGTAAGAGACCCTCCTCTTGAAGTGTTGTCTGTGTCTTACTCAGTTGCAAGCTGCCGCTCCAATGCCTCTAACTGACCTCCCAGAATCGCAAACCTGCTGCCATCCTTAATTCGAAGTAGTCCCATCTCCAGATTAATTAAGAGTTCCCCATAGAAATAACAATGAATGACTGTTGTGACCTGTGGGGGCAGGTTCAGGACTTGAGCTTCATTACAGAGCTGTTTCCATTGCCAGTACAATTGCTGTGCCTGTGTACCTTTAAATCTTTGTGACCTATCAATATTGTATAGATTTTATCTATATGACATCTGTGTAATAGCATTTACATTATCATAATTTTTTGTTTCACAACATGTAATGGTACTTAATCTTGTAAATTTCTTTGTTTGCTTCTCATATCCACTTTTGATGTGTCAAAGGGTACAATGTAGCTGTAGTATTTGAGCACTAGATGCTGCTGAGTCATCAGATTTTAGGTTCAATATTCCCCACTCCAGGGATTTGAGCTCATCATCGAGGCTGACACTTCACTGCAGCACTGAAAGGGTGCTAAACTGTCTGAGGTGCCATTTGTGACTTGAGACATTGAACTGATCTCTGTCTGCTGGCAGTAAAAGATGCAGAACCACCTTTCAAACAAGAATGGGGAGTACACCCAGTGTCTCAGTCAATGTTTACCTCTCAACCAACAGCATAATTGTCCATTTAAGTTATTGCTCCTGGTGGGATCTTTTTGTGCAGAAATTGGATGCTGCATTTCTCTGCACTTACGTGACTACATTTCCAAAGTAATTCATTCACTATAAACATTTTGGGACACGGTGAGTCATGCTGTATAAGTTCAAATATTTCTGTTCTTACCATCTTGGTGTAAGAATATTTGTATTCCAATATTTGTGAGTTTAAAATGATAGTAATTGGGTGCCATTAGTGAATATGTAAACCATCTTGAACCTCAATGTTTGCATTTCAAGTCCTGCTGGCCTCCCAATCTCCTTGGGATATAAACTCTACTGTATCCAACAAATCCAGCTGAATTTTAACTCCTAAGAACTGTTAAATGGGAGCAGATATTGGAGGTTTGGGATCGAGCGGGGAGTTGGGGAAGTGTCCTAGACTCGGCCATTTTCACCTTCTTCCACAATAACCTTCCCTCCATCTTAATGTCAGGAGTAGGGATGTTCACCCATGATTGCACGGTTCAGTTCCATTCATAATTCTTCTGGTGAACAAAACAGTCCGGACTCATTTGAGGCAAATGCTATGAATGTGTCTCTTTAAAAGAGAGTAATTGAATTGAATTGAATTGAAGTTATTGTCACGTGTACCGAGGCACAGTAAAAAGCTTTGTCTTGCGAGCAATACAGGCAGATCACAGAGTTAAGTAGCATAGATAAGTAAATAATAGGTAAACAGCAGCAAAAACAAAAATACAGATACAGGTGAATGTCAAGAGTTTGTGAGTCCATTCAGTATTCTAACAACAGTAGGATAGAAACTGTTCCAAAACTGGCTGGTGCATTTGTTCAGGCTTCTGTACCTTCTTCCCATTGGCAGAGATTGTAGAAAAACATTGCCAGGTTGGGATGGATCTTTGAGAATGTTGCTGGCCTTTCCTTGACAGTGGGCCTGGTAGATGGATTCTATAGATGGGAGGTTGGCCTTTGTGAGTGTCCGGGCTCAGTTCACCACTCTCTGTAACCGTCTCTGATCTTGAATGGTACAGCTACCAGACCAGATAGTGATACATCCAGACAGATTGCTTTTGATGGTGATCCTATAAAAGGATGAGTAATATCCCGCCGAAAGTCAATAATGAGTTCCTTGGTTTTGCCGACATTGAGAGCTAGGTTGTTCTCAGTGCATCATTTTTCCAGGTCTTCCACTTCCCGTCTGTAGTCGGTTTCGTCACCATCTGAGATTTGACCGACTATGATGGTGTCATCAGCGAACTTGTAAATGGCATTAGTCTGGTATTTGGCGATGCAGTCATGGTTATACAGTGAATATAGTATGGGGCTGAGTACGTGCCCCTGGGGGGCTCCAGTGTTGAGTGTTAGTGAGGATGAAATATTGCCCCCAGTCTTCACTGATTGTGGCCTGTGGGTCAGGAAATTGAGGATCCAGTTGCAGAGAGTGGGGCTTAGTCCAAATCAGTAAGTTTAGTAATCGAGGGGATAATAGTGTTGAAGGCTGAACTGTCGTCAATGAGTAGGATTCTTACATAGCAGTTCTTGGTGTCAAGATGTTCTAGGGAGGAGTGAAGGGCAAGTGATATGGCATCTGACATGGATCTGTTGGTCCAATAAGCAAATTGGAGTGGATCAAGAGTAGTGGGGAGGCTGGAGTTGATTAATGCCATGACCAGCCTTTCAAAGCACTTCATGACCACCGAAGTTAGGGCCACTGGGTGGTGGTCATTGAGACATACTGCATGAGCCTTCTTAGACACAGGGGTGATGTTGGCCCTCTTGAAACAGGCAGGGACAGTGGCCTGCTGCAGGGAGAGGTTGAAGATGTCCGAGAAGACCTCTGCCAGTTGATCTGCACATGAGTGCACGTTCTGGTACTCTGTCTGGTCCCATCACTTTCCTTGGATTCACGTGAAGGAAAACTGATCTGACCTCTGATGCAGTGACTGTCGTCAGGACTTGTCATATTAGGTGTTACCTCTCTGCTGAAATTCTGCTCAAAGCGAGGATAGAAGGTGTTGAGATGATCTGGGAGGGATGTATCATTGCCAGCAATCTTGCACTGACTCTTTTTAGAACTTGTGATGTCATTCAGTCCTTGCCATAGTCTCCAGGTGTCAGTCTGGGTCTCTAGTTTGGATCGGTATTGGTCCTGTCTTAATAGCTCTGTGGAAGTCATACTTGAATTCCTTATATTTGAGTGGGTCTCCTGATCTGAAGGCCTCACACCTGGTTTTTTATCAGGTTCTGTATGTCCTGATTCATCCTGGGTTTCCTGTTGGGGAACACCCGGATTGACATCCTCAGTTGTGTTCATGAGATGTCTCCTTTAACCTGAGGTGTGACAAAAAGTCCTGAGTAGGGATAGTGGTGATTATATTTAACGTCAATCCAGAGACAAGCCCATGTGATCTTTTGCTGTGCCCCAAACGTCTACAAGATGGATACAGTATCAAGAACAAATCCACAATCTTCTCAACTTTCTATCAAGCTCTCCTGGGTTCACCAGGATCCCTGAAATGGGTGGATTATCTTACAAACCATAGTTAAACTGGTTGGTACTCTACTCCCAGGAGTTTAAAAGAATGAGAGGTGATCTCATTGAAACATTTTAGATTTTTAATGGACTTGTCAGGGTAAATGCAGAGAGGATGTTTCCCCTCACGGGAACATCTAGGGGCAAAGGGCATAGTCTCAGAATTAAAGGCACCAATTTAAGACTGATGTAAGGAGTAATTTCTTCTTTCAGGGGTTTGTGAGTCTTTGGAACTTCTTGCACAGTGAGCTATTTGGAGCAGAGTCCTTCTGTGTACTTAAGGCTGAGACAGCTAGATTCTTGCTCAGTTGGGGAATCAAGGGTTACGGGAAAAGAGCTGGAAAGTGGAACATGAAGAATGTCAGATAAGGCGTGATCCTATTGAATGGCAGAGCAGGCTTGAGACTGTAAAAGCAGAGATGAGACTCCATGAGGCTCTGGTCAGACTGTGTTTGGAATATTAGGAGCGGTTTTGAGCCTCATATCTAAGGAAGAATATGCTGGCATTGGAGGGGGAGCCAGAGGTTGTTTACAAGAATGATCCCAGGGACAAAGGCTTGTTGTGTGGTGAGTGGTTGAGGACTCTGGGCCTGTACTTGATGGAATTTAGAAGAATGAGGGGGGATCTGATTGAAATTTACAGAGTACTGAGAGGCCTGGATAAAGTGGATGTGGAGAAGATGCTTCCACCAGTAGGAGAGACGAAGACCTGAGGGCACAGTTTCAGAGTGAAAGGATGACCCTTTAGAACTGAGATGAAGAGGAATTTCTTCAGCCAGAGAGTGGTGAATCTGGGGAACTCATTGCTACAGAAGACTGTGGAAGCTAAACCATTGTGTGTCTTTAAGAAAGAGATAGATAGTTTCATGATTGGGAAGGAGATCATGGATTCTGGGGAGAAGGCAGGAGAATGCGTTTGAGAAATATATCAGAGCTGAAAATGTGTTGCTGGTTAAAGCACAGCAGGTTAGGCAGCATCCAAGGAACAGGTAATTCGACGTTTCGGGCCAGAGCCCCCTGATGAAGGGCTCTGGCCCGAAACGTCGAATTTCCTGTTCCTTGGATGCTGCCTAACCTGCTGTGCTTTAACCAGCAACACATTTTCAGCTCTGATCTCCAGCATCTGCAGACCTCACTTTTTACTTGAGAAATATATCAGCCATGATTGAGTGGCAGTGCAGACTCAATGGGCTGAATTACCTAAATCTGCTCCTGTATCTTACAGTCTTCTGGTCACCACTCCCTGCTGTATCAAGTTGCAACTTCTAGTGGAAAAAGAAACCCAAATCAAAACCCAAATTAAAAATGCAATGATAATCTTCACACCTTGGCACCGTAAAGGGGCTGGAAGAGAAAGGCAAGGTTGATACTGCGGTGTCGAGGCGTTGGTAGGAATCAATTTTTCTGTTTGAAGTGAGGGAGTAGAACTGTTGAGACTTTTGGAGCAATAGGGAAGGGAGACAAGCAGCATTGAGTGGACCTTGTTGGTGGATCGTGTAGATTGACTGAGGGGAATGACATTTAAAGAACGTTAGAAGATGCAATTTGACATGATAGGGGGCAGTGAGCTCAATAGAAAGCCCTGAATCATGTGGGACTTGTTCTTGTAGGCTTATCTATCCACCTGATGTTTGATGCATGATGAAAGAAGTTGTACGACGGACCTTGATTCCATTGGTTAGATACTCATCACGAGTTGCCCACAGGCCCACTATCAATGAGGGAAGCTGATGCTGCTGGCCCAGTCAAAGAGCTTAATAATCTCAATGAGAGAGAGAGAGAGAGGTGGGTGCTGCTGAGGTACAAGACCTTGGGAGCTCAGCCAGGGAAGTTTGAAAAAATAGATAAAATCAGGAGCTGAGAGTTGGAGGTGAAACCCTTGCAAGACAACCAGCTGCTGGAACTGCTTGCAGCTCCCTCCCTGAGCTATCAGTCCTAAACGTTGAGCTGTTGTTGAGATGCTGCCACCATTTAACTGGCTTTCCCCCTGCATCGGGGGTGATTGCCTCACCACCAGCAAAATGACCCCTAATTGGGGCTTCAATTATGTTTTTGCAACCAAACATCCACTCCCTCCATCACTGACAACAGTGTGTACTATCTTCATTATGCACTGCAGCAATTCACCGACGATCCTCAGACAGCACCTTCCAATCCTACGACCATTTCCACTCAGAAGGACAAGAGCAGCAGATACATGGGAATACCATTGACTAAGTCCCCCTCCAAGCCACTCACCATCCTGACTGGAAAT
This sequence comes from Hemiscyllium ocellatum, assembly GCF_020745735.1. Classification (NCBI taxonomy): domain Eukaryota; kingdom Metazoa; phylum Chordata; class Chondrichthyes; order Orectolobiformes; family Hemiscylliidae; genus Hemiscyllium; species Hemiscyllium ocellatum. Next base: position 60,361,484 of record NC_083411.1, read on the forward strand.
ATATCGCCGTTCCTTCACTATGCTGGGTCAGAATCCTGAAATTCCCTCCGTGAGGGTATTGTGGGTCTACCCACAGCACATGGACTGCAACGGTTCAAGAAGATATTTTCCTGCCCACCTTGTCAAGGGCAACTAGGGACAGGCAATAAATGTTAGCCAGCCAGTGACATCCATGTCCCAGAAATGAATTTAAAAAGCCCGTTGCCCCCGCCCCCTCCAGTGGACAGTCTCTGCATCCGTTCCCTCCACTGGGAAAAAGTCCTTTTGAAATGACTACCCGACTACTCAGACCCCTAGGAATCTTAGTGGCCCACAAACCGGTAAACACTTTTCACCAACTCCCATCAAAAGTTAAAGACCCGACACCCCCATTCAACAGGATGAACATAATCTACAAAGATACCCTGCAAGGCCTGTGAAAAACAGTACATAGGACAAACAGGAAGAAAAGTTGACTATATGAATGCATGAGCATCAACTCCCCACTGCCAGACTGAACCAGTACTCTGATTTCCACCCACATGGACAACGAAGGACACAAATTCAACTGGGACAATGTAACCATCCCAGCACAGGCAAAATAGAGACACATGAGAGAATTCCTTAAAGCCTGTCACTCCAGCTGGAACTCAATCAATAAACATATTGAACAGGATCTGATATACAAACCATTCAGATACAGAACTGGAAGTACCAAAAAGCAGAGACACACAAGTACCAGGCAGGACAGACCGACAGCACTTTATCGAAGACACACTGATGATGTCACCTAGCAAGGTGACAAAACGTCTGCAGAAAACCACACCAGTTCAGCAAATGAATCTATGACCAAATCCATAACCCTACGAATCTTTTCAAAAACCCGAAGCCCTTTTGGCCGTATCACATCAAACAGCCAATCACACATGGCCACTCATCATTTCACCAGCTCTTCCACCTCCTGGTCCACCTCCAGGAGGTTTATAAAATCCTGGTTTCTATTCTCAGAACCTGCCTCAGCAAATTAACATGGATATTACATTTACAACATAGCCTTTACCTTGCTGATTTCTCTCAATTATGGCATTACATGCCATGTACTGTAAAGCAAGTCAACGTTGAATTTATAAAACTACATTTTGTCACCAAAAGCATTATTGTTTTTGTAAATAAAATCTCACAAACAAAACAGAATGACCCTTTTCAGAAGCACAAAGCACTTTCAGTTGTTGAGAGTTTTGATTTTCCCTTGTCTATAATATAACAAAGAGCCACAATTGCTACATTGTTAAAAGCCTTTATGAATTATTTATCTGCACGAGATCATGTCAATCACCTTGTCTGGAAGTACCGGTTTTCTGATAGCCTGAAGTCAGATTAAATTTAATGTAACATAAATACCCTACTCCTTTCAGCTGCATCTTTGTTCCAATCCAGACTGTTTCATGAAAAATTGTTGCGCAATTAAAGAAGTAATTTTCACCCACAGATCATCAGCTCACATCTCTGTACAATTGAGAGAATACTGTAGCTTAGACATTGGACAGTAGTCCTGTAGGCTCGAAGTCAGGCCTCCTGACCTTTGTCTGATGTACATTCCTTTTGAAATAGAAATACTAAATAGTAAAATGTACTCTTAAATCCCATTGCAGGATGATTAAGAGAAGGGGACTGTTCACTTTGGATGCTGCCTGAACTGCTGTGCTCTTCCAGCACCACTAATCCAGAATCTGGTTTCCAGCATCTGCAGTCATTGTTTTTACCCCGTAATGTGGTTACAGGGAGAGGGCTGGAGATAGGGCACAGTGTAGAGGGCTTGCTCCTTCCACCCGCTGTGGTGACCTGGCTAACTCCCATCCTCCCAAACTGCTAACCCTTTCTGCATTTCCAGCTTACTCACTGGGATCACCTGATGACTTCTTGTGACAATGCTGTGGCTTTAGGAAGTGTGTTTTGTCCTGGTTACGATTAAGCAAAGTTTTAAGGCAGAGGTGCCGAATTGGCTAGTGAGAGCATAGAAAGTAAACAACTTGGGAGGCCATGTTTTTATTTAAAGTTGGAATAATAGGTGCAGCCTGGATGGCTGTGGCCAGCTCTCACAAATCAGGATTTCTAGTTTTTAGTTTTTTTAGTTTTGTGATTCAGCATCGGTTGCTATTGTGATATTGAAAAACTGGGACCTATTTCCCCCTCTCTTGATTATAGCCAAAAGCTAGCGGTTCTCTTCGTCGGTTGCTGGATCACATGTGAGACAAAATCTGTTTTCTGAATTTGCCTTTTTGCCAAAAGGGGTGTTTATGGAATACTACTATATTGAAACAGTTAATTAGTAATAATTGTTGTATCTGTTGTTCTGTTAAGTTTTCCAGTCGAGTTAATTTATTCAAAGTTCTTCTTTCTTTTGTTGTATTTTAACTATAGCATTTGAATACATTATGTTTTGTTTAATATCAAGTAGTTTGACTAGTAAATAGTTTCTGGAACATGGCACTTTACATCTGTCTTTAAAATAAGAAAAAATTAGGGCCTAGTCTACCTTCTTAAAATATTTTGAGAGGGTCTGGTCCTTAACACTTTCCTGCTCATCATCACTGCCCTCCGCTAATGTGTCCCTCTCTGTCATATTGAGTCTCTGCCTTTGTCTCATTGCAAAGAAAAGCTGGCCACACCCTCACAGATTGATCCCTCAACTGACCTACCTGTAATCACTACACTACATCACTTGAACTGACTGTGACCATCCCCATATAGTGTGATTGATTGACTGTGGTGGATCCTCTAATGTTCACACATCACCACTTACTCAAAGCACACGAATTGTATTTGGTGTGTAAGCAGCTGGCAGTCTGAGTGATGACGGTCTCCGACAGTCTGTAACCTGGTGCTAAAGTTAATGAGAGTCAATCCGCCATGTCAGCATCGATGTGTGAAGTGCATTGGGTGATGGCAGGATGGGTCTTCACCAAGTTGTAGTTGTCAGGAACTGGCTCTGACCTTTCTGTTGGGGATTTTCACTGTCTCCATTTCATGGTAGAGGAGAGATGTTTTGGAAAAGCGATGTACGTAGGCCGAATTGGGCTTTTAATGAACTGCAAATGCACTGAAATGAAGTTGTCATCTCTTCGGACTCACCTTTCTAAGCTTCAGGGCAAATCAAGACCTTCTTTTGCAATGATGCAAATCTATACTTTTTTCTTTCTCATTTTATTTTGTCACCACACTTGTCATTACTCTCATGACATCAGGGTGGGAGAATTCACTCAAAATTTGAAAATTAAACCTAAGCCTTTCAAATTCACAACTGTCCCAGAAGATGGCATTCCAAGGTAATGTCTGGGACTGTAATTTTCAAAGTTTCCCAGCACTGGATCAAAATCCCATGGCCATTTGATGTCTAACCCAATAATTCAGATCTCTGAATCATTTATAGAGTCAGGGCAACACGAAAACAGTGTTGTAGTGTGGTTACAGGGAGAGGACTGGAGATAGGGCACAGTGTAGAGGGCTCGCTCTTTCCACCTCCTGTGGTGACCTGGCTTAGTCCCCTGTTTATAATTCACATTTTTAATAAGTAGTAGAGCAGGCCATCCCTGCTGTTTCCCCTGACCTGCAGAGGGGTGTTGCTATGGTAACCTCTGTTAGGCCATCCAGTTGGGGTCTGCATGGAACACTTCAGTGCACGGAATCTTGTTGCCCACCAATTAAACAAAAACATTCTAATCAGATTCAAACCCAGCAAGGAGACTTCCTCTGCGTTTGTTTAAAAAATCTCGCTGATTTGAACTGATCTGTTGCTTTTTTACAAACTTTTTGTCAAGTACATCCTTTGAACATCCTGTACTTTCCAATACAGTGAAGTCGGGCTAAATTCTCCGATTTCTCCTGAAAGTGTGACGGCCAGTGAGTTTCACAGTGGCCCACAATCAATTTTCTCACACCGTCTTCTACGTTTCTCCTCACTAATTATACTCCTGAGATGTTGGCTGCATTTCTCATGAAATCGTGTTTCCTGTGCTCCAGGTAAGATCTTCTCCTGGTTTCCTTGTACCACCCACCCCTGCCCCAAAAGCCCAGCTGCCACTACTTCAGACTCTCCCAATCAGCATTGATCTCTCAGACCTGCAGGGGCTCGATCTGGAAACGGTCTCAAGGGGAAAGACAAGCTCCTTCCAGGACAGAGATCTGAAGGTGCTGCTGGGCTGTCTGGTGGAGAGGATGGGAATCCTTATCCTTGCTCACCTCCCCCATCCCCCAAAGGGGAACACCATAACAAAGCCAACCAACCTTGGCATAAAGAGCAGTGTGGGTCAGTGCTGTGTACAGAGTGAAAAGATTTTCTGCAATCTGCAAGATCAAGTGCCACCATCTTCTCTCTGTTACCTCTTACTCAGAATAGGGCACATGCCTTTGCTAAGGCTCATGAACTACTTGCATGCATCGTGTTCCACCCAAGGGCTCACAGCATCACATCCTCCCAAACTGCTAACCCTTTCTGCATTTCCAGCTTACCCACTGGGAACACCTGATGACTTCTTGTTACAATGCTGTGGCTTTAGGAAGTGTGCTTTGTCCTGGTTACAATTAAGCAAAGTTTTAAGGCAGAGGTGCCGAATTGGCTAGTAAGAGCCTAGAAAGTCAACAACTTGGGAGGCCTTGTTTTTATTTAAAGTTGGAATAATAGGTGCAGCCTGGATGGGTGTAGCCAGCTCTCACAAATCAGGATTTCTAGTTTTTAGTTTTTTTAGTTTTGAGATTCAGCATCGGTTGCTATTGTGATGTTGAAAAAGTGGAACCTATTTTCCCCATCTCTTGATTATAGCCAAAAGCTAGCAGTTCTCTTCGTAGGTTGCTGGATTACATGTGAATCAAAATCTGTTTTCTGAATTTGCCTTTTTGCCAAAAGGTGTGTTTATGGAATACTACTATACTGAAACAGTTAATTAATAATAGTTGTTGTATCTATTGTTCTGTTAAGTTTTCCAGTCGAGTTAATTTATTCTAAGTTCTTCTTTCTTTTGTTGTACTTTTAATGATAGCATTTGAATACATTATGTTTTGTTTAATATCAAGTAGTTTGACCAGTAAATAGTGTTCGGGACATGGCACTTTACATCTGTCTTTAAAGTAAGAAACAATTAGGGCCTAGGCTACCTTCTTAAAATATTTTGAGAGGGTCTGGTCTGGTCTGGTCCATAACACTCTCCTGCTCATCATCACCTCCTTCCGCTCATGTGTCCCTCTCTGTCATACTGAGTCTCTCCCTTTATCTCATTGCAAAGAAAAGCTGGCCACACCCTCACAGATTGATCCCTCAACTGACCTACCTGTAATCACTAGATTACATCACTTGAACTGACTGTGACCATCCCCATATAGTGTGATTGAATGACTGTGGTGGATCCTCTAACGTTCACACATCACCACTTACTCAAAGCACACGAATTGTATTTGGTGTGTAAGCAGCTGGCAGTCTGAGTGATGATAGTCTCTGACATTCTGTAACCTGGTGCTAAAGTTAATGAGCGTCAATCCGCCATGTCAGCATCGATGTGTGAAGTGCATTGGGTGATGGCAGGATGGGTCTTCACCAAGCTATAGTTGTCAGGAACTGGCTCTGACCTTTCTGTTGGGAATTTTCACTGTCTACGTTTCGTGGTAGAGGAGAGATGTTTTGGAAAAGCAATGTAAGTCGGTCAAATTGGGCTTTTAATGAACTGCAAATGCACTGAAATAAGGTCGTCACCTCTTTGAACTCACCTTTCTAAGCTCAGGACAAGTCAAGATCTTCTTTTGCAATGATGCAAATCTATACTTTTTTCTTTCTCATTTTATTTTGTCACCACACTTGTCATTACTCTCATGACATCAGGGTGGGAGAATTCACTCAAAATTTGAAAATTAAACCTAAGCCTTTCAAATTCACAACTGTCCCAGAAGATGGCATTCCAAGGTAATGTCTGGGACTGTAATTTTCAAAGTTTCCCAGCACTGGATCAAAATCCCATGGCCATTTGATGTCTAACCCAATAATTCAGATCTCTGAATCATTTATAGAGTCAGGGCAACACGAAAAGAGTATTAAATCCAATTCATCCATGAGGACCAGATAACTTAATTTAGTCCCATTTGCCAGCACTTAGCCCATATCCCTCTAAACCCTTCCTGTTCATATACCCATCCAGATGCTTTTTCACTGTTGTAATTATGCCAATGTCCACCACTTCCTCTGACAGCTCATTCCATGCACACACCACCCTTTGTGTGAAAAAGTTGCCGCTTAGGATCCTTTTAAATCTTTCCCTTTTCATCTTAAACCTCTGCCCTCTAGTTTTGGACTCCCCCACCCCATGGAAAAGTCCTTATCTATTTACCCTCACGATTTTATAAATCTCTGTAAGGTCACCCCTCAGCCTCCAGGGAAAACAGCCAATCTTGTGGCAGTGACTCTGTTGTCATTGTGTATCCCTCCTCCATATTCATGTTTTGCTCCGTAATTTGTTCCATTCTGACTTAATTTGCCTGACACCATTACCCTCTTTGTTATTGTCCAGTCTTCAATCTCAGCACAGACCATCCCATGTTTTTTTTCTTTCCACTCTCTACCCTTGCATTTACTTAAAACCTGGTACATCCCTAAGGCTAGGATTTAATGTGGTGAGTACTAAGTGTGGGCATAGGTGACTTCAAGGGGCATTAACCTACTTAGGCTCTCTTTATCACCCCAGCATGAAAGTTCATTGGATTGAGCATCAATTTGGTACTTAAGGGCTTCTCCTTTGTCCAATCACGAGCCTGCTCACTGAATCCTTGCCCTGTCCACCACCCACCCAGAGGTAACTGCTCAATCAGAAATTTGTAGGCTCAGGGTTGGAAGCACAAGTGGCACACCATGACCAGCTTCACCAGTGGGTAAGAAAGTGGGTATTTTGGGGACACTATTGGGGATGGGGTGAGTAACCCTCCCTTTCCCAATTAGCCCCAGATTCAGGCAAGTGGAGCTTCCCTGTGAAGAAAACACGCCCTGTTCCCACCAGCTGGGAGAGAGGGTATTCAGCCCAATGAGTGGCTTAGGCCCTTGGAATCAAGGGTTATGGAGATAAGGCAGGAAGTGGATACTGATTAGGAATGATCAGCCATGATCATATTGAATGGCGGTGCAGGCTCGAAGGGCTGAATGGCCTACTCCTGCACCTATTGTCTATTGTCTATTAGCTGGTGATTCAAAAGCTTCACTTGTTGGCGGGCTGAGGATGCCCACCATGGATTTTCCTGCCCGGAGTGGAGGTGGTGAGAAAGGGACTGAGTACACCTCTGGGTGAACTCAACCAAATATTTGCCCTTTCCTCACCATCTCCAGGGAGGGGAAATTGCACCCTGACTTTACCCACTTCTGATGAAGGCATATTGGAGCCCGAGCAGACCATTCAGCCCCTTGAGCCTGTTCCGCCATTCTAGACCATGGACTGATCAATCACCTCAATGGACGTGACAGTGACTCACTAACCTGAAAGTTTCTCCACAGATGCTGCCGAACTTGCTGAAAATTTCCTGGTTTTATTCACTAACTACATTTTGATCTCATCCTAGCCAATTTGCTGCAGTTTGGACAGAGCAGAGGTTCTGTGACTCATAGCCTCTGTCTTTGATTCTATTAACTCACCAAGAATCTTCTGATCCTTTGACATTCTCGAAACAGCTTGCTGGAATTTTTCACCCTGGTTTTGGCAGGTTCCTAGAGAATGGGTGTGTCAGTTTTGAGGTGGATACAGAGAAGCAGAGGAAATCCCTTTTACAATGACCTCTCTCTCAGAAAGCCAATGCGATGGGGAGAGACTACGAGTGAGAATTTTGCAGGAACCTGACCGAGTCCAGGCTGGGGGTGGGGGATGGGGGATTGAAGGGGTGTGGTGAGGATGGGTGAGAGGTGGATTAAATAATATGGAAAATAATAAGATTCTGACAATGATTGACAAATGTGACCCTTGCTTTGTTTGTGATTGAAGTAATCAAGGTCCAGCCGATGGAGCAGCTGCTAACACAAACCAGCCGAGCAGCCCTTTGAAGGTCACAGTGAAGATTATCAAAGATCCACTCCTGGACTACGGTTTTATGGTCTCAGAAGATTCACCAGTATGTGTGAAGTCTGTCACTGCAGGTAAATACCTGGGAATGGGAGGTTCCAATGTGGGCAGCACGGCAGCACAGCAGTTAGCACTGCTGCCTCACAGCACCTGAGACACAGGTTCAATTCCCGCGTCAGGCGACTGTCTGTGTGGAGTTTGTACATTCTCCCCGTGTCTGCGTGGGTTTCCTCCGGGTGCTCCGGTTTCCTCCCACAGTCCATAAATGTGCAGGTTAAGTAAATTGGCCATGCTAAACTGCCTGTAGTGTTAGGTGAAGGGGTAAATGTAGGGGAATGGGTCTGGGTGGGTTGCGCTTCGGCGGGCCGGTGTGGACTTGTTGGGCCGGAGGGCCTGTTTCCACACTGTAAGTAATCTAATCGAACTGAGGGAAGGCCTGAAGTGTTTTCAAGAGGGGCTGAGGGTCTGATAGGGCCAGGGCTTTTAACTGATACAGTCCATCTCAACACCTCCAGCATTAACTCTGAACTCTTCTCAATCTTTGTCAGTTTTGCCATGGTGACAATACTTCAAGTGGAATTTTCTCTTCCCTGAAGATGGTCAGAAGGTGATATAATGGGCTTGGCCCCTCACCCTCTTCCTGCCACCTCGGTAATTAATTAAAATGATCCATAGACGGCCTTCTTGACTTCCACCAAAATGGTCAATTAAGGGCCTTAACCCGTCACCTTCCAAATTATCTGCCCCCTGGTGGACAAAGCTGCCTAGTTTCCAAACTGAGAAACCATGACAACTTGCAAACTAGGTTAAGGAATAGAGCCTGCATTTTATCCAACTAGTGACAATGGAGGCAGGGATGGGGGCAAGGGAATGGCCTCAAATCCGCACCCCTATCCAAGCCTCCAACTCCTCCTGAGACCCCTTCCTCAAAAACCCACCCCACAATAAGATCATAAAAGTGGCTTATCATCTCATTGCTGGATTTTTTCCAAAGGGTAAGACACGACCAGTGGACGTTAGGACCCAGAGGTTCTCTCCTCACGTATTTAAAAAAGTTCATAGAGATTTGTAGGGCCTTTACTACTGTCTCTGATCAGCTGAAAATTAGCTACATCTTCAGCCACTCTGTCCTTAATGATAGGCCTAGATATTTGCCAATGCAAGATGTGAGGTTAATTGGGCTATAATTCACCAGGCTTCTGAATTTAATTTAATTTAATTTATTGTCTCGTGTACCGAGGCACAGAGGAAAGCTTTGTCTTGCGAGCAATACAGGCAGATCACCGAGTTCAGTAGCATAGATAAGTGAACAATAGGTAAACAGCAGCAAAAACAAAAATACAGGTACAGGCGAATGTTAAGAGTTTGTGAGTCCATTCAGTATTCTAAGAACAGTAGGGTAGAAACTGTTTCGAAACTGGCTGGTGCGTGTGTTCAGGCTTCTGTACCTCCTCCCCGATGGTAGAGGTTGTAGAAAAACATTGAAGGGTGGGATGGATCTTTGAGAATGCTGGCGGCCTTTCCTTGACAGCGGTCCTGGTAGATGGATTCTATAGATAGGAGGTTGGCCTTTATGATTGTCCGGGCCGAGTTCACCATGGTGACGCATCATGGGTATACAGTGAGTATAGTAGGGGGATGAGTGCACAACCCTAGGGGCTCCAGCATTGAGCGTTAGTGAGGATGAAATATTGTCCCCAGTCTTCACTGATTGTGCCCTGTGGGTCAGGAAACTGAGGATCCAGTTGCAAAGAGTGACTCTTAGTCTGAAATAACTAAGTTTAGTAATCAGTCTCGAGAGGATAATAGTGTTGAAAGCTGAACTGTAGTCAATGAGTAGGATTCTCATGTAGCAGTTCTTGGTGTCAAGATGTTCTAGGGCGGAGTGAAGGGCAAGTGATATGGCATCTGACATGGATCTGTTGGTCTGATTGGAAAATTGGAGTGGGTCAAGAGCAGTGGGGAGGCTGGAGTTGATTAATGCCATGACCAGCCTTTCAAAGCATTTCATGACCATTGAAGTTCGGGCCACTGGGCGGTAGTCACTGAGGCATGCAGCATGAGCCTTCTTAGACACAGAGATAATGTTGGCCCTCTTGAAACAGGCAGGGACAGTGGCCTGCTGCAGGGAGAGGTTGAAGGTGTCTGAGAAGACCTCTGCCAGTTGATCTGCGCATGCTCTGAGTGCACGGCCTGGTACTCTGTTTGGTACCATCACTTTCCTTGGATTCACACGAAGGAAAACTGATCTGACCTCTGATGCAGTTCTTCTCCCTTTCTCAACTGTTGGAGTGACATGAGTAATTTTTTCAGTCTATGGGACCAGTTCCTCAGCTTTGATAGGTTACAGTCAGGGCATATGCATTGTCTGCACCAATTCTCCTTTAAAACTCTGGCATGGAATCTTCTGCTCTGGGTGATTTGTCACACTTTCATGCCTTTAACTTGTTCATTATTTTCATAGAATCATCATTGAATCACTACAGTGCAGATAGAGGCTATTCGGCCCATTGAGTCTGCACTAACCGTTTGAACAGCATCTCACCCAATCTCCACATTTACCACAGTTAACCCACCTAGCCTACACGCTATGGGGCAATTTAGCACGGCCAATCCACCTAACCTGCACATCTTTGGACTGGCAGGAAACCGGAGCACCTGAAGGAAACCCACATAGATATGGAGGGGGAAGGTAGAAGCTCCACACAGGCAGATTTGCTTTGGTTATTTTGGTGAGCTCCTGTCCTTGGTCCAATATCAATTTCCTTATGATCTCTAGCATGCTGGTCCTCGGGTTCTACGCTGTGATTATTCAACACACACAAGAATCCTTAGTTCCTTGACATTATCTGTGTTCCCTAGTTCTTTATAAGAAAGTCACAAACAGGTACAATCCACCTCTCTCTCTCTCTCTCTCTCTCCACAATCTGAGAAATGCATCATTCCCTTTTCATTGAGATGAGACAAGCTTCAGGCAGCAAGATGTGCAGTTGTAAAAAAAAGTATGAATAATTATCTGTTTTTTTTTAACCTTTGCATATGCTAATAGCTTCCCATGTACTTTCAGTTTTTTCTCCTCTTTCTGTGAGGGACAACTAATGCTCCTTTCAAAAATATGCTGACTTCATTTTGCTTCTTAGGTGGTCCTGGAGAGGGAAAGCTATTCCCAGGTGACCAGATTTTACAAATTAACGACATGCCTCTGGATACAATTTCCCAGGAATGTATCGATAACATTATTAGGTGAGGACCCTTTTAGCGCATTCACTGAATGTAAAGTTTTAATAGTTACCACCAGCTAATCATTAATGGCCAGAGTCGTAGGTAGACAGGATAGTGAAGAAGATGTTATGGTTTCCTTTATTGTTCAATGCATTGAACATAGGAGTTGGGATGTCATGTTGTGGATGTACAGGACATTGGTTAAGCCACTTTTGGAATATTACGTGCAATTCTGGTCTCCTTCCTATCGGAAGGATGTTGTGAAACTTGAAAGGTTTCAGAAAAGATTTATAAGGATGTTGCCAGGGTTGGAGGATTTGAGCAATGGGGAGAGGTTGAACAGGCTGGGGCTGTTTTCTCTGGAACTTCAGAGGCTGAGGGGTGACCTTATAGATGTTTATAAAATCATGAGAGGCCTGGTTGGGGTAAATAGCCAATGACTTTTCCCTGGGTGGGGGAGTCCAGAACCAGAGGGCATAGGTTTGGGGTGAGAGGGGAAAGATATAACAGGGTCCTAAGGGGCTTTTCACGCAGAGGGTGCTGCATGTATGGAATGAGCTGCCAGAGGAAGTAGTGGAGGCTGGTACAATTGCAACATTTAAAAGACATCTGAATAGGAAGGGTTGAGAGGGATGTGGGCCAAATGCTGGCAAATGGGACTAGATTAATTTAGGATATCTGTTCGGCATGGATACGTTGGACTGAAGGGTCTGTTTCTGTGCTGTACATCTCTGTACATCTGTACATCTGACCTTATTTGAGGGCTGTCTTTAAGTCCTTTAAGAGGTGAACTTGCTATGAAGTTTGAATTGTGAAGTTTTGTGACCTTCAAAGTGCTATATAAATGCAAGTTGTTGGTGGCAAACTCAGAAAATAAAACAAAGCTAAAGTGTAGAAAATTGTTTGCAGTTCTAAAGGGAGATCACCAACAAGACTTAATTGAGTGTCATATGTCTCCTTAGTTCTACAGCAGCTCACCCAGACATCTTGCACAATATAAACCATTACATATATTGAATTACACAAACAGTTGAGTTCTCAGTTACTCACAGAGACAAATATTCTGCTGCACTCACAGTCGACATTTCAATCGAAAATTCCATTACACAGACAGTTGAGTAAGTTTCCACACACAAGTTTGAATATTCCATTACACACCCGGCCAGTTCTCTATTACATGCAAACATAATTGAATACCCCATTTTAAACACATTTGAAAATTCATATACAAAGACAAACTTGTATGCACAATTGAATGCTTAGATATGCGTTAAGAGTGTGGTGCTGGAAAAGCACAGCAGGTCAAGCAGCATTCGAGGAGCAGGAGAATCGACATTTCAGGCAAAAGCCCTTCAACAGAAACCCTTTATTCCTGAGGAAGGACTTTTTCCCGAAACGTCAACTCCCCTGCTCCTTGGATGCTGCCTGACCTGCTGTGCTTTTCCAGCACCACAGTCTCGACTCTGATCTCCAGCATCTGCAGTCCTCACTTTCTCCTTCTTTGATATGTGCACTGCCAGGTTATACATACAGTCAAAAACTTGGATATACATATAGTCAAATACTCCATATACACACAATCAAGAACTCCATTCCAAGTACTATTGAATGCTCCGTAGTGTACCCTACACAAACAACCAGTACCCCATTACACATACAGCCAATTTCTCCATAAATACAGACAGTTGAACACTCTATTATCCACACAGTTGAGTTCTTGCTTGCTTACCTAAGATGAATTCTCCATTGTATCCATAGTCCCACTATTTATATTTCAGTGTATTCTATCAGAAATGTAGTTAAAGAAAGCATTTTAAGTTAAAGATTGTTCATAAATGATAAACCAAAGCAAGGTGTATGTAGTGTGTGCACTTGTCAAACCCAGAGCCTCTTTTGTTGGAATATATTTCTCCTGTCCAATGCTTGTAGCTCTAGGATTCAGTGCTAAGGTGGTGATCATTACAAAAGAATCTCTCAGTAACTTTACTGAATTTGATTTGCTTCCTGTTAAAGGTGTTATCAAGGGTCTTGGGCTTAAACAGTGTTGTCTGGCTGGATCTTAAGAACTGTTTAGCAGAATATATAGAATGGAGTTCCCACCTGTGTAGAAAACCTCACTGCAATCCCAATTTAAATACATGCCAAACATTGGAGGCAGGGTTTGTAAGAACCAAATATGTAAAACTAAGTATGGTCTGAGTTATGACTTGTACTCTTTTGGATGTATTTCAATCTCCAATGTGTTCATGATCACATCCAGAATGTGTAAGGCTGACGTCTTCATTAGACTTCACTCTGCTTTAATCTGGTCTGTGGGAGACTGCTTATAGGAAGGCATCTTTACCCTTTGTATCTGAATTCTGGACTTACACTGGAGCTTTAGTGTGATTGTTTACCAGAAATGTTTCTGATGCTGATGTCTTTGTGTAAACATTGGTTACCATGAGGGACTCTCCTTCTCAACCTTTCCCCTTGTCTGAGGTTCAAGTTAAACCACTACCATTACAGAAAGCCCTAATAGAGCCAGAGAGTCATGGAGATGTACAGCACAGAAACAGACTCTCCAACTCATCCATGCTGATCAGATATCCTAACCTAATCTAGTACCATTTGCCAGCGCTTAGCCCTATATCTCTCTAAACCCTTCCTATTCATATACCTATCCAGATGCCTTTTAAATGTTGTAATTGTACCAGCCTCCACCACTTCCTCTGACAGCTCGTTCCATACATTCACCACCCTCTGCGTGAACACGTTGCTTCTTCAATCCCTTTTATATCTTTCCCCTCTCACTCTAAATTTATGCCCTCTAGTTCTGAACCCCCCCCCCCAACAATAGAAAGACTGCATTGTGAATCTTTTTATTTCTTTATTTCTTATTTTCCTAACATATACTGTGTATATCTGTCACGTTCTGTAACTTATTTCTTTATTTTCTCTAATTTTATACCTGAGATTTATACCTAGGTATTTTGTACTTAAGGTGCCACTGTGTGTTGGTGACATTGTACACTTTTCACTGCACTCCAGTACTTTTGTAACTTGAGCACACGTGACACTGAACCTAATTCTAATTCACCAGTCACCTCTCTTTCTCAAATGAGAGAGCAGTCCCATGGGGCTTGTAAGATCGTGGCAATTTTATTTTTAACATCGAACTACAATCTGAGTGAGATAGACGGACTAGATCAGATTGGGATGTCTGGTCAGTGAGGACAAGTTGGACAAAAGGGTCTGGTTCCACGCTGTACAACTCTTATGAGTCTTATGTGTTGCTGTTAAGTTCAAGCCTGTGATCCCGGAAAATAATATTCTGTGCCAGGAGCTTAATTTTGCAGGTTTTAGTCAAGTGCCCTTTTTTTCTGAATTGGACCCATATTGCTTTAATATTTGTCAAATTGTTTATTGCAGGGAATGTGGTAACACTGTTACAGTGACTGTCCTGCGAAATACCCCTGTAAGTACAATCTTTCGACTTTTAAAAGCAGAGCTTTCCAATGCTACTCATGGTCATCAGTTCGATTCCAGCCTCGGGCGACTGTCTGTGTGAAGTTTCCATATTAACTTATTAAATTGCCCCTAGTGTTCAGGGATGTGTGGGTTAAGTGCATTAGTCAGGGGAAATGTAGAGTTATATGGTAGGGGAATGGGTCTGGGTGGGATACTCTTCAGAGGGTCGGTATGGACCTGTTGGGCCAAATGACCTGTTTCTACACTGTCGGGATTCTATGGGTTTATTCACAACTCGGTTGCAGTCCAGGAGAGATTCACTCGACGTGATTCAGATTCATTCCCAAATACTTTAGTCTGGCATTTGCAATGGCAGTTTGAATGACATGCCTTAGATGGAGAGGCTAGACAGGATGGGCTTGTATCCCGTGGAGTTTTGAAGACTTATTAGTGAAATAACTAACAGATATAACAAATCTATAGATGGGATGGATGCTGACATTTACAGTGAGCACTTGATCTTGGACACGGGAATAGGAGCAGGCTATTTGGCCTGTTCCTTCAGTCAGCTGTACCTCATCTCTGTCTACTCACTGTCGCTGAGTATTCCAATAAAAATCTATCAAACTTCAATTGACCCTGTTTCCTTAGCATTAAGAGAACTAGATGTCTTGAAGTAAGCTTGCAGAAAGCCACCTGACTCTGAACAGGATGGTGCTTTATGTCCAATTAACATTTGATGGGGCTTGATGAGACTGTGCACTGCTCCAAGTTTGACACAAATTCAACCAGCTCACGTCAGAAGGGTTTGATTCATGCTTCAGTGGCCATTTGTCTTGTGTGATGTGTTATCAAGCTACATAATCAAAGAAGTTTCCAGGCTTCATGCAGGATACAAACGAAGATTTGATCATTAATCTCAGCATATCCTAAAGTGGAGCAGCACCCATCAACTAGACCTCCAGCTCTCTCTATCTAGTTAGAAGTACATGCTATTACGGGGATATTGGATGAGCTTCAGTGCAAGACTGAGGCAAGCACTAGACTTTTAGAGTTGAATTATTAAACCGAGATGCCATGTCCTCTTTCAGATGGATACAAAAGGTCACGTGGCACAATTTGAATGGTTTATTGCAAAGGGAATTAACTGCAAGAGTAGGGAGATTATACATTAATTTTACAGGGCTTTGGGGAGACCACATCTGGAGTACTGTATACAGTTTTGGTCACTGTACTTATGGAAGGATGTTAACGCATCAGAAGCAGTTCAGAGAAGGAATACCTGGAATAAGTGGATTGCCTTAGATGGAGAGGCTAGATAGGATGGGCTTGTATCCCGTGGAGTTTTGAAGAGTTATAAGTGAATTAACTAAAACATCTAAGATCTCAAGGGGTCTTGAACGGGTGAATGCTGAAAGAATTCAGGTTTCCTCTGTGAGAGGATCTGAGAACTGGAGATCATTATTTTAAAATGGGGGGCACCCATTTAAAACAAAGATGAGGAAACCCTTTTTCTCTCAAAGGGTTGTGGGCCTTTAGAATTCCCTTCCTCACGAGGTAGTGGATGCAGAGTATTTAAATATTTTTTAAGGCAGAAATAGACAGATTCCTGATGACTGAGGAGTTGAAAGATTATCAGGGAGATACAGGAATGTAGAGTTGAGGTTAAAATCAAGAGGAGGCATGATGGCTCAGTGGTTAGCAGTGCTGCCTCACAGGGCCAGGAACCTGGGTTCGAATCCAGTCTTGGGTGACCACGTGGAGTTTGCACAATCTCCCTGTGTCTGTGTGGGTTTCCTCCTGGTGCTCTGGTTTACTCCCACAGTCCAAAGATGTGTAGGTCAGGTGAATTGGTAGTGCTAAATTACCCATTGTATTCAGGGGTGTGTAGGTTAAGTGAATTAGTCAGGGGTTACTGTTGGAGAATGGGTCTGGGTGAGTTACACTTTGGAGGGTTGGTGGGTGGACTTGTTGGGCTGAAGGGCCTGGATCCTACAATAAAATCAGAACAGCCGTGATTTTATTGAAGAGCGAAGTAGGCTCATAGGCCTACTCTCTTGATCCTTGTTTGTATGTTCGTATTTTAGGTTACAATCAAACTTTTGGAACTCAGAACATCAGTGCAGGGCTTTCCCAATTGCCACACATTGTCAACACAAAACGCCAAAGCTATTGTTTAAGTGCCATGGTTTCTGTTTGTATACAGGGGCCCAAGTCATCATTTATTACTGAAGAAAAGCGAGCCAGATTGAAAAGCAACCCAGTCAAAGTACACTTTGCTGAGGAAGTGATCGTCAATGGCCAAGTACAGGTTTGTGCCTTCCACAGGCATTTAGCCCACTGACTAGTTCAGCCAGATTATAATTAATCTGATTTGCTCCCAGTATGTTCTGGACTGGGTAACTTGTATTTTTCTATATAACACTAGGTGCCTTATTGGTTTTATGCTTCCTGAGGGCCTGAATAATGTTGATTGTGGCGAGCGTTGGTGAAACCTGAGTCGCACACTAGTATTTTAGAATTAAACAAAGCTAATTACATAGGGAAATCGACAGATTTGGCCCAGTGGGCCATGCGGAAAGTCTAAAATGTAGGATTATTGATGAACCTTAAAGGAGATATTTAATTCCTCCAACTAAAATATATTTAGAAAGGAAGAAAAGAATATAAGAGGGATAAATGCATCCATAGCTAACTAAGGAAGTTAAAGATAACATAAGGGCAAAAACTAAGGCATGCCATATTGCAAAGAGCAGTGGCAGGCTGGAGGATTGGGAAACTTTTAAAGACCAGCAAAGGGTGATTCAAAAGTAATAAAAAGAATGAAGGTTAATTATGAAAGAAAACTAGCTCAAAATATAAAAACAGACAGCAAATAATTTTATCAGTATATAAAAAGGAGAGTAGCTAAGATGAATGTTGGCCCTTTCGAGGTCGAGGAATTAATAGTGGGGAGCACAGAAATGGCAGAGACTCTAAATCAATATTTTACCTCAGTTTGCACAGTGGAAGACACTGAAACCATCCCAATTGTAACAGGTAATGCAGAGATTATAGAAAAGGTAGAATTTGTAGCAATCACCATCAATAGGAAGAAAATTCTGAGCAAAGTATTGGGATTAAAGGCAGACAAGTCCCCAGGATCTGATGACCTATACCCTATAGTCTTAAAGGAAGTGACAGCGAGGATAGTGGATACATTAATTATAGTATTCCAAAATGTCCTGGAATCTGGAAAGGTTCTAGTGGTTGGAAAATTGCTAATGGAAGACAATAGTTCAAAACGGGAGGGAAATAGAAAGTAGGAAACCACAGAATGGTTAGTTTATTGTCTGTCATTGGGAAATTGTTTGAATTCATTATTAAGTGGTATTACATTTGTAAAGTAAAAACAAACCACCACAGTCAGTGTGGTTTGATGAAGAATAATTCATTTTCTTTGTGAAGAGTAATTCATTTAATTTGCTAGAACTCTTTGAAGATGTAACAAGTGAAGTGGGTAATGGAGGTCCTGTAGATGTAGTATATCTGGACTTCTGGAAAGCATTTGATAAGGTGCCACACATAACTGGTCTGTGGTTTCCTACTTCTGCCTCCCTCCAGATAATGTGGAACTGGAAGGAACCTGTGTGTCTTCCCCATCAGGTTATTGAAAACAGTTTGTGCTCCAGACATGTGTGGACTTTGGATCCCCTGATACTTCATACCATGGTGCCAACTCTCAGTTATGCCACTACTTTTTTGGATGCCCAGAACAAAATTTAATGCCCTCCAACTAGCCACGTTTTGAAGCCTTCTTTCACTAATCTGAAGTAACTGTATGTCCTTCATTAGATCTACCAACTCTACTTAGGGCAGCACAGTGGCTCAATGGTTAGCACTGCTGCCTGACAGCACCAAAGTCCCAGGTTGGATTCCAGCCTTGGTCGATTGTCTGTGTGGAGTTTGCATGTTCTCCCCGTGTCTGTGTGGGTTTCCTCCGGGTGCTCCGGTTTCCTCCCACAGTCACAAAGATGTGCAAGTCAGGTGTATTGGCAGTGCTAAATTGCCCGTAGTGTTAGGTGCATTAGTCAGAGAGGGATGGGTCTGGGTGAGTTACTCATTGGAGGGTCGTTGTGGGCCGGTTGGGCCGAAAGGCCTGTTTCCACACTGTAGGGAATCTAATCTAAGCCTAACACAAGGCCCTTAATAAGGCTGGAAATCTGAAACTTTAGGCATAAGAAGCACACTACCTTAACCCCACCCTGGATTCCTGATCTTCAGTGTAGTCCCTCCAAACCAGTTGCTTTGTTTGGCTTGGTCTCCGGATAAAACATAGAAAACTCCTTTGGCTGTGATGGGGTTTTTTTTGGTTGTTTAATCCCAAAGGATAGGCTGAACTTTTCTGTGGATGTGTGTGTGTGAGTGAACTTTGGAACAAAATGACAGCAAGAAGTTCATGAATACCTGGAGAGATTGGATCTGAAACTTCAGGAGGGATATTGGAGGCAAACTGTACATATCACTAAGCACAAACACAAAAACAGGTACACAGACACACACAGACACAGACACACAGACAGACAGACACACACACACATATGCACAAACGCAGACGCATACAGACACAGATACAGACACACAAGCACAGATACCGACACCCACACAGGCACACATACGCAGACACACACAAACACAGACACATACAAACACACAGGCAAACACACACAAATGCATACACACACACAAAGATACACAGAAACATATATATGCATGCACACACACATGCATACGCACAAATACATCCACACCTATATATTTTATATATGCGTACACACAATCTCTCTCTGCTGTCCCTCGTTTTAGTATTTGTAACAGAGATAATGAGGAGTCTATTATGTTATTTTGCTTATCTGTTTTCATAAATAATCCTAGAATTTTGCGTTTTATCATTCCCACAGGGTAACTCGCTACTCTTAATGCCATCCAGACTTATTCCCCTACACTATTACTTTACATTTCCCCTGACTAAACTACATTTCCCTGAACACTGTGGGCAATTTAGCATGGACAATTTACCTAACCTGCACATCTTTGGATTGTGGGAGGAAACCAGAGCACCCGGAGGAAATCCACGTCAACACAGGGAGAAGATGCAAACCCCACACAGACAGTTGCCTGAGGCTGGAATCGAACCCAGTCCCTGGCGCTGTGAGGCAGCAGTGCTAACCACTGAGTCACCGTGCTGCACCTAACTTTGTACTTAACGTGGTGCCGTGTGTGGCGGCATCGTGACTTGTCACCATACTCCTGTACTTTTATACTTGAGTACACGTGACAATAAAACCTAAAATCTAACTCTGATTTAAAAACCAATTCTAGACCATTCATTCCTTTCTACAAATGTTACTTTCCATTGTCACAATTTTTGTTGATGCTTTATGAACACTAAATGTTGTAAATCAACATTTCCATTCAAGTGCCATAATGTTTTTACAAGCTGCAGCCACTCAGTGATTTCCCTCAATATGATGTGTAGTAAAGACTCAGGTTTGTTATCTAACCATGGAAGCTGCTCTGGGCAATCTAGTATTCATTAATATAAATAATAGTGAGATTGAATTGGATTTATCATTCTGATAAATGTTAGATCCAGCACCTTACCTTTAAACAGAGGTCTCCTCTGGGAGCACTGGTGAGACATAAACATCCAATAAATGACTGGTTCCAAATTCAAGGAACAGGCTGATTGACTGAAATGAGTTAGATTGTCTTGTCATACAGTCATGGAGTCATGCAGCACGGAAAGAGACCCTTCGGTCCAACTCAACCATGCTGACCAGATATCCCAATCTGATCTAGTCCCATTTGCCAACATTTGGCCCATACCCCTCTAATCTCTTCCTATTCATCTACCCATTCACATGCCTTTTAAATGTTGCAATTGTACCAGCCTGCAACACGTCCTCTGGCAGCTCATTCCATACATGCACCAGCCTCTGTGTGAAAAAGTTGCCTGTCAGGTCTCTGTCAAATCTTTTCCCCTTCACTTTAAACCTATGCCCTCTAATTTTGGATTCCCCTATCCTGGGAAAATGACCGTGACCAGTCATCCTATCCATGCCCCTCCTGATTTCTATAAATCTCTATAAGGTCACCCCTCAGCCTCCGACACTCCAGGGAAAACAGCCCCAGCCTGTTCAGCCTCTACATATAGCTCAAACCCTCCAACTCTGGCAACATCCTTTTTAACATTTTCTGAACCCTTTCAAGCTTAAGAATGTATTTCTTACAGCAAGGTGACCAGAATTGAATGTAGTATTTTATAAGTTGCTTCACCAGTTTCCTGTACAGTTGCAACATGACCTCTCAATTCCTATATTCAATGCACTGACCAATGCACTGACAAACATGCCAACTGCCTTCTTCACCACCCTGTCTACCTGCAACTCCACTTTCAAGGAACTATGCACTTGCACTCCTAAGTATCTTTGTTCAGTAGCACTCCCCAGGACCTTACCATTAAGTGTATAAGTCCTGCCCTGATTTGCCCTATCAAAATGCAGCACCTCACATTTATCTAAATTAAACTCCATCTGCCATTCCTCGGCCCATTGACCCATCTGATCAAGATCCTATTGTATTCTGAGATAACCTTCTTCACTATTACTACATCACCAATTTTTGTTTCATTAACATCCTGTTTTGCCCAGTGAAACCTTGTCATTTAATCTCTCCTGCCTTCCATCACAGACCTTTCCTTTTTCTCTTTCACCACTCACTGCTCTCTGTCTGCAATACTCATTTTGAACCTGTTACGTCTCCAACTCTCTCTAATTCTGAAATACGCTCTTCATTAATGCTGAAACTTTAATTTTGTTTCTCTCTCCATAGATACAGTCTGACCAGTTTATTATTTCCAGCTTTTTCTATTTTTTATATCAGAGTCTCAGTATTCTGATCTGCCCCTTATATTAACATGATTTTTATTAACAACATCAATGACAACAATCTGCATTTAGAGAGTGTATTTACTCAGGTGTTTCACAGGACATTTATGAAACCAAAATTGACACAAATCATATAAAGAGATACTAGGATAAATGATAAAACTCTTAGTGAAAGCGATGTGTCTTAAAGGAGGTGAACGGAATGGAAAGGCAGGGAAATGCTGAACTTGACTATCAGCGATGGAATGTTTAAAGTCAGGGAGTTGAATGAGGCCAGAATTTGAAGAATGTAGATGTCTTGGAGGATGGTAGTAGTGGAGGACACACAGAAATAAGGATGGTCAAGAAAATGGAGGGTTTTGAAATGAAGGATAATGGTCAAGTCAATATACACCAAAGAGACAGAGTTCAGGTGAACAGGAACCTGTAAGTTAAATGTAGGCAACAGATTTTTGGCTAAGCTATCATCTATGAAGGGTGGGGGATGGGACACCGGGCAGGAATTCGGACCTCAATATAATTAAGTTGCAGTAGAGTGTTTCAGCAATAGATGAGTCGAGGATGGAGTCAGGCAATAGTATTGAGGTGGGATATAGGCAGTCTTAGTGATGATGTGGATTTGTGGTAGGATCTCTGGTCAAATGTGGTTCCCAGGTTGCAAAGTCTGGTTCAGCCTCAGCTAGTTGAGAGCGAGGTGAAATTGGTAACTAAAGAACACAGCAGGACTTGAAGATAATAGCTTTAGTCTTTCTGGTATCCAGTTTGAAGAAATCTTCTCTCATCAGTACTGAATGTGAATCCAAAGTCTGACAGTCTGGAGACATTGGAGGTTGGAATGGAATCATAGTTCAATAATTTCTTTAAGAATTTAATTTGGTTATGAGCTGAAAGAGCAAGATTGATTATACTGTACCCATCTGGTAATCTGTGAAATGAGCAAACTTTGAGGTACAATACTGACCACGTTTCAGAAGTAGCTCTTTAGCATTAAAGCACTTTGGAACATCTTTTGGTGATAAAAATGTGTTGTCCTAATGCTGTCGATTTCTTTAATGCACATGAACAGTATACAAAAGCAACCGAATCTGCAGAATAGCAAACAAAACATAGAACAAAAATTATTGATGTAGGCTTGTCGGTCAACACTTGATTTTTAATCTGACTTTCAAGGTAATATCCAAAGTTTTGTATTCACTGCGTAATGGATGAAAGCATTTATCCACTAAAGGCCAAATTCTGCAGTGAGGATTGTCAAGATTCATGGGTGATAACTGAAATAAGTCAACTCCGAAAATGCTTTTCCATTTTTGCAAGTCAATGTATCCAGCAATTAAAAAAGCTTTTAGACATTGACAGAACAGGACAGACAATAGATGTTGGAAAGGGAAGCAAGAACGACTGCTAATTACAATGGGCTCTGTTCCTGCCAATGGCAGAGGTACTGGGAGATATGGTAACCCCCTCGACCTTTATGTCTGGTCACCAATTAGTTCTAGTCAAAGGACTCAAAGGCTGCTAGCCTCTGATTGGCAGGCAGTTTCTGACAACCCAGGATACTAGCATTGAGCCCAATGAAGGGCCAGGAAACTTGCCCAGGCTTACCAAGTCAGCTCTGACTGTCTTCTCAGCCAAGGGCAGGGGTACATTACTCACCACCGAAAGCCAGTGTGAGAAAAAAGAGGAACTTCATGCCCTCTGAGTCGATATATTAGGCACCAGGATTGTGGATGGTGCATAGGTTTGAACAATTTATAGAGCAAGAGATGTAGTGAGTGGATGGAGGAGGGGGTTTGGACAGGGGGTGGAGAAGGGGTTTGGGAGGGTGGGTGAAGAAGGGGGTTGGGAGGGTGGGTGAAGAAGGGGGTCGGGAGGGTGGGTGATGAATGGGTTTGGGAGAGAGAGTGGACAAGGGGTTTGGGACAGTAGGTGGAGAAGAGGGCTGGGAGAGTGGGTGGAGAAGGGGGTTGGGAGAGTGGGTGGAGAAGGGTGCTGGGAGAGTGGGTGAAGAAGGGGGTTGGGACAGTGGGTGGAGAAGGGTGCTGGGAGAGTGGGTGAAGAAGGGAGCTGGGAGAGTGGGTGGAAAAGGGGGGTGGGAGAGTGGGTGAAGAAGGAGGCTAGGAGAGTGGGTGGAGATAGGGGCTGGGAGAGTTGGGGGAGAAGGGGGCTGGGAGAGTTGGGGGAGAAGGGGGCTGGGAGAGTGGATGGGGACAGGGGTTTGGGAGTGGATGGGGATGGGGATTTGGGAGAGTGGATGGGGACGGGAGTTTGGGAGAGTGGATGGGGACGGGGGTTTGGGAGAGTGGATGGGGACGGGGTTTGGGAGAGTGGATGGGGACGGGGGTTTGGGAGAGTGGATGGGGACGGGGGTTTGGGGGAGTGGATGGGGACGGGGGTTTGGGGGAGTGGGTGGAGAAGGGGTTCGAAGAATGGGTGGAGAAGGGGGTATGAATGTGGATGGAGGATGAGGTTGGGACACTGGATAGCGCAGGGGGTTCCCACAGCAATGGAGCAGCAGATGTAGACTGTGGATGGAACAGGGACTGCAGACTTGGGCAGTGAGTAAGGCAGGATGTTAGGGATGATTTAACACTTTTTCCTTCATATTTCTGCAGTGCTTATTATCATGTTGCTTCGGAGTCTTCTTAGATCGTAAGAACATAAGGAACAAGTGGAGAAGTAGGCCATTTAGCTCCCTGACTCCTATCCTGCCATTATGCAAGATCATGGCTGATCTGCTCCAGCCCTCAACTCCTGTTTCATGCTCACGTCTTAATATTTTAAATATCTACCTAGTGTTTCTTTAAATACTTTCAGGGATCTCAACTCCACAACTCCTTGTGATCGAGAATTCAGATATTCACCTTGCTCCGGGAAAAGAATTTTTTTTCCATGTCATTCTGTAACTATGTCCCCTAGTTTGAGATTCCCCAACAAGTGGAAACATCTTCTCAACATCCAGCCTTTCACGTTCCCTGAGAATCCTATATGTTTCAATCAGGTCACCCCTCATTCTTCTACACTCGAGTGAATAATGGCCGAATCTGTTTAGCCGTTCCTGAGAACTCAACCTCTTCGTCCCAGGAATCAGCCAATAGGAGAGGATTTTAGATTAGATTACTTACAGTGTGGAAACAGGCCCTTCGGCCCAACAAGTCCACACCGACCCACCGAAGCTCAACCCACCCAGACCCATTCCCCTACACCAAACACTACGGGCAATTCAGCATGCCAATTCACCTAACCTGCACATCTTTGGACTGTGGGAGGAAACCGGAACACCCGGAGGAAACCCACAGACACGGGGAGAATGTGCAAACTCCACACAGTCAGTCGCCTGAGGCGGGAATTGAACCCAGGTCTCTGGCGCTGTGAGGCAGCTGGGGATAGGTAATACGACCATATATCTTCAACAGGAAATTCAGAAAGGCAATAAGAAATTAATTTTGTTTTCCCTTTCTACTGAAATTTGAAAGGATATCATCCTCAGCCTGAAGTCAAAGTTATCCATCCGTTGTATTGAGCATTTTGCTCTGGTTTTGAAGGAACGATACACTATCAACAAGATCTATATCTTACATGATGATGAACTAATTGAGCAGGTACGTTGGGGTTTCTTTGAACTGTTTACATGAGGGAGTGATATCCTTGAGAGTTTGCAAGCTTTTAAGTAGACAACTGAAGTTACCCACATGTACGTCTGCAGAATGAAACCCTTAACCATCCTCTGTATCAGTTCTGAGGAAGGGTCACTGGACCCACCGGGTCACAATAACTCTGATTTCTCTTCACAAATGCTGCCAGACCTGCTGAGCTTTTCCAGCAACTTCTGTTTTTGCCTCTATATCTGTTGGCTTTGTTACCTAACATTGGACTGCTGTCCAAATCTGGCATTTTGAATAGTTTGTTCCATTTGCTGCAGCCCAAAGAAAAGTTCTGTTTTTGGAGACTTTGTAAATGGAATTTGAACAAAGCAGCATCTCTTGGCTTTATCAAATTCTGGTTCAGAAATGCTGATCAATATTACACAACATAGGAGTGAAGAAGATGTCTCTCTGCATTACCTATGGTATTTCCTGGTAATCACTTTTCTAGGAAGGCAAATTGTACGTTCACTTTGGATAAAAAATTGGATTGGATATAGGAGTCAAGCAGTCTTCTCACAACAATTCCAGGATATTGGTGAGGTCACACCTAAACGACTGTTTACAGTTTGGGTCCACCTACCAAAGGAAGGATGTAACAGCAGAAGAGGGGCTGTGACCAGTCAGATTGGTTCCTAGAATGAGGTGGTTGTCTTATGTTGGAAGGTTGAGTAAATGAATTCAGTGTTTCTTGAAGTTCAGAAGAATGCGAGGAGATAGAATGGAAATCCATGGGACTGTTCTTAATGTCCCATATAACATAAAATATGACAGGTAGCTGCCTTCCTGTCCACTCCAACCTGCTCCTGATAAAATGAAGGTACACGAGTGAGTGCCAACATCAGCAACTGAACTGTATTTTTAAAAGAAATTAACGTATTTGGAATTGTTAACTTGATCTAAATATTACATTGGCAATGCCATGATATACTTGGCATGGGTCAGCTCTTTTCTTAAGCAGACTGGTTAAAAGATGGGAGGAAAGAGAGTGGTGGTCCATCCTTCTTCGGGTGGCGTGTCCACATCGAGAGCCTTCCCCTCGGCTGTCACTCCCCACCTTTGTAAGTTCCCACATGGCTGGTGAATCTCGCACATAGGGTCACTCACACTCTCAGAATGAGATGCTGCCCAAGTAGAACCGGGATGGAGAGTTGAGTTGTGAATCTTTGGAAAACTGTATTTTGGAGAGCTGAGGATGGTCTGACATTGAGCCTATTCAAGGTAAAGGGTGGCAGATTTTTGTGTTCTAAAAGAACAAAGGGATATGGAGATAGTACAGGAAGGTGAAGTTAAGGTACATGTTAATTATAATTTTGTTGAATGGTGGAGCAAATGGCCTGCCCCAGTTCCTAATGCTTATATTTCATCTGTTCAACTGCAAAATGTATGTAAAAATTGATTCAGCATGGAAATAACAAGTTTTATTGAGACTGCTAAAAATAGCATTGCATTGCAAGTAATTAAAGAACTTGGGGATTGGGCCTCTATTTAACAAAAGGAAGCCTGGGCTGATATCAACAAATTTATCCAGAGAAGTCCCCCTCCTCTGTATCACAACACCACCCAGTGCGAAATGCTTCTTGTTAAAACATAAGCTTAAAGAATTTTTTTTGTTGATTATTTCCACAGTGTGACAATAAAAAGGTATTTCCTGATATAAATGTTTTCTACCTTGTCACAGGTGGTCCAGAAGCGAGAGCCCCGTGATTATAGGTGTCTCTTCAGGGTTTGTTTCCTGCCAAGAGATCCACTTGTACTTTTACAAGATGATCCAGTTACTTTTGAATACCTCTACTCACAGGTATCTATTTGACATGAAGGATCATGGTAAGCCCCTTATAACAATCATGACTGACCACACCAAAAAAGGTTCTGTTTCCCAAGAGCGATAAAGCCGGAGGACATATTCTGCGCTTAAAGTGGAATATATTCAAAACTAATATGCTGAAGTACATTAGGGAAGATTATGACCTCGTGCTAATATCACTGGACTATTAATCCAGAGACCCAGCTAATGTTTTAGGAGTCTCGGAACAAATCCTGCCACTGCAGATGGTGGAATTTGAATTATCTGGAATTAAGGGTTAAATGTTGATTGTTAGGAAAAACTCATCCAGTTCACTAAAATCCTTCAGGGAAGGAAACTACATACATGTGACCCAGACCCACAGCAATGTGGTTGACTCTGAAACCACCCTCTGGGTAATTGAGGGATATGGTCAGCGATACCCTCATCCCCTAAATGAATTTTAAAAATATTTCGATGAGGACATTGGGGAACATACCTCTAAGGGAATGGAGTAAATCAGCTTGGGCGATTCACACAAAAATTAAATAGATTACTTTCAGACAATAGCAATTTTGGATAAGTCATATAAACATGACATTTGATAAGTGTGGCTGGTCTAGGAGAAATGGGTGACTTTGGATCTGCCAAAATCCCCACCTCCAGTGGTTTTGCACACCTGTCTGCATCTGTTGTAGATTAATAGTTAGGGATGAATTACCGTGATTAGTTAATAGTAATATTATCATTGTACAATTAATATAGCAAGATTGCAGATGGTGAACTAGATGGACTTCATTTTCATACATCCAGCAATTTCGGTATTTGTGAGATGTTCTGTATTCATGGTTAAAATTATAGTTGACATGTGAGGATTGGCAATTTGAGTTTTGTAGCAGCTAGAGAAAGTGAGGTGGTTCTCTGCAGAGCAGAGAAAATTAAGGGGAGATTTAATACGGGTGTCTATAAATACAAGCGGCTTTGACTGAGTAAATGAAAAGAAACTGTTTTCATTATTTTCACTTTGGTTCCTAACCTGAAGGCACTGGTTTAAGGTCAAAGAACAGTGGGCAGATGAGCAATGTTCCCTCTCAGAGGTCCTGTAGATTTCAATGACTTCCGGTTCTGGAAGATCCTGCAGGAATTTCAGGATTCCATGCAGCAGAAAAATAATTTATGAGAAAGGAGGTGAAAGTTTATATTCAGTGTGTTATAATCTGAAATTCACTGCCTGAAAAAGAATGGTGGATGTAGGTTTGACAGTAAGATTTGTTTAGTGTTTGTAGATAATTTCTGCTCAACCTGTTTTTTAAATTAATTCATGGGATCAGGGCATCACTGACTAGGCTAACATTTGTTACCCATTCCGAATTGTCCAGATGGCAGTTAAAAGTCAAACCACATTGCTGTGGGTCTGGAGTCACATGTAGGCCAGACGGTAAGGATGGCAGACTCCTTCTCTAAGGAATGTTTGTGACCTAGATGAGTTTTTCACCAACAATGGTTCACTGTTATCATTAGACTTTAATTCCAGATTTTTATTGAATTCCAGTTTCCAGCATCTACCATGGTGGGATTCAAACCCAGGTCCCCAGAACATTACCTGGGTCTCTGGGTTAAGAGTCCAGTTGTACCACTAAATGATCACCCTCCTTCAGAGCTCAGAGGTGTTTTTACACACCACTGGAGCAGATGGGACTTACAGCCAAAACTCCTAGCTCAAAGGTAGGGACATTGCCACTGTACCACAGAGCCTTTGATTAGTTTTGGATACGTAGTTGCAAAGAAAATATGTAGAGCTACAAGGAAAGAACTAGGGTGTTGGTTTAACTGGACAGATCGTTCAAAGAACCAGCAGCAACACAATGCACTTCGAAGCCAAGAGAGACAAAGCTATGGACCAAGTGCTGGAAAAGGGGTTTTTGACAAGCGCATACTTGATGGACCAAGGGGCACTTTTCTGTTGCATAGTTTTATTCTATTCTGTAATTTTGTGAAAGCATTTGTAAGTGGTGGCAATTTGTGTGGATATTTTCTAGATTGCTGTGTGATGCCTTTAGTAATCTCTTTTACAGAGTTGCAATGATGTGCTGCTGGAGAGGTTTGCGATGGAGATGAAATACAGCACTGCTATCCGTCTCGCAGCACTGCAAATTCAGGAATGCATCCTCAGCTCCAACCATTCTGAGAAAGTCTCCATGAAGTACATTGAGTGAGTCAATACATTGGGCAGATTGAACTGGGCAATGCTTCAGCTGCACCTCACACCACACTATGTTCGCACAGCACTATATGGACTTCTTGATAGCAAGACCCCTGTTTCATAAGCCATCACATCAGTCAGACACTTTCTTAGTGAGCTGCTTTATTGGCAAATCTTCCCATTAGTGTGATCCTTCATTAGCTAGTCTTCCTTTTATCGAAACTCCTTATTAACGAGATTCTTTATTAGTCAGTTTCCTTGTTAATAAGATTCCTAGCGAGTGAGACGTTTGTTTGGAGGAACTTGCTGTTAGTGAGGCATTGTTTGCATGAGTTTAGCAACTAGACCCTTCATTAAGGACACTCCTCATTGACAGTACTCAGTGTTTGTGAAACTCCAGGCTAGAGGAACTTCTCAGTTATGAGTTACTTCACTAACATGTCATAGAATTACCCCTTTAAGTGGAATTAATCTTAGATTCTTATTTTTAGTCTTCTACTTGAAGACTAACTCCTTGGCACTTCGTAATTCTTTAAATTTCATCCAGACCCGATTTTAAATTGGGATAGGAATGGAAGTCAACTTAGCATCAATCTCTACTGACACAAAAACAGGCCCAGACACCTTTCACTCCCAGACCCTGTCAATGTGACCTCAATAGCTGTAACAGCAGTCCACTGATAGAGTCATAGAGATGTACAGCATGCAAACGGACCTTTGGTCCAACCCGTCCATGCTGACCCGATGTCCTAACTTAATCTAGTCCCATTTGCCAGCACTTGGCCCATATCACTGTAAACTCTTCTTTTTGATATACCCTTCCAGACGCCTTTTAAATGTTGTAATTGTACCAGCCTCCACCACTTCCTCTGGCAGCTCATTCCCTACACGCACCACCCTTTGTGTGAAAAAGATTCCCCTCAGGTCCCTTTCAAATATTTCCCCTCTCACCCTTTGGTTCTGGACTCCCGCACCCAGAGAAATCACTTTGTCCATTTACCCAATCCGTGCCCCTCATGATTTTCTAAACCTCTATAAGGTCACCCCTCAGCCTCCGACGCTCCAGGGAAATCAGCCCCAGCCTATTCAACCTCTCCCTATAACTCATACCCTCCAACCCTGGCAACATCCTTGTAAATCTTTTCTGAAGCCTTTCAGGTTTCACAACTAGGAAGCAGAAGTGCAGTACTTGGTATATTCTTCCTGAGAAAACAAGAATTATTTTTAAAAATCCAACATGCATTGAATATTTCTAGCCAATATTTATTGCTCATCAAAATCAGGTTTTCAGTTCACATTGCTGTGTACAAATTAACTGCAATGTTTCTTTTATCATGACCGTGACCATATTTTAAAAGTACTTTATTAGCAATAAAGCACTTTGGGTCGTCCCAAGGTTCTGAATCATATACAGGGATCCCTGATTTACAAACGTCCAACTTAAGAATGCTCATACAGATCATTCTGCTAAAGCGTGCATTTTGTTAATGTGAATTCGCTATAACATAATTAACGAATTGGGGACACTGTTTCTATAGTGTGAACTTTTGTGTATAACACGACCATGGCCCCATTAGTTTAAATAGTGCTGCTATTATGTGATTTTCTTATAACACAGGTTTGCACGAGAACAGAACAATAGCGTTATAGCAGAACTGACTGTACTTATGAATGTGTTCCATTACATGTTCATAACTTTAACGACCAGATATCCAAACATTTCCTGTACTTATGAATAGCTGCTTTCCATTGTCCTGTATTGTGTGCTGCCATGTGTAGAAACCAACTTGTGAACAAACTCCAGAATGGAACCCATTTGCAAACCAGACACTCCCTGTATTGGAAATCACTATGGCAACTGTCACAATGTAGTTGCAGCTTCAGATCACCAGATGGCTCTATGAGGTAGGGTTCTTTGTTCCAACTCCGCCATCATTGTGCATAAGCTGCAACTATTAATTAATTGAACATGGGATTTTAAAACAAAATCACTCATAAATCATGGGTGATGCTGGCTGGCCCAGCTTTTCTTGCTCATCCCTTGTTGCCCTTGAGAAGGTGGTGGTGAGCTGCCATATTGAACTGCTGCAGTCCACGTACTGTTGATTGACCCACAATGCCCTTAGAGTTGGAATTGCAGGATTTTGACCCAGTGACATTGAAGAAATGGCAATAGATTTCCAAGTCAGAATGGTAAGTGGTTTGCAGGGATAGTTTCCAATGTCACAAATATCATAGCTCTTCTGGGAGTCAGTACAGACACAATGGGTGAAATAGCCTTTTTCTGTACTGTACAATTCTATGATTGGGGTGAAATAGTTTTAAATGCAACCTTATTATTTTCAGGGATTGGGGAATTGAGAATTTTGTCTCATCAACTGTACTTGACAACATGAAAGAGAAAGATATCAGAAAGGCCATTAACTATCACCTTAAGAACAATCATAGCTTGATTGCACCAGGACAAAAGGTAATTCTTTATAACTGGCTATCCAAAGGTAAAAGTGAGTTTTTTAAAAATATCAATCTTTACTGCTTTCAACGCAATCACAGATGCTCTTTCTGCACGTACCCTTGAGGTTTTTTATGCCTTGTTTAAATACTGTTACATCCCAAAGTGCTCTCAGTTCTGACAAAGCATTCCCCATGTTAACTGTTTTCCTCCCTCCAATCATGCTGCCCGACTTGCTGAATATTTCCAACTTTTTCAGGTATCTATTTCAGATTTACAGCTTTCTTGGTCGTTTTGCTGTTTTATAAAGGTGTGCTGTTGCATAAGCCATGACTCAATGGGTAGCGCACTTGCCGTTTGGTCAAAACATTGTGGATCAGGTCCAATTCTGGAGACTTGAGAACAAGTAACTTGGTTGATGTTGCAGTGCAGTAATGAGGGCATGCTGAAGTGCTTAAGGTGCCATCTGTTGAATGAGTCATTAAACCAAGGTCTCTTCCTGCTCTCCGGAGATTTCATAGAATAGAATCCCTCCAGTGTGGAAACAGGCCATTTGGCCCAACAAGTCCACACTGTCCCTCCGAAGTGTAACCCATCCTGACCCATTCCCCTATCCACGACTCTATGTGTACACCTGATTAATGCACCTAACCTACACATCCCTGAATAATATAGTCAATTTAGCGTGGCCAATGTACCTAACCTGCACATCTTTAGATTGTGGGAGTCAACTGGAGGAAACTCGTGCAGACACGGGGGAACATGCAAACACCAGACGGACAGTGCCCCGAGACTGGAATTGATTCCAGGTCCCTGGCACTGTGAGGCAGCAGTGCTAACCACTGATCCAAGAGCACAGGAGTATTTCAAAGACTTGTGTTCTTCTTGTGTCCAAGAGAATCGATAGCTCTCAATTAAGAGAACAAGCAAAATAATTATCATTTATTTACACATTACGATTATGGAATCTTTTTACTGCACTGTGTACAATACTGATCACCATATGTATGGAAGGATATTAATGCATTGTGATTGGTGCGGGGCTTTACTAAACTGGACCTGTATAGGAGTTTAGATGAGTCAGAGGTGACTTCATTGAAACATGTAGGAACATGTGAAGAAGTTATTATCCCAAGTACAAAAGTTTCTAGTTTTATATTGAAGGGAAAATACTTCCCTTTACACTTTAATACTGTTGCTAAAGCAGGGCGGTGTAAAGTGTGAATGTTCTTTGCCTTCTAAGAATCAGTGAAATATTTATTTGTTACTTATTAAAGCCTCTTAAATATGTGTCTGAGTGACATTCCAGATCAAATCTGTATTCGTGAAGTATTAAAGGAGGAGAAAACAAACTTTTGCTGCTTTCTATGTTTCCATCTCCTGATGCTGTTAGCTCATTCTGAGTGTTTGGTTTTGCTGCCATTATTCATTCCTTGGTGATTTGTCCAAGTGGCCTTTCCTCATATGGGA
Organism: Hemiscyllium ocellatum; assembly: GCF_020745735.1. NCBI lineage: Eukaryota > Metazoa > Chordata > Chondrichthyes > Orectolobiformes > Hemiscylliidae > Hemiscyllium > Hemiscyllium ocellatum. The sequence goes on from NC_083411.1 coordinate 60,394,697, forward strand.
ACCTGGTCGTGAATGGTTGCTGTATTCAACTGTAGAGGGCATCACAATGAAGCCCTGTCATACCCAGAGAAAAAAACCCTATAAAACCGGCAGATGACACATACTGGTCTGCCCCTCTTGTAATCAAGCTTCATCAAGGGCCGAAGGGCCTGTTCTGCGCTGTATTGAAATTAAGCTTCATTGTGTCCAAGGATCACAATTCTTTTTAAACTCGCTATTTTCTCCATTTGTCTCCACCTTAAATCCAGCCTGAGTAAATGGCCATCATCTGAAGGGCAAAATCTGAACTTTTATCCCTTAACCCAAGGTCATTGAGGCCTATTTAAAGGAATGAAAGACGTGTACCTAACAATATTCTTTTTCACAAAAGAAGTCACAAATACTTCAGACCAAGTGACCCTGTTTTGAAATGTTGTCATTGTTATAGGACAGGAATCCTAGCAAACAATTTCCACAAGACAGGCTCCCACAAACAACAACACGATAACTAACCAAGGTACCTTGATAAAATGTTGGCTGAGTGGTAAATATTGGCCACTACTGTACTTACCATGGAATCTTGTTTAATTCTCTTTGTGGAATATCTCACATCTCAATCAAAGGATGGCAACTTTGTCCCTGAAGAACATTAATGAAGGTTTCCCAACAATTGGCAATAGATTTATGATCATCACTAGACTCTTTAATTCCAGATATTTATTGAATTAAAAATTCACCATTTTCCATGGCAGGATTCAAACAGTTCACAGGGCATTATCTGGGTCTCTGGATTAACAAAAGAGCAATAACAGCACTAGACTATCACCTCCTCTATCAGTCAGCCAATCATTAATGTGTGCCTGTAAAGTGCCTCTCATCCTAAGTGCTTCAAGTTAATCTTAGCACCAGTGCAGAATTATCCTTTATCTTGAAGCACCCTTCGATTTTTTTATCCATATACTGCATTTGAATAACACTTTTACAATCCCTCTATGGTCTCATACATCTCTAGGAAACTTTTCCTCCTTGACCTACAAGTCCATATCCTTTTAACCTCATCATGTGTTTGCCTTTTCTGCTGCTGTATTCCTCAATAAGAGACTTCAGTTGTGTATTTTCCTCCACTGCTTCTGCCTCTCTTTAGACATCCTCCTACTCAGCTGTGAAGTGATGTAGGAAATTCCACTGTAACCAGCACTATTAAGTTGAAGCTTGTTTGTAAAGAGTGCTTTAAACAAAATTGCTTTTTTGGGAAATGCAGTTTCAAAGCTGCATATTTTATAATTAGGTCATAAGTTTTAATTAAAGCTTCTCATATTGTAAGCCCAGTTAAGCATTTCAATATTTTTGTGTATGAAAGATTAAAGTTGATCAGCCCCTGAAATTGCTCATCATTATCTATCAGCCACTTTGTGATCCCCAGCGTTAACTGCAGACGTTCAGGACATTACATTTTAGGGAGGAAAACCAATTGTTCACAATATAAAGAATATCTTTGATAAATTGAGCTTCATGAATATGCATCGATTATTTGATATTAAAACTCTTTTTTTTTGTAAAGCAGTTATTTAAATCCATGCAGCAAAGATAAAAGATAAAATGTATTCATCACATGGATTTTCCATTAATTTCTTTCAAATCAGAGGAAGTGTGCCTTGTTGTTTTATGGTAATAAACTCAACTGGATTAATTTGTTAAATAATGAAGTCATGTGAAGATGGCAAATTAAATAGACATCTGAAAATTTAGAACTATAATTATGTCTGGGAAGGAAATGCTGAAAATCATGGTATATGCATTGAAGGAGAGAGTTATTGTAGGGTCTTTATAAACATGCAAGATTGAGTTTAAAGAGGATGTAACCACAGGGCCACACCTGCTGCCAATGCATAACCTGATTTGCTGATAGGTGTTTTCTGTCATTGTACTGAATCACTAGTTGGAAAATTCCAGGCGGGATTCCCATTATTTTCCATTGAAAGTCTTTGACCATTTTTGATCAATGTTGCCACATGTGCAACGCTGTTGGGGACATCTTTTCATTAAAATAACTTTTCATGCCAGTATATTAAAATACACTCATTCTGTTTGAAGCAACTGATATCCACGGCACAAGTCCGGCTGAATTACCTGAACATACTGAGTGATCTTCGAGCATATGGAGGGAAAACCTTTAACGCAACCCTTCTGGTACGTAGGGAGAACCAGAAACTGGCTCATTTTTTTAAACTAGTCTTTTTTGTCATCTTTAATAAGTTTCTAATGAAATGCAACTTCTTCAACTGCAGGACAGCGAATCATTTATCACATTGTTGGTCGGAGCCAAATATGGTATCAGCGAAGTTGTTAACAGCAAACTCAATATTATAAACCAGTTAACAGACTTCAACAGCATCCAGAAGTTGGAATTGACCTTTGAGTATGAGAAGATCAGCGTGGTGAACATCGACCTGGTGGATGTGAAGGTAAAGGCTATTGATGCTAACTGCTTGCTTGAACAAGGACTTAGTACATTTTCTGATACGGGTGTTGTCTGGTCAAATCCTTGCTGCTGTGACCTGTGCTGCAGTAACATTTGTTCAGCAATTATTCCTATCCTCAGTTTGCTAATGTTTTGCAATGAAGTTACTTGCGGGTGACTCTTACCTTTGCTCACTGTCAATCAGACAGCAGATGGCTTTAGTACGTAGCCGCACTGGCACGTCCATGATCCCAACATCAATAGACCTGACTGAAATTTAACTCGGCCCTGAGCTAGGGAGGTCTCTGCATATTTCCAGCCAGGCCAGGCCAATCTGATCAAGCCCAGAAAGTGAAGTGAAGGAAAGGGAGGAGGTACTAAGGACATTTACCAAGGAAAGGTGGGATTTCTGCCTGTCTGCCAGCCCATCTTGCCTGTTTTCCCAGAATGCCAGTGACACTAATCTGCTGACACCGGAGTAATTTCCAAAGGCAGCAGTGACTAGGCCACTGCAGATCAGTGGAAGGCAGGCTCTTCGAGTCATAATTCCTGCCTCTCCAATTACAAATTAATTCTGTTCCTCTGAATCATTCAAGAAATTTCTCCAGCACGAGGTTAGACTGACTGGCTTCTAGCTCCTGGTTTATCCGTTGTTCCTTTTTGAATAACAGTACTACATTGGCTGTCCTCAAGTCCTCTGACTCTTCTCCTGGGCCAGACAGGTATAGAAAATTATTGCAACGTCCCTGATTTCGCCCCTTGCCTCACTCACCAACCTGGAATATACTTCATCCAGCCCTGGACATTTATCGAATTCTAAGCCAGACCACTCAGAGCTCTCTCTGTCAATGATAATTTATTTAATTGTATCACAGACCTTCTCCCTGATTTCTGTATGCATATTGTCCATTTCACAAGTGAGTACTGTCGGAAAATATTCTTTTGGAATCCTACCTACATCCTCTGACTCCCTGCCTTACTCTGTGGTCCCAATGGCACAACTCTTTTACTCTAAGTGTAAACCAGTTTAGGATTTCCTTCTATTTTAATTGTTAGTATCCCTTCATGTCACCAATTCTGGTCTCCTATTCTCCATTTTAAGTTCCCTCTTGAACATTCAGCACTCCTCTAGGATTTCAGCTGTTTTCAGTCCTGGATATCTGCCATAAGTATCTCTTTATTCTCTAAATCCATTGCTGTGTATCCTTAGATAGCCAGTGCTCACAGGATTTAATGGTCCCACCCCTTCTTTTATTGGAACACGGTGGCCCTGTACTCTCCATATTTCCTTCTTGAATGCGCCCCATTTTTCTGTGACATGTTTGCCTGAAAGTTATAAGAAATTGTTGCATTTAAATATTAATGATTAATTGAACTCATCCCACTCCTACATTGGAACAGTGACTGTATCTGAAAAGTAATCCGTGTTTGTAAAGTGATGTCTAGTGGCTCTGAAATATGCTATATAAATGCAAAGTTTCCGTTCGGGAAGTTGGCAATAGTTAGTACTTGACAACACCAAGACATTTTTAATGATGAAGTTTAGGTTTTCATAATACAATCCACCTCTCCCATTCAGAAGAGGAATAAATCAAACCCCAGATATTATTCCTAATTGTAATAAATGTTGTTAGAAATTTGCAACGTTTTACATTTGCTTTCACTTCTCCTTTCTCTCTTTTTTTTGTCTGTATCCAAACAATTTTTCTTATTCTTTGTTTCTCTTTCTGAGCCCAATTTGCCTCATTCACCTGCCTGCTCTATTGTCCCTGCTTCTTTCTCAATCCTTGAATTTCGTGGTTAAAGAAATAGATTGTTTTATCCAGTATTTGCCCAGATCTCAGATTCCCTGTTGCCCTCACTTATCAACTCGCAATTTCAGCATTGTACAACATTTTCATGCTATAGATGAAGGAAAACAAATGAGGGAAGACACTGCACCCAGCAAATTCAAGGAAGCTAATGCTGAGCAAAATCTTTAAAATGAGTGAGCTGATATCATTTTCAGGTTAGGTCTGTTAGTGGAAAAGTTTAATTACTGACTCTGTTTTTATTTACAGTCTCTGACGTTGGTACTGGAAACTCGTCATGCTAAAGACCTTGTGTATTTGATTGCTGGATATCATAGGCTATATGTGAACTCAACAGACTCCATATTCATCTGGCCTGGCAACTATCAAAGTCAGACAACTGAAGAAGGTAATACATTAGTTGTTTCTTTTTAAAATAAGAATCCCAGTTTTATTCCTGCCATACTTTTGCCCAAGAAACACAGAGAGTGATAGATGCCTGGAATGCAGAGGTAGTAGACAGGCACGATAGATTAATTTAAGGTGCATCTGGACAGATGTATGAGTAGGTGGGGAGCAGAGGGATATAGATGCTTAGGAATTGGGCGATAGATTTAGACAGTGGATTTGGATCGGCTCAGGCTTAGAGGGCCGAAGGGCCTGTTCCTGGGCTGTAAGTTTTCTTTGATCTTTGAAAGCAAACTTCCAAATGTGAATTTTGTTTCTATTGTCACTACCCCCAGGCAGAACTATGTTTTCTCTGCCATTTGTTAACATTCCAAATCCGACAAGGATGTTCTGAATACTGATTGAATCCTTGGTTAATGTCAGCTTTTATTAAGTGGCAACCTTTACATCCTGTGTGAAAGTTGCAGTTTCAAGTAACACTTGAAGACTCTCTCACTGACTGGGTGCTGAACATTAAGACTTGGGAAAGCTTAGATAATTCTGTCTACTATTTGGAAAAAAGGGAAGGGGTTTCTCCTGGCATCTTGGTCTGTTGTACCAGACTTAGTGTAGTGCAACGTGACAAGATTAATTATTGGCCACAGAGAAAAGGCATCTCTAGGTAGATTGAATCTCCTATCCAGTTTTAAAGGGAGATGAGTGGGTCTGAGACTAATATTTTATAATTTAAAAAGGGCAATTATGTATGCTCGAAAACTGCACACCTAAGATGAACTGGGACACTAAGTTCAGGAACAGACTGATATAGAAGTAAAGGTTAGATATTTAAGGGATATTTCAAAATAAGTATATTTAAGAGTAAATATATTCCTACTGTAAAAAAGAAGTTGCAAAGGAAGAACAAACCATCTATGGCCAACTTAAGAATTTAAGGAAGGTACTGAGATTAAGGAAGAAGTATAATATGATTAGCAGATCAGATATTGGACAGAAGATAAGGAATGGCACAGAATGACAAAAAGATGAATCAAGGGAAAGAAATTAGAGTATGAGAGGATGCTAACTAGAAAAGGAAGAACAGATAATGTGTTTTTACTAGTATTTAGAAAGGAAAAGATTAAGTAAGGTGAGTGGTCCTCCTGATAGTGAGAATGGGGAGAAATTAATATATAATAAATAAATGGCAGTTGAATTAAACAAATATTTGCTTCTGTCTTCACTATAGAAAAGACAAAAACACTCTAGTAATAGCTGTAAATCAAAGGGAGAGAGAAACCTGGTGAAATTACAATGAAGAGGGAAGTGTGATGAAGCCAACAGGTAGACCTCTGGGCTGACAGGCTTTCAGGCTCATTTGGACTTCATCCTGGGTCCTTAAACAGAGGGACCAATGTGAAAGTCGAAGCATTGATGTTGATTTTCCAAAGTTTCATAGATTTGGATAAGGTTCTATTGGACTGAAGTGTAGCAAATGTTATGTCATTATTCAAGAAGGGAGGGAAAGAGGAAACAATTGACTTGTCACAGGGTAGGTGTTAGAATCATTATTGAGGAGCTTATAGCTGGACGCAACTCTAGCTATTTGGGAAGAATCAGCATTATTCTGTGAAAGGGAAATCGTGCTTAATCAATTTATGTCAATCTTTGAAGTGTTAGCCTATGCTTTGGATAATGGAACCTGTAGAGATACTATACTTGGGTTTTCAGTGGGATTTGATGTGCCACATAAAAGATTATTGCACCAAATAGGACCCAAATATTAACATATTTGAATTGATAGAAGATTGGCTGGGTTCAAGTCACATCTGCTCCAGAGATGTGTAATAACATCACTGAGCAGGTTAATTAAAAATATCTAGAAGATTGACTGGCTGACAGAAAGAGAGAATGTGTTTGAAAACGCTCTCTTTCTGATTGGCAGGATGATGAGTCCCAGAAGAATCTGTGTTGGGGCCTCAGCATTGAGAACAATGATTTAGATATGGGGAGGAAAGCCATGGCAGCTAAACTTGCAGATGACTCAAAGATGGGCGAGGAAGTATGTTGTGAAGAGGACATAAGGAGCTTTCAGATGGGTGTCAATCAATTGAATGAGCGCCCAAAAATTAGATTCTAGATTGGAGTGGTGCTGGAAAATCACAGCAGTTCAGGCAGCATCCGAGGAGCAGGAAAATCGACGTTTCGAGCAAAAGCCTGATGAAGGGCTTTTGCTCGAAACATCGATTTTCCTGCTCCTCAGATGCCGCCTGAACTGCTGCGCTTTTCCAGCACCACTCTAATCTAGAATCTGGTTTCCAGCATCTGCAGTCATTGTTTTTCCCCGCCCAAAAGTTAGGCCAATGTAGTATAATGTGGAAAAATTATTTAGTTTGCAAGCAGAATAAAAATAAAGCAGAGTATTACTTAAAGTAAGAACAACTGCACCATTTCAAGGAGCAGAGATATCTATATGTGATAGTGCATGATTCACAAAATGTTAGTTTGCATGTGCAGCACATAATTATGAAGGCTAATGGAATGTAAACATAAAGGTATTTTGCTTCAATTATCCAGGGAATTGATGACAGTACAGCTCTAATATTTCATGTAGTTTTGGTCTTCTCAATTAAGGAAGACCATAAATGTTTTTAAAACAGTTCAGAGGAGCTTTCTGAGATTGATACCTGGAATGTGCAAGTTGTCTTATGAGAAAAGGTTGGGCAGACTGCCTTGTTTCCTTTGGAGTTTAGAAGTGCAATCCTTGACAAGTTGGAAATGGAAATGGCCTGTCCTCTTGTGGGTGAATCAAAAATTAGAGGTCACAGTTTTTAAAAGAATACAATCTTTTAGAGCAGAGATGAGTGGGTGGCACGGTGGCACAGTGGTTAGCACTGCTGTCTCACAGCGCCTGAGACCCGGGTTCAATTCCCGACTCAGGCGACTGAATGTGTGGAGTTTGCACGTTCTCCCCGTGTCTGCGTGGGTTTCCTCCGGGTGCTTTGGTTTCCTCCCACAGTCCAAAGATGTGCGGGTCAGGTGAATTGGCCATGCTAAATTGCCCGTAGTGTTAGGTAACGGGTAAATGTAGGGGTATGGGTGGGTTGCGCTTCGGCGGGTCGTTGTTGGGCCAAAGGGCCTGTTTCCACACTATAAGTAATCTAATCTTCAGGAGTGTTTTTCTTTCAGATGGTTGTTGGGGGCTGCGGTCATTAAATCCTTTTTAAGGCAAAAGTATTTTGCCTTTTTAATATTTGTTAAGCAGGAGAATGAAAGGTTATCACATGGAAGTGGGGAAATGGAATTTAAAGCACAAATAGATTAATTATGGTTGTATTGATTGGCAGAGAAGACTTTATTGTCCAAGTGACTCACATCTGTCCCCAAGTAGTATGGGCTTACATAGTCATAAAGCCCTACCTCTTCTCTTCGCTTTCCGTTCAGTCAATTTCCTGGATGTAAAGGCTCAGTTCCTTTTCTCAGTGTACATTTCCTGCTATGACATATCATCCACACAGTCAGTAAAGATAAAAGGCAGCTCACCCACCATCCTCTCAAGGGCAATTGGGGATGGGCAATAAATGTTGGTCATCCAGCAATGCCCTCATCACATGAATTAATGTATGAAAAAACACAATGTAAAGGACAGGAGGACTCTTCTCTCAGACCCTTTGAGATGTGAGCAGATTATTAGAAATCGAGGTTAACGGACTGTTCAGCTCCTGTGGGTGTTGTACCTAAGGGATGGTAACAATTTTCATGTCCAAGACAATCCTTCCATTAGACTGATCAGTTCTGTGGAGCACTAGCGAGGTTTGTGATTATTGGCATCACTTTCAGACAGTGACTCTTTGCAATGAAGTTATGATAGAAAATAAACTCATGTCAGTTTAAACACGTTTCCCTCTCAGAATGATATCAGTAGCAGTGATCTGAGAGAGATGAGTGAATCACAGTTGAGACACAACTCACATTTTCCAATGGCATTGCTCACTCTGACTTTATGCCAGTTAGGTGAGTTTCAGTTGCTGATAGGTCTTGTTAAAATTCCAGAATGTAGGAACTTACATTTTATCATATGTATCCGTAGGATCAAGAAAGTGTTGAAAGCTTATTCAAGGAATGTCTCAATCAGAAATATTGATCAAGAAATAGGATATCAAATTTTACTTACTGTAAAAGTTACTACTTTTCCTTTTAAATCATGAATAATAGCCTGGCACTGTATTTGAGTGGTGTCCTGAAGCTGAATGAACACGTACAATTGGTATGACTTCAATATTGAAACTTTAACAGTTAAAGGCTCCACCCCAGGTATTTCCTTCAACTAACTCCTTGCAGACAGGAATATCCTGTTTTCGTGAAGAAACTTATCCAAACAAACATTTTCAAGCAAAATAAATAACTTAAACAGAAAGGAAGAGCATAGAAGTTAATCATTGAAGTTTTTATAATTTTTTGTAACTCATTAATGGGATGTCAGTTATTGCCCATTCCTAATTTCCAGGAGGGCATTTTAAGATGGCAGAATTCAGTTTTTAACAAAATATTAGATGGTTCCTTCATCTGATCTTAGATGTAACTTTTTTACTGTGCAGGTGACGAAGCCCAAGGATTAAGTGATTCAGAGTCATCATCAGACATTCAATCTATAGATAACCACAAATTGAGAAATGGATTCATAGGGCCTCTGACTGAAGAAAATGAGGACATTGAGAACTCGGAAAGTGAGGCTACAGACAGTGACTGCTTACGGGAGAATATCCAGGAAGAGACCAGTTGCAGCACAGGGGATGTGTCTGATCTGAATGATGAAGCAACAAGTCAGGGAGGAGACTTTTGTGATAGAAGCTGTTCTGCTGACTCTATGGACGAACTGCAAACGGAGACTTCAGCTCCACACTCACATGGTGAGATTTCTGAAGATGATGACAAAGATTCTAACACTGAAGAGAGTGATGGTGAGCCAGTTACAAAGAAGCACTGTACCATGGAATTGAAAGACAGTTTTGAACAACCTTCAGCAGACTCCTTAGCCTCTACTCCGACCCTTTCTAAATGCTTTGCATGTTTTACAAAGGTGGTTTGCTCTATTCCTGACCTCAGCCAAAGTGAGAACCCATGCACTGCAGAAGTTTGCAACCAGTGCCCCAGGAACGAGGACGACAGTTCTGCAGAAGGGGACAAGTCTTGGAATTTGACAAGTCATGGCCTGCTCACTGAGTTACCACCTGCTATTGATGGGGACTTATACAGTGAGGTCCTCACTATCCCGATTCTGGATCCTCCCCCTGACGAATTTTTCGATGCAGCTGAAAAGGTTACTCATCTGGAAGGTTCAGGTGACATCAAATTCAGTGAAACTGAAGCAGGTAGGTCGGACAGATGACAATCAGGTTTCCACTTGCTTCCATTTACCCCATACAACAAATTAAATGAAATCCAAAATATATTTGAACACATTTTCAAACATACTTAAGAATGATGAATAATTAAAATATATTCTGTGTTTATTTTAATTCACTTATTACATGTTACCAATGCACCTTTATATACCTGACTAGTGATGACACATGAGGAACAGGTACTGAGTTCCAGTGATGTGAAGAATCTGAATTAAACAGGCAATGATGAAATTATTGCCATCCCCACAAGTTAAAAATTGCATCTTCAGAAAAAATTCAATTTAGTCCCATTGTTGAGCTCATTTGAAAAAGTCAATTTTAAGTAATTGACATATCTGAGAATTACAAAGCTTTTAATCTCGAGACAATTAATCCCTGGTAAAGTCATTCAGTTTCTAAAGAAATAAACAGATAAAACAATTTAAGAAAATTATACTTCACTAAAAATAGAAGAATTCACTAAAAAAATTTTCTCCAAATTAAAACTTTTTACCCTTGGTATGCCTTTGATCATTTTCCAGACCAGTTTAGTGAAATCGTGGTCACTATTATGGAAGTACTTTCCTGCTGATACTTCTTGAATCTGCCCTGCTTAGTTTCCAAAACCAAAATCCAGAACAGCCCTTGATCATCACAAAAAGGGATGAGAACAATGTTCCCTAATGGAGAGCCAGTTTGACTTTGGTGGTGGGAAAGTTTTTTGAAATGATAATCTGGCTCAGAATTAACAGTACTAGGATAAGTGTGAGTTATGTAAAGCAAGCATCAATTTAGAGCATAGAGAAATACAGCACGGAAACAGACTGTTCAGTCCAACTTGTCCATGCCAACCAGCTATCCTAAATTAATCTAGTCCCATTTGCCAGCACTTGGCCCATATCCCTCGAAACCCTTTTTATTCATATACCAATCCAAATGCCTTACAATTGTACCAGCACTTCCTCTGGCAGCTTATTCCATACACACACCACTCTCTGCATGACAAAATTGCCCAGTAGGTCCCTTTTACGTCTTTCCCCTCTCACCTTAAGCCTCTGCCCTCCAGTTTGGACTCTACAACCGTGGGGAAAATTCTTGTCTGTTTACCTATCCATGCCCACCATGATTTTATAAACTTTGATAACATCACCCTCAGTTTCTAATGCTCCAGAGAAAATAGCCCCAGCCTATTCAGTATGTTTAAAGGCAGATAATTTTTACATAACTTGTATAAGAGGGAATAAAGAGGATTGTTGAGGGTAATGCAGTTAATGTAATGTATATAAAGTGTTTGATAAGGTATCCTGATCCCTGATGAAGGGCTTATGTCCGAAACGTCGAATTTCCTGTTCCTTGGATGCTGCCTGACCTGCTGCGCTTTTCCAGCAACACATTTTCAGGTTTGATAAGGTATCCCAAAGTTGGTTTGCTGTCAAATTTGAAAACCTTGGAATACATAAAAATGAAATGTCTGAGGGACTCTAAATGGGTAGCAGTAATTACACTTTTTGGACTGGAGGGAGAAAGTGATCACTGCTGTTTCCCATGGTTAAAAAATAGGATCACTGTTTTTCTTGATAAATTTTAGACTTCAGTGTAAGCTTTAAGAGGATATGAAATGGCTGTGAAATGGACAGACATGTGGCAGATGACATGTAATGGATTTAATATTTTTATATGGTGAGTGTGTTCGATCCAGAACATGTTACCTGAAGGTGTGGTGGAAATAGATGTAATCATGGCTTTCAAGAGATAACGGGTGTAGGAAAGATTTATAAGATTGGTCGCAGGTATAAGGGATTCAAATTTGATCAGCAGGGTTGTACAAGTGAGACTGTTCACCTTCAAGAAGTGATGTTGAAAGGAAGAGCGATCTAGACAGGGCAGATACAAAAAAAAATTTAAAATGACTGGTGAAGTAACAGAAGAGAACATGGAAAACCTTAATATGCAGTTGGTGGTGGTGGAGGAAGATTCAGTAATGTCTTTGAAAAGAGAGTTGATAGTAAAAGTTAAAAATCACACAACAGTGTGTTAAAGTCTAACAGGTTTATTTGGAAGCACTAGCTTTTGGAACGCTGCTCCTTCATCAGATGGTTCATCACAACCACCTGATGAAGGAGGGTCGCTCCGAAAGCTAGTGCATCCAATTAAACCTGTTGGACTATAACCTGGTGTTGTGTGATTTTTAACTTTGTACACCCCAGTCCAACTCATTGATAGTAAAAAGGAGACCAATGGTAGTAGTTGATCAGTGAATGGGATAAGGTTATAAGGTTGTAAAGAATAGTTGAAAGGCTGAGAGTTGGGAGTGTTTAGAAAAAAAACTGGGTGATCAAAAGCCAGGCGAGAAGTGTAAAAAGAACAGGAGAATGAACTAACCAGGAATTTAAAAGAAAATCTGAAAAGTTTTTAAATTTGTGAAGAAAGGAAGTGGGTGGCTAAAATAGATGTTGGTCCCTTGGAGGAAGAGACAGGAGAAATTATTATTTGTACCCATCTTCACAGTAGACTACACAAATACATAGGAGAACTGTTGATTAATCAAGGAGCTAACAAGGGTGAGGAATGTAAAAGTGATTAATATTAGTGGAGGAAATGAATTAGAGAAACTTAAGAGACTAAAAGCTAACAAATCCTAAACTCTCTTGATCTACATCCTGGGATTTCAAAAGAGGTAGCTATAGAGATAGTGGGTGCAAAAGTTATGATTTTGCAAAATTCCATTTTAAAAACACCAGTCCAGCATATTAGAAGTAGGCAAATGTAACATTGCTCTTCAAGAAAGAAGGGAGAGGGAGAACAGGGTAGTTACCCTGACAACAGTTGCTGGGAAAATGTTGGAAACTATCATTAAGGAAGTCATAATAATGCATTTAGAACAATATAAAAGGATAAGACAGCACCAACATGGTTTTATGAAAAGGAAATGGTTTAATTAATTTATTAAAGCTTCTTGAGGATGTGATTACTGCTGTCCATTTTATTCTTGATTGAGTGACAGGAAACAGATTTTCATCTAGAGTGAGGTTTACAATAGTGCTCCCCTTTGGTTGACACTGGGGATTTTTTTTGCAGGAGATATTTTCAAAGCTTGCAGATGTTACAAAATTCAGAAGAATTATAGATGTAAGAAGACAGTTCAGAAAACATTGACAACTTAGTGACGTGGGCATTTAGGGCAGATAAATTCAATGTAGAAAGGTGTGGGTGGTGCAGTTTGGTAGGAAAGAAATGGGCAGACAATATAAGATCTCCTTCCTATCGGAAAGTTGAAAGGGTTCAGAAATGATTTACAAGAATGTTGCCAGGGTTGGAGATTTTGAGCTATAGGGAGAGGCTGAATAGGCTGGGGCTGTTTTCCCTGGAGCAGCGGAGGCTGAGGAGTTAATTTATAGAGGTTTACAAAATAGACAAAGTTTTTTCGCTGGTGGGGGAGTCCAGAACTAGAGGGCATAGGTTTAGGATGAGAGGGGAAAGATATAAAAGAGACCTAAGGGACAACTTTTTCACGCAGAGGGTGGTACATGTATGGAATGAACTGCCAGAGGAAGTAGTGGAAAGATTGGGTTGGGATATCTGGTCGGCATGGACGAGTTGGACCAAAGGTTTGTTTCCTTGCTGTACATCTCTATGACTGTGATTCTATAAGAGATACGATTTTTAATGTCTGCAGGAGCAGAAAGAACCAGTTGTTTGTCTGCATAATTCATTAATGGAGCCATGACAAGTAGAAAGAGCTGGTATGAAGTATGCAGTAATCGGGTCTTCATTAATACGGATATAGGGGTCAAGAGCAGGGAGGCTATTCTGAACCTATACAGGATACTGGTTATATCTCATTTGGAGGATGGCATACAGTTCTGGGTGCCACACTTTTAGAAGGATATGAATGCATTGGACAGAGTACAGAAAGGCCTATGAGAATAGTTTCAGTGATGAGAAATTTCAGCTGTGAAGATAGATCCGAGAGGTTGAGACTGTTTTGCTGGAGAGGAGAAGGCAGTTGGGAGATTTGATAGAAGTTTTGGAAATTGTGAGTGGTGTGCACAGAATAGACAGGGAGAAACTTGTGCCTGCTCTTAAAGGGATTGAGAACCAGAGGGTACACCTTCAAGGCATTTTGCAAAAAAAGCAAAAAGTGAGAAAAATGAAATTCATGCAGCACATAGTTAGGATCTGGAATGCACTGCCTGGAAGTGTGATGGAGGGAAGGTGAATTAAAACGTTCGAGAGGGCATTGAACAATTATTTAAATTGAAAACAAATGTGCGGCATTGTGGAGAATAGGCAGGAGTCTGACACTAGGATAAAAACGCTCAGACATCCAGTGCAGACTCAATGGGCCAATTGGGTATCCATCTGTACCATGACAATTCTGTGATTCCGTGTGGATGAGAAATTATTCACTTTCATAGTAAGAATGGCAAAGTAAATCTGTAAAATGTTTGAATATTCGTGTATAGAGAGACTTGGGTGTACTGGTGCATGGAACTCAGAAAGTTATCATGCAGGTACAGAAACAATTAAAGTAAAGGCTCTTTTACTTTTTTGTAAGGTGATGGGAGTATAAGGATAAGGAAACAGAGGAGAATAAATTTTATCGAGAATTAAGGACTAAAAATGTCCCCAGTATTGTTGATATTCTGAGCTGTGGTTTTGACAGACACTTATCCTTCTGGAAATCGAAATACAATACATTCATCAGTTCCCTTTTATCCATGGGACATGTTCCTTCCTCAAAGAACTCTAATAGATTGGTTAAATGTGATTTCCCATTCACACAACCACGTTGATGTACCTGATTATTGAGAGTTTATCCAAGTGGCCTGTTATAACTTCTTTATAACTTCTGACATTTTCCCTGATGTTAAGCCTGTTATTCCCTGCTTCCTGCTCTCCTCCCATTTTGAGTAAAGAAATTACAATTAACTGTATTCCAGTTTAATAGAATTTTTCCTGAATCTCAGGAAATATAGATAATTAAAACTAAGGCAACAACTATCTCACTGTGTGTTGGGGGGTGGGGTGGAAGGGAGGTCCCCGAATTACGAACATCCAAGTTAGAGACACTAATGTATTCAAACATGATGCCGGGATGTATTAATTTTAATTTTAAAGATCTGATAGATGGAAGTTACTTACAAATGGTTATTTTACATTTTCCTGCATCGCACTCTGACTAGTCATTTCTTTTAATATTCTTGAATAAAGTCCATCAGGACCTGGGCACATGATGGAGGGCTTATGCCCAAAACATCGATTCTCCTGCTCCTCGGATGCTGCCTGATGTGCTGTACTTTCCAGCACTACATCCTCGACTCTGATCTCCAGCATCTACAACTCCTAGATCTACAACTGTCCAAATTGTGAAGGAGGGAGTCGGCCATCATGAATCACAGCAACATTCTAGCAAAGCTTGACCTGTTGAACCTAAGCAGAGCAAGCAGAAGTGCCATTTCCTTGTGACATTAGTGGTTGGCTCCTAACTGCAACATAGCTTTCATTGAAAAAAAAAGACATGTTGTTGAGCGCTGAAATTGTCATTAACCGTGTAACATTCCTTGTTGCCAAGCAGCCAAACCCTAGTTCAGTCTACTGTCTCAAAGAGAGCTGAACCTGTAGACTATGTAGGAAGATAGTGTTGTAACTATCGTCAGGATAGTGGACATTTAGCAGCATGATATTCTAGGTATGGTTGCAGAACAAGAGTACATTTGTGATTTTGGTATATCTTCCCATTGAGGCACAATACTGGCAAGGGCACAAGCATTTAACCAATGAATCCTTGTTCCATTGAAAAATCCACTTATAAAAATTCACCCTAATGTGCCCCTAGAATCACTGGAATAAATCATTTCAAGGGGCAACTCTAGTACAAAAAATACATTTGATACGCTGATCATAAAATAGAAAGGAAGATAGAAACTTGAGGTTTTGCTCCTTATCCATTATTCAATTCATTTTATTTAAGATAGGGCAGTTCTTCTTTGTATAGCTCTATTGGTATATTCAAGAACTTATTTTAATACAGGTTGAAAATCAATTAACAATAGAGGCCAGTGATTACATGTATATGCTAAGAGTCATGTAGATGAAAATTAAACTGCTCTGTTGACTAGTCACTGTTGTTTGATGTTTGGAGAAAGGATAAACAATATGTCAACAAATTAAATATTTTCTTTTGTTTTCTTGGTAGGGTTGGAGTCTGCTAAAATTAAGGGGATTGAAGCAAAACAAAATGTGCAGATAAGTCCAAGTCTTTTTGGCACAGGACTGGACATCAAATCTGTTGAATGCATCAAAGGTAAACCAGAAGAAATAAAATACACAACCACAGGAAAAAGACATTTTGCATCTGATGACGTATATGATGTAAAAGCTGTTCAATTGCAGCGTCATTCAAACAAACATGGAGATCGTATGCGTTGTAATGAAAAGAAACATGTTAAGACAAAAATGCATCGATGGAATACTCTTTCTTCTTTGACAAGTATCGAAAATGAACCTGCCTTGTTGGAAACTAAGCCTATTGGTCCATTAACATCCATTTCCACCTGTGCCAATAAAAAGGTCCAATCAGATTTAATGGAAATGGAGCCAGATACAGAGGACCAGGCCATGCTACAAAATTCCATATAATTTGATATGAGTTGATACCAAATAAGCAATCTTCTCCAGAGAGCTCTCGAAATGAAAATATTATGTCTGTTGTGGTTCTGCTCGCCGAGCTGGAAGTTTTTGCTGCAAACGTTTCGTTCCCTGGCTAGGGAACATCATCAGTGCTGTTGGAGCCTCGTGTGAAGCGCTGCTTTGATGTTTCTTCCGGTATTTATATTGGTTTGTTCTTGCCGCTTCGGGTGTCAGTTTCAGCTGCAGTGATTTGTATGTGGGGTCCAGGTCGATGTGTCTGTTGATGGATGTTCTTGCCATTTCCGGGTGTCAGTTTCAGCTCTAGTGGTTTGTATATGGTGTCCAGGTCAATGTGTCTGTTGATGGAGTTTGGGGATGAATGCCATGCTTCTAGGAATTCTCTGGCTGTTCTCTGTCTGGCTTGTCCTATGATAGTGGTGTTTTCCCAGTCAAATTCATGTTGCTGGTTGTCTGAGTGTATGGCTACTAGAGATAGCTGGTCGTGTCGTTTTGTGGCTAGCTGATGTTCATGGATGCGGATTGTTAGCTGTCTTCCTGTTTGTCCTATATTGTGTTTTGTGCAGTCCTTGCATGGTATTTTGTAAACTACGTTAGTTTGGCTCATGCTGGGTATTGGGTCCTTTGTTCTAGTGAGTTGTTGTCTGAGCGTGGATGTTATGAGTCCTAAGGGTCGCAGTAGTCTGGCTGTCAGTTCTGAGACGCTCCTGACGTATGGTAGAGTGGCTAGTCCTTTTGGTTGTGGCATGTCCTCGTTCCTCGGTCTATCCCTTAGGCATCTGGTGATAAAGTTGCGTGGGTATCCGTTTTTGGCGAATACCTTGTATAGATGTTCCTCTTCCTCTTTTCGCAGTTCTGGTGTACTGCAGTGTGTTGTGGCCCTTTTGAATAGTGTCCTGATGCAGCTTCGTTTGTGTGTGTTGGGGTGGTTACTTTCATAGTTTAAGACTTGGTCTGTGTGTGTTGGTTTCCTGTGTACCCTTGTGGTGAATTCTCCGTTGGGTGTTCTCTCTACTAACACGTCTAGGAATGGGACTTTGACTGGGAAAACACCACTATCATAGGACAAGCCAGACAGAGAACAGCCAGAGAATTCCTAGAAGCATGGCATTCATCCCCAAACTCCATCAACAGACACATTGACCTGGACACCATATACAAACCACTAGAGCTGAAACTGACACCCAGAAACGGCAAGAACATGCATCAACAGACACATCGACCTGGACCCCACATACAAATCACTGCAGCTGAAACTGACACCCGGAAGCGGCAAGAACAAACCAATATAAATACCGGAAGAAACATCAAAGCAGCGCTTCACACGAGGCTCCAACAGCACTGATGATGTTCCCTAGCCAGGGAACGAAACGTTTGCAGCAAAAACTTCCAGCTCGGCGAGCAGAACCACAACAACGGATACCCGAGCTACAAATCTTCAATCAGATTTTAAATATTATGTCTGCCCACGTGTGTCTGTGCATAAGTGCATTTGTGTATGTGTGCAGTGTGTGTGTGTGTGTGTGTGTGTGTGTATGTGTGCGTGTGCGTGCTGAGGTAAGAAGGTGCTGCCTTGAGACTGTAGATAAAGTAGGCAGTGAAAAGTAATAAAAATATAAGAATTTTCCTTTAGCATCTATCTCACGTTCTGTTGTTTGATATTAGCATTAGATACTTTAAGCTGTAGAATGTTTCAGTCTTTGAATTTGACATTGTTTGTTGCAATAGAAAATATATGGTATTAAAGAATTCTATTTCCACATTACAGTGTTAAACAGTGATCATTGGATTTCCTCAGGATGGCGGGAGGCAGGTTGCAGTATCTATCACTTGCTGGGTTTACAAGAAAGGCATTCTTAGTTAGTTGATATATTTGTGTAATTTCTATCTGAATCGAAAGAGGCTAGGATTTTAGGATACAGAGCTTAAATGGGCAATGCTGCGAAAGATCATTAATTCTCTCAGTGGTTTATAACAACAGAAAAACTTAAATTATCACCTCACCAATTCTTTTGACATGCCAATGCTGATTATATCAAGATAGAAGCCATCATTTGTCACATACAAGGCTATAAAAATTCTAAGTTTCTTTGTAATTATACACATGGTCTGGGACTAATTTCTTGATGCACAGCACCGAAAGAGCTCTTGAACACAATTATGTTATACTGAGGCTAACAATTTGCCCATCATTAAAACTATGGTATTGAAAATTGTCACTTGCAATTCTGGGTCTACAGTTTCCCTACAATTATCAGTCCCTGGATGGGGAGTGTTGGTTTAAGGAATCACCTTTGTGATAATGGATGCCCAAGACAGCTATAAATCAGAAAATTTTCCTTGTTTTTTCTTTTAATGGTTCAAAACTCAAACAACCTTGAATAAAAAAGCAACAAAGACTATACTTTCACAGAAGCACATTGTTGTATGTACAGAGAAAGTCATACTTTCAAACATTTTATTTTCTCTTTCAGCTTTAATTCACATAAACTGATCTTTGCTCCTAAGCTGGAAGTTGCGTTTTTTCAGTGACCTATCACTGGAGAGTGGCATAATCCAAGAACTAACAGTAGGTTAACACCTTCCATCCCGACCTCAAATTCACCTGGACTGTCTCAGACTCCTCCCTCCCCTTCCTAGACCTTTCCATTTCTATCTCGGGCGACCAACTCAACACAGACATCTACTATAAACCGACTGACTCCCACAGCTACCTGGACTACACCTCCTCCCACCCTGCCCCCTGTAAAAACTCCATCCCATATTCCCAATTTCTTCGTCTCCGCCGCATCTGCTCCCAGGAGGACCAGTTCCAATACCAGCCCAGATGGCCTCCTTCTTCAAGGACCGCAGATTCCCCCCAGACGTGATTGACGATGCACTCCACCACATCTCCTCCACTTCCCACTCCTCCGCCCTTGAGCCCCGCCCCTCCAACCGCCACCAAGACAAAACCCCACTGGTTCTCACCTACCACCCCACCAACCTCCGTATACAGCGTATCATCCGCCGTCATTTCCGCCAACTCCAAACGGACCCCACCACCAGGGATATATTTCCCTCCCCTCCCCTATCAGCGTTCCGCAAAGACCACTCCCTTCGTGACTCCCTCGTCAGGTCCACACCCCCCACCAACCCAACCTCCACTCCCGGCACCTTCCCCTGCAACTGCAGGAAATGTAAAACTTGCGCCCACACCTCCTCCCTTACTTCTCTCCAAGGCCCCAAGGGATCCTTCCATATCCGCCACAAATTCACCTGCACCTCCACACACATCATCTATTGCATCCGCTGCACCCGATGTGGCCTCCTCTATATTGGGGAGACAGGCCACCTGCTTGCAGAACGCTTCAAGGAACACCTCTGGGACACCCGGACCAACCAACCCAACCACCCCGTGGCTCAACACTTTAACTCTCCCACCCACTCCACCGAAGACATGCAGATCCTTGGACTCCTCCATCGCCAGAACATAACAACACGACGGTTGGAGGAAGAGCGCCTCATCTTCCGCCTGGGAACCCTCCAGTGTCCTACTCACAGTCATTTCCTCACTAATCATTGATGGTCAATTTCCATGGGTTTGGGAAGAGGAGAGTCTCAACATGTGGTTAAAAAGCCATATTCATTCCAGAAAATGACTGACAACATTGTTTCTGCTATTTGAGGATTTCTGTAGGGATATTTACAGACCACATTGACATTGATATTTACAGGAAACACGTATGATGATCGCCTGCATAAGTGACGTGATTAGCTCATGCTATTACAGTAGCAAGAAATTTCACCACGGGTGATTTAAAACGCAACTTGGTCTTTATAATCTAACAAGAGTGGGGGAATTCAAAAGGTGAGAGGAGAAAGATTTAAAAGGGACTTGAGGGTCATATGTAGAATGTACTGCCAGAGGAAGTGGTAGATACAGGCACAGTTACAAAATTTAAACAACATTGGACATGATTGAGGGATAGGGGCCAAACACAGGCAAGTGGCACTAGTTTAGTTTGAGAAACTTGGTCGGCATGAATGATTTGTACCAAAAGGTCTGTTTCCATGCTAAATGATTTTATGACTCTAAATTAACATGTATTTATTATTATTAAAAAGAACTGTGATTTTAGGCATAATCTATGGGGACCACAGACATGTCTGTCTGTTGCAGAGTTCCGTGTGGTTATACAATTTGAAGGATACTTGTCTGCATTAAGCATAGCAAAGCAAAAATTCAATCCTTTATGTGCAGGATTTGAATGTCCATTGTTCATTTTATTCTACCCCAGATACTAGTCATCCAGCCCAGTAAGCAAATCAACCCTCAGAGAGAGATATAAGGGACAAGGAATAATCCTTTCAGCTTACGATATTGATTAGTATGAATTCATACTAAGTCTTATTCACAGACTTCGACATAAAGTTAGTGAAATTACAGCTGGAAATGACAATGGCCACACCTTTGAAATAAACTTACACATATCCTGAAGAAGGGCTTATGCCCGAAACGTCGAATCTCCTGTTCCTTGGATGCTGCCTGACCTGCTGCGCTTTTCCAGCAACACATTTTCAGCTTTAAAATGTGTTACCAATGATCACAGATTACTTGTATATTGCAGGAAACAAACTCCTGCTGTTGGCACCACCTTGCATCGTAAGCCAACCATCCAGCCAACTGAGCTAAACTGACCCCCAATTCATATCATGCAGGACTATACATTAGCACCGTCAATTATTCCTGGCTTCTCTTTTTGTGAATTGCACATGGTGAGGAGGTAGCTATTTGTAACTTTGTCACCGTGTTGGCATTTAATGTGCACTATAGCTTTCTTACAAGCATTGTCATTAATGCAGTGTTTGTACAATCTATATATCCAGTTTTAGTTTTGATTGCTTCTTTTGTTCATTTTGCCTTACCACTTGCAAAGAACTCTGGGGCCGCTGAGTACTCTCAAAACTCTGCCTTTTTCAGCAGCAGATTAACTGTAGCGGATAAAATTGGATCTTTGGAAAAAGATGGTCTGAGCAATGCATGAGTATGTGGTTGAAAGCTCTTCTTGGGGTCAAATATGAGGTCAAAGTTGCAAACAATCTGTTTTGGTCTCAAATAGTTGCTAGAGAGAAAGAGGGAGAGAGATGAACCATAGCTAGTGAACAGAGTTTGGAATGGCACATCAGTTTTCTCAATATTTAACTGGCGAAAATTTCTGCTCTTGAAAGTCAGAGTCAAAAAGTGTGGGGCTGGAAAAACACAGTCAGGCAGTATCTGAGAAGCAGGGGAAATGACATTTTAGGCAAAAGCCCTTCATTAGGATGCTGCCTGACAGACTGTGCTTTTTCAGCTCCAGACTTTTTGACTCTGATCACCAGCATCTGCAGTCCTCATTTTCTCCCAATCTTGAAAGTCAGACAGATCATTAATTAGCAACAGTGCAGCAGTCAAGAGAGATTGTGGTTAGGTAGAGTTAAGTGTTGACAATATATCTTTTTGATAATAATGTGGTTAAGAAGCAGCATATCAATGTGAAACAGGAGGACACCTAGGATAGATTCTTGGGGGCATGAAAGATACTGACATGAGCAGTGATAGCATGAATCTGTTTCTTTGGAGGACTTGACTATTATTCTTAAAAACGTATGACCGAGGCCAAATACAACAACATAGTGTTTTTCCACAAACCCATGCTCTGTAAGAATATCTAGGAACTCCCTCCCTTGGTGGGATGTGTTGTCCCTGTCGAAGTGGTGTCCTTCCTCATATAAGGATAATAGTGAGAAAGTGTCATGCCATTTTGTGACTAGTTGGTTTTCATGTATCCTGGTGGCTAGTTTTCTGCCTGTTTGTTACAGTTCTTGCATGGTATTTTGTAAATGACATTAGTTATGCTTGTTGTCTTTATAGACATCATAGTAACCCACACACCCACCAACACACTAAAACAACAGCTAATGAACTTGAAAGACCCTATACAGACAACAACAAAACTAATGTCATTTACAAAATACCATGCAAGCACTGTAACAAAAACTACATTGGACAAACAGGCAGAAAACTAGTCACCAGGATACACGAACATCAACTAGCCCAAAACAACATTACCTTCTCTCACTAATATCCTTAAATACAGATGAGGAAGGACACCACTTTGACAGGGACAACGCATTCATCCTAGGACAAGCCAAACAGAGACTCACATGAGAATTCCTGGAAGCATGGCATTCTAACCGGAGTTCTATCAACAAACACATTGACTTGGACACCATTTACCACCCCTGAGAAAAAGAAATGGAAATTATATCAACAATCCAAAGAAACCAAACATATAAGTAGAAAGCAGGAGGCATCAGCAATGCTTCGTCCAGAGGATCACTGAAGATATTACCTAGTATGGTGACAAAATGTCTGAAAATGAACCTTCCAGCTCAGTGGGCAAACCTAGATCCAGAACCCCAACCTGAGCTACAAATCTTCTCAAAACTCACTTAGAAAAGGAAGCTTAGTGAATTAGTCTGTTGCCAGAATGTCTTGTATAATTGCTCAGAAAGTGTATCATGCATAGACGGCATCATGTTGTGCTACTTTCCTGAGTAGATCTCATGAAAGATGTGTAAAGACTTATGTACTTATACCAGTGTCAGTCTTGGCATATAGCACATGTGGCCCATTCTATATGGGATCTATCACTTAAATGGGAAAAAAAGCTTCTGAGTTGTTGACATTCTGGTTGATTGGCAAGACTTCGTTTGGGGGAGGTGTTACCATGGAGAATGAACCAATTAATGAGGTCGGATAGTTAACTACCAAGCATCAGTTAAAATTTAAACCAGGCAGGTCGACTGATCAAGGAATTGCCTTGAGAAATTAACCAGAGAAAAGATGTCATCTATTTTATTGAATTGAAACAGGTGCAGTGTGTGTATACATTGCTTAGTTCTGCTAAAAAAGGACATTGTGTATTAAGATATGTAGCGTCCAGTGCATGCAAGTGAACCACATTATGTGCCTGACTACCAATCTTAAATTGTTTGTCAGTATAATTCTTTTCATATTCAGCTTACTTAACATATTACGACTTACTGAGATAGCATTCACTGTCAAGCTCCCGAGCAGTCACTAGATTAGATTCCCTACAGTACAGAAGCAGGCCCTTTGGCCCAACAAGCCCAAAGAGTCCAGACCCATTCTCCTACATTTACCCCTGACAAATGTACCTAACAATTTAACATGGCCAATTCACCTGACCTGCACATCTATGGATTGTGGAAGGAAACCCATGCAGACACGGCGAGAATGTGCAAATTGCTTGAGGTTGGAATTGAACTCAGGTCTCTGGTATTCTGAGGCAGCAATGCTAACCATTGAGCCACCATGCCACCCTAGTCAATCACATAGTTATTGCCAAGCAGAAGACCTTTGTTAATGACAACTGGCCACTATTGCACAGGCCATTTAGCTACAGATGCCAGCTGAATCTCCCTTTGCACATACCTTGACTCTAGCTGAACAACTTTAAAAAAGTGTGTCTTTTTCTCTGCAATTTCAAATTCTAAATGACTACCAAATGATTAATTAAAAACTTGAAGTGCGGAATACCAAGGAATGAATAAACCATGGATGTTAAAGAAGATTTCAATGGACGCCTCATTTCCAACTACTGCATACGGAAAAAACTACCCTGAATTTCTGATACATAGCGGCTATTCCAGGCTACCCCTGTGATAATAACAAATAGCTGTGTGCATTAAACAAGTCATGGATGCATCATTTACTCCAACAAGCCAACTCTCCACTGGAAAATGACAAAGACATAGCAGGGCTCTACAATTTGACAAAATGACAAAACTCCCCCATGACCAGTGAGTTATAGATATAATGCACCAAGGTTCTTTAATCAAAGGACATATTTGTAACAGGTAAGAATTTCATCTACTGAATGTCAATCTTGCTCAGATCCATTGACATTACATTGTTGATGTGAGTACTTGCTTTTCTGGAAGCTGCGGAAATGCCTTCATTTCATGAATATCCATGTTCACTGGCATTCTTCAACTGAGAAAGCCTCGAGGTATTTAACTCTTGAAGAAGCATGAAACCTACCCAAATTCCAGATTGTAAGCTCTTAATTAGAACGGGGAAAAAATTGCCCAGAGACCACCTCCAGCATGAAGATTAAGCTGACAATCAACAAAACAAGGGGCCAGCTCATTTCAATTGCAGTAGACATGTCCTTTCACCAACTTTTCACTCAAGATTTCAATTCAGCAGAAAACCTGAGCTACACATCACATTTAGAGAACATATTTTATACCAGGAAATAAAGCCATCTAAGTAAAATGTGTCTAGGATGTCACAGCTCAGAAATGATTTGGAGATGCTGGTGTTGGACTGGGGTGTACAAAGTTCAAAATCACACAACACCAGGTTATAGTCCAACAGGTTTAATTGGAAGCACAATAGCTTTTGGAGCACTGCTCATTCATCAGGTGATGAAGGAGCATTGCTCCAAAAGCTATTGTGCTTCCAATTAAACCTGTTGGACTATAACCTGGTGTTGTGTGCTTTTTAACTTTGTACAGCTCAGAAAGGCTAACATATTTTACAACTGTAACTATTCTACATTTTCCCTTGCTATCTCTTTTAATTCTTCATCTGGGCTGCATCTCTAAAGAAAATAGTTGATACTTTTGTAGCAATGTTAATGTCAAGGTGTAAGTATAATTATAGCTATTTTGTCATCAAACATGGCACAATGAAAACAGTAAAGGCCATCAAATAACTTAGAAAATTAAATAATGTGCTCTAGTATTGTTTGAAGAATAAATGTCAAACAAGACACTGTGATAACTCCCGTAAAATCGGATTATTTTACATTCACCTGTAAAGATAGGTATCTTGCTTTACTATCAAATCCTAAAGACAGTGATGAACAATTAGGCACTGTATTAATCCCTCAGCACCACACTGAAAGTTTAGTCAAAAGGACATGAGTTGCAATTATCATACTTGACAAGGAATTAAGTACTTTTGAAATGTAGTCACTGTTGCAATATGGATAACATAGAGGCCAAATGATAAACAGCTATGCTCCACAACTAACAATATCATATAATCTGTTGGCGGGAGGATAAAATATTGGCTAGATCTCCTTCAAATACTGCAACACAATGGGATCTTTTACAGCCACTTTTGAAAACGCAGACTGCCAACAAGCTGGATACCTTCAGTAAAAAAGTGATGTTAGTCTCGAGATTGGAATATGAACCTTCAGTCTTCTAATTGAAAGGCCCAAGAAGTACAACCGAGACACAGCTGACTGCCTAAGATTGGCTATTCACATGTTTGGGAGAAGACTTAAACTTTCGATCTTTTAACTCAGGTGCTATTACTGAACCAAGGCTGACACTTGCTGAAAGACATACACTGTCCAACTGATTATTCTTCACATGTGAGCCGAGGCAGTGAACCATGGATTTTGCTTATACCATCTGTTTGCTGTTGTGACATACATTGAATAGTTGGTGTCAGAAAATAGGCAGAACTCCTGTTGGTTTAGAAATTCATCGTATTTGTATTTAGAAATGGTTTCCAGTGAAAAGATGGGAAGTGTAACTGCTCAGCTGTGCTGGTAGGTAGAAAATCAATCCAAGTTCCATCTATCCGGAGGTCCCTGCTGGGAGGCTTGACATTGAGTGTGACCAGGCTCACCTGTTATACCCTAAAAGATAAATGGTCCACTAACATTCACTGCCTGGAGTCACACATGATGAAGCTGCATTTTGTCAGGGTGCAGTTTAGATTGACATTGTCATGACAGCATGAGAAAAAAATGGCATAGAAATATTAACGTGCTTCTTCATTTTAAATCAAGCTTTCAGCTGGACTCTTCGCTACAAATCTTCAATCATCTGAATCCATATTCATCAGATGATTCATCCTCATAAAAAATGTTGAAATAGGACATCATAAATAGCTACTTAAATATTGCGGTTTAGAACTTATTTCAGATACTACATGTTTTTTGTGGCTGAATAGTATCTCAATGTTCCTTAAAGAGAGGATAGAGTATACAGTATGAATATTTTATAGGATAAATCAAGTGCAGGATAGATTAATCACTAAAACATATAATTTGATAAGACTTGAAAATATACGGGAACTGAAATTTATAATTGTCTCACATGCATTTCTTCTGATGCCGGCAGCATGCCAATGTTGTATTTTTTGTTAATTTAAAGGATTTAGTCAAAATTGAGTACACTGTTGAGTGGCTGCATGTCTCAGTCTGGAGTACGAAATCTTGAGAGGATGATATAATTTCAAGATTACTTGTGGTACCTGAAGTCAATCTGTGCCTCTTAAAAGGAAAGCACATTTTGATTAGAATTGGAAGACAGCTTACTCTGAGAAGGAAACAAACAATGGCACTGGATGACAGAAAGCATTCTCCAAGGTTCTGTGACACAGCAGTGGAAGCTAATGGACAGGGAAAGAGAGATCATTTATCCATTAGGAAACAGAAGCTCCTTAAGACAGACACTTCTAACATAATGGGAACAGTTAGCTGTCACTGTCTACAGTGTTCAATAGTTTGATGCACCTGTGTTTGACTATATTATTTTATCCATTGATTTGTGTAGTTGTCCTTGAGTGCGTAAGTATGTGCATGGAACTCAAAAGAAAACTGAAAATGTTCCATAGAAAAGCTTGGTCATCTTGTTATATATAAATACTGTTAGTTCTGAGATATTTTAAAGTATTGTGGATTGTGGATTTAGAACAATTACCATCTCTGCATTGTTCTGCGACAAATAAGACATCAAAGATACACAGGGAGCTGACAAATATATAACATTGTCAGGATCAGCAGTGTAACCCTGAAGATCACATGCAATACCACCAGATGTTCAATGACCTCAGTACTAGCCAAAATCAGTGAATGTGTCTTCAACTGTTGTGTCCTCACAATAGAACCTTTACCTCACATGTATTCAATGCACCACTGTCTTAATTTAAGTACCAATAATCTCAATCAATAGTGACTTACACTGCACATTCATAGCATTGCCCTCACCATTGCACACTTGGTGTTACAACCTCATACACATATCTTGCAGCACAGCTATTAGCAGCTTAGAATTGATTATCGCAAAAAGGCAATTTACAGTTTTTGCTTCCAAGCATCAATTATTTTTCTTGCAGAAATTGAACGATATGAAAGAAGTACATCAGAGTGTCCTTCCAGTAATATTGGATCCGCAATCTTTTCTTTCCCTTTAAGATGACATTGCAGCAGAAGGAGGGTTAAGGTGGAACTTCTACCTGTCACCGACCCTTTCGTGATAATGACTAACTTTCACATATTGCAGCTTACGCAGCCACACTCTAGGTGAGAACTTCATTGTTGTACAGGAAAATAGGATGATCTGTAATGAAGAACCTACTGTAGAGAAGCAAGAGGATGAAGTCCATTTAAAATCAGCATCAGCATAAAGGATTTTTAAATGAAGCTCTCAGGCAGGAATTAATGACTCCTACTGGGTCTTCTCTAAGTAATCAAACAGTAGGCTTCTGACAGTAGTCCACATCAATGCTCGTAAGAACACAGGAATCTTGCCTTTGGAGCCTGCTTCATCATTTGTAGCTGATTTAGTTGCGGCCACTTTACCGTTTGCCCTCTTAAACCTTATCCTTGTATATCAAAAATCTACTTAACTCGGCTAAAACAAATTCATTGACTCAGCCTCCACTACTTTGTAAGCAAAAGAATTCAACATACTAATGACCCTCTGAGAGAAAGAAGAGCGTCCTCATTTCCATCTTAAAAAGAAATCTAAAACAAAAACAGAAAATTCTGGAGAAGTTCAGCAGGTCTGGCAGCATCTGTGGAGAGAAAGCCAGCATTAAAGTTTTGAGTCCAGTGACCCTTCTTCAGTTCTTTCACTTCAAAGATGCTGTGAGACTCATTGATTTTCTCCAGCTCTTTGTGTTTCTGTTTCAAATTGCCAGCAATCACAGTTCCTTGTTTTTCTTTAAAAAGGAGCCTCTTATTTTTAGTCTGCCCCCTAGTTCTACTCTCTCCCATAGAGGAAATATCCTTTGATTACCCAATCTATCTAACAAATCACCTTAGGATCTCATAGAAACACAGAGTGATCCATTCAGGCTATCAGGTTTGCTCCCTGATTTTGGAGTTGTGTTCAACAGCTTCTTTCATTCTGCTCTGTCTATCGCTTAGGTTTCAAAGCAGTCACCTCTTATTCTTCCAAACCGAGAGAATACAATGTGCCCAAGCTCTCTTCTTTAGATAGTCTGACCAGCCCAGGAGAAAATCTGGTGAAAACTGAAAGAATTGTGGATGCCGTAAATCAGAAACAAAAACAGAAATTGCTGGAAAAGCTCAGCAGGTCTAGCAGCATCTGTGGATAGAAAACAGAGTTAAGGTTTCGGGTCAAGTGGCCTTTCCTCAGAACATAAATTTGGTGAACATTTATTGCATTCAATCTATGATGTAATATGCATCTTGAGGTAAGGAGACCAAATCTGCACATGGTACTTTAGATGTGGTCTAACTGATATTCTAAGCAATTGAAGGATGCCTTTATACTTCTTCTGTACTCAAATCTTTTGTGATAAAGGTTAACATACCACTTGTAATTGCACAAATTTGTAATTTGTGACTTAGTGATGCAGACATCCAGATCCCTTTGTATATCTACATGCTCAGCCAGCCTGGAACATAAAATGCATTGGAATATTTACTGACCAGTAACAAGAGTGAATACAATGCTAGAGTGAAAAGAGTATGCATGTTTAGGAGCAGGATGTCTAAGTGGTAATCCATTGGGCATGAGGGGCCTGCAGTTAGGCCAAGAGGAGAGGGTAACACTGCTGTCAGGTTGTTACTGCAGAGGTCATGTATGAGGTCTGCAGTGAAGGAAACATCGGAAGTTGGAAGGATGACCTATAGAAAAGGCTGATGAGCCTACAGACAGGAATGTATAATGCATTGGATGCTCTGCCAAATGATCTGTGAGCATTGTCAACGAGGATGGAGGAGCTGAACTTGGTATGAGTATTGGCACCGAACTTTGCACAGAGCTGGAAACCATTCATTTTAGTCTGGAAAGAGTGACCAACTCCATGAAAATACTTGCACTACACAGTATACAATTGAACAGCAAATCTCAGCTTCCAGTACAGTATAACCAGAAGACGTAATACCCACAAGTCAAAACAATGAAGTACTGTGGACATTTAAATTTTTCACTCTAAAATCAGTTTTTAAATGAGGAATGATAGCTGTTAATTAAAAATAAGTGGCTGCATGGAGATAGAAATCCATGGAATGTCAAACCAAATGATATGAAGGGAACGACAAACAGCAATCCTTCAAAGGGGAAGAAGAAAGTCAAAACAGACTGGTCTGTGATCTCTGGTGACTACAAAAGTAATGAGGGGCTGATGACTCTCTGCTCAACAGCATGCCTTGTCCCGCAGATTATGTCCCAATTGCGGACACATTTTGTGTTGAAGGCAGCCCCTTCAGAAGCTTCTTTAAATGACCTCACGTATGCCAATGAGTTAACGTACCTGCGAGTATTAGCCTGGTAAAGAGAATTAATGTTGTTTAAAAATTAACGTTGTTTAAAGTAACCCCTTTCCTCTGTTATGCAGATAAAGGATTCTCTCAGGTAAAAACAATGACTGCAGATGCTGGAAACCAGATTCTGGATTAGTGGTGCTGGAAGAGCACAGCAGTTCAGGCAGCATCCAAAGTGCAGCGAAATCGACGTTTCGGGCAAAAGCCCTTCATCAGGAATAAAAGCAGTGAGCCTAACGCGTGGAAAGATAATCTCTCCACGCTCACTGCCTTTATTCCTGATGAAGGGCTTTTGCCCGAAACATCGATTTCGCTGCACTTTGGATGCTGCGTGAACTGCTGTGCTCTTCCAGCACCATTAATCCAGAAAAGGGATTTTCTCAGTCTGAGGGTAGAAGCTAACAAGGTAAAAGGAATAGGACGACAGAAGAACTCTCTCATCTTAAACCCTGGAGTTCAGTCACAATTAAAAGGAATCAGAACAACAAAACCTCATCCAACTTGTGAATTAAGCATGCTGAAATTGACTGTTCAACTCTCAATGTCAATGTTGCTAGTAAACCCCACTACAATGACCACAATGTACAATTTGTGAACAATCCAGTGACTGATTTGCAAATCTGTTTTTTGAACTTTTAGCTTCTTGGACTAACCTCTTATTTCTAATCCATATGGTCTGTGCTTTGATACTAATTCTCCTCATTTATGGTAATTGATGAACTCATTCTTGATAGCTCAAGAAAGCTTGGTTAAAAAATTGGCACTTTTTAAAAACATAAGTTTATTTAAGTATGGAAGAAATGTATTCACAAAGCATCAGTTTTAAATTAATTTCGTTGCAAACATTTGATGGGCAGGAGGTGGTGGGGTGCGTGGGGGTAAGGCAAATAAAGAAAAAGAGGCACCCTCCTCACTAATGATCCTAATGATCTGGGGTAGCCAGTCTGCGGATCCTTTTCAGGGGTGAGCATAACATTGAATACAGTATCAGAAGCTCACATGAATTCAAGCGCAGATTGCAGCTATCATGGCTGCAGGTACTGGTGCTAAAAGGGGTTTATAGTGACTCATGGCAGTCCAACAATTTGGGTTTCAACAAATTATCAAGATTTAGAAGCGTCACAGTGGCAGTGAACCCATGTTATATTAGGTCAGGCAAAACCATGGAAGTCAGACACGAGGAGACTACACAGGCATGATAAGTTGACTTCTGCAGGAAATATTGGTTGGATTGATTGATAAAGTTAGTTGGAAGGGCTGCTTGTTGAGGTTTGTATTTCATCATCCAGGATGTAGTACCGTGGTACTTTCTACAATCACAGTGATCTTCACATATTATATTTTCATATTACACAGTTTCTTCAAAAATAATTGAGAAGCCTTTTACTGTTAAAACAAAAAGCTGCTCAAATCACAATGTCACTTATTTCAAAGTGGATCACGGTGGTTAAAATCCAGATATGCCCATTCTTAGACAGATTACTTATACTTACAAGTGGAACATTCGGCTCAACAAGTCCACACTGAAAGCTTACATTAGAACACTCGGGCAATTTAGCATGAATTCAGACACATGGGCTAGGAAACCGGAGAGGGCATGCAAACTCCACACAGTCATCAGTCATGAACCCTCTACAGTGTGACAGCAGTGCTAACCATGTGCCAGATCTCAAGAAGATACTCAAAAAGTCTTCAGTGAGTTGATAATTAGAAGTGGGTAGTGAAAATTCAATGCCACCTGGGTGCCCAGCATGGGCAATAGATAACTTGAAGCAATCTCCCCATGGAGTAGGCTGCAACTCCTTTGCCTTTAAGCAGATACTCGGATCACAGCCAAGTTCAGCTTGACATACCGATTAATGCAATTACCTTTCCACAGAGTACATGGAGGGCCTGTGAGGGTGGGGAGTCACTGCAGGAGGTCACAGTTTGAGCTATAGCAGCAGTGAAAGTGAGTCATGTCGTAATTCCTTGAGCATACAGACTGCAATTGAGCAGAGTGCTGGACCACTCTGAATAGAGCGTTGTTTTTGTTTCTGCCACATCTTGAACAGGCATCTTGGCACAACTCTGCACTGTTTTGTCCTCTGCAAACATGGTCACCATCACTTATACAACTAGTTCCAAAGCATCCTGTGTGCAGTTACAAGGTCTGCACTGAGCCAGGCTTCAAAAAGCCAGTTCCCCGAGCAACTTTTTACAGGCGACAAAGCATGCTAACCCCTTGGCTGCAGACTCAGGCAAATGTCAGCAGTGAGAATGGTTCCAAACTGGATGAAACCTACAGAGAACAAAAAGATACAGTGGTGTGGGACATTACAGATAAGGGACCAATGGACACCCAGTGGCAACCTCAAAAGCAGTACAGGGTCAGTGCAGTCAGGCTCCCAGTAGTGATAAACCAGAATGGAGCGATTCATTTTCAGAGCCATGCTGTCCCATCTCAACAAGTGTCTGACAGCAGGAAGAATGGGGGAGCAACTGGATGCTGAGCCTTTGCAAAAGGTAAAGGAGGCCACATTAAGTTATATTCCCTTTTCCTTCAATAAGGCTGAGACCTTCATATGCAAGAGTGCACTTCATGTCATCATCTGCTAAGTAGTCATCTCTTATTATGCTTTGATTCTCTCCTTCAACAGGAAGCAGCCAAAATGAGTGTATAGGATCCTGGGGTGGCTGCAGTTGCCCCTGGGTGTGAAGATGATTATGCAGGTATGACATTCCATAATTCATCACATTGCAGCAACTGGAAGCATTCACATATGCCCAGGCATCAATAGTGCATGCCAGCATACAATTTGACCTCTCACAGATCTGCACAGTGGTTACACATGGTGATCGGCGTTGACGAGAACCGATGGAAAATGCTAGCAGAAATCCTCTGTGATTGCTGCCTACGTTCCGCATTACTATCCTCTGTTAGCCAGGGCATAACCCTGGTGTCTCACTGATCTCTTTTGCAGATGTTGCACAAGAAAGCAATTTGGACACTGAAGGGAGTGCTACATCTAGAGAGGGAACAGCAGGAAATGTTTTTACTGAAGTCTTCAATAAATTATTTTCCCAGGCTCCCCAAAGACTACTGCAGAAGTCATGCTGTTGGTTTTGACCTTTGCCATGAGACACTATCTATTTTCTGCTGTATTGATGCATTTCTTGGACAATATTAATATATTATGTGACAAATTGATTTCTAAGTCCACAAAGGCTCTCCTGAAAGGTACATTTTGCAGCAATTCAGTTAGCCGACAATTCCATTTCTATTGCCTGCATTGCTATAAGTTGTCACTCATTTAGCATCTGTTGAAGAAGAGGAAGTGCCATGTCCCTATAGTGAATAATCTTGAGCTGTCAAGAATTGAAACGGTAGCAACTTTTTTGTCACCTCAGATGTGAACATGCAGCTGCAGAATATGTTCAAGAGAGAGGAGATAATGGATAGTCTAGACTACAGGGAAAGGCATGCAAAATTAGCTGAGGTAAACATTGAGGACATTTATGATGGTTGATATTACTGGGATATGGCCAAGGAAGGCCAGACACTTAATGAACGACAGATCTTCTGTTATCTTATCAATTCTCTCCTATGTTAAGATCCAGGTGGGCCCGACTTAGAAAGGCCAGCATATTGTGCGGTATCTCGGCTTAACTCACCTGCATGCCATAGCAGATAAAGAACATAGGTTGCTGGCTACTGAAGTAATTGATACTGAGCTCAGGGTATTACGCTGAGGAACTCTCTTAAAAATGTCCTGAGGCAGAAATGATCAACCTCTGAACAACCACAAGCATCTTCATTTGTACTAGGTATTGCACCAACTAGTGCGGGGTTTTCCTTCAGTATCCTAAGGGATCTAAACGCCACACCTCACTAGACATTACATACAATCTTGAAGGTAAAGCCAGTCTCTTTAACCTCTCATGTGGAGTTCAGCAGTTTTGTCCAGGATTGGATTAAGGCTGTAATAAGATCTGGTACAATTTGGTGGAACTAGAGACTATAAGAGTGATAAAGATGTACAGCATGGAAACTGTCCAACCCGTCCATGCCAACCAGATATCCCAACCCAATCTAGTCCCACCTGCCAGCACCCGTCCCATATCCCTTCAAACCCTTCCTATTCATATACCCATGCAAATGCCTCTTAAATGTTGCAATTGTACCAACCTCCACCACTTCTTCTGGCAGCTCAATCCATACACTTAACACCCTCTGTGTGAAACAGTTGCCCTATAGGTCTCTTATATCTTTCCCCTCTCACCCTAAACCTATGCCCTCTAGTTCTGGACTCCCCCACCCAAGGGAAAAGACTTTGCCTATTTACTCTATTCATGCCCCTCATAATTTTGTAAACCTCTATAAGGTCACCCCTCAGCCTCCGACGCTCCAGGGAAAACAGCCCCAGCCTGATCAGCCTCTCCCTATAGCTCAAATCCTCCAACCTTGGCAAATTCCTTATAAATCTTTTCTGAACCCTTTCAAGTTTCACAACATCATTCCGATAGGAAGGAGACCAGAATTGCAAGCAATATTCTAACAGTGGCCTAACCAATGTCCTGTACAGCCGCAACATGACCTCCCAACTCCTGTACTCAATACTCTGACCAATAAAGGAAAGCATACCAAACGCCTTCTTCACTATCCTATCTACCTGCGACTCCACTTTCAAGGAGCTATGAACCTGCATTCCAAGGTCTCTTTGTTCAGCAACACTCCCTAGGGCCTTACCATTAAGTCCTGCTAAGATTTGCTTTCCCAAAATGCAGCACCTCACATTTATCTGAATTAAACTCCATCTGTCACTTCTCAGCTCATTGGCCCATCTGATCAAGGTCCTGTTATAATCTGAGGAAACCTCTTTACTGTCCACTACAGCTCCAATTTTGGTGTCATCTGCAAACTTACTAACTGTACCTCATATGCTCACAAACAAATCATTTATGTAAATGACAAAAAGTAGAGGACCCAGCAGCAATCCTTGTGGCATTCCATTGGTCAAAGGCCTCCAGTCTGAAAAACACCCTTCACGACCACCCTCTGTCTTCTACCTTTGAGCCAGTTCTGCATCCAAATGGCTAGTTACCCTGTATTCCATGAGATCTAACCTTGCTAATCAGTCTCCCATGGGGAACTTTGTCGAACGCCTTACGGAAATCCATATAGATCACATCTACTGCTCTGCCCTCATCAATCATCTTTGTTACTTGCTCAAAAAACTCAATCAAGTTTGTGAGACATGATTCCCCACGCACAAAACAATGTTGACTGTCCCTAATCAGTCTTTGCCTTTCCAAATACATGTACATCCTGTCCCTCAGGGATCCCTCCAACAACTTGCCCATCACCGAGCTCAGGCTCACCGTCTATAGTTTCCTGGCTTGTCTTTAATGCCCTTCTTAAACAGTAGAACCATGTTTGCCAACCTCCAGTCTTTCGGCACCTCACCTGTAACTATTGATGATACAAATATCTCAGCAAAAGGCCCAGCAATCACTTCTCTAGTTTCCCACAGAGTTCTCGGTACACCTGATCAGGTCCTGGGGATTTATTCACCTTTACCCATTTCAAGACATCTAGCACTTCCTCCTCTGTAATGTGGACATTTTGCAAGATGTCACCATCTATTTCCCTACAATCTATATCTTCCATATCCTTTCCCACGGTAAATACTGACTGTTGCTTCCTCAGGGAATTCTATTAAGTTGGTGAGAAATGACCTTCCCTGCATGGAACCATGCTGCCTATCATTAATAAGCCCATTTCTTCCAGGTGTAAATAGATCCTGTCCCTCAGTATTTTCTCGCACTGGCGTCAGATTCACCAGTTTGTGGTTGCCTGGATTGTCCTTGCTACCCTTCTTGAACCAGGTGGGGTCACAGCATTGGCAATTCTCCAGTCCTCTGCGACCTCACTCATGTTCAAAGATGCTGTAGGGCCCCGGCTGTTTCCTCTCTCTCTCTCTCCTCCCTAGTAAGCTGGGATGGATTCCTTCGGACCTAGGGACTTGTCTACCTGATACCTTTTAGACACCCAACACTTCTTGCCTCCTTATGCCAACTTTACCTAAGTAATCAAAGATCTATCCCTAACCTCAACATCCATCGTGTTCCTCTCCTCGATGAAAACCAAAGCAAAGTACTCATTAAGAATCTCACCCCATTTTTTCTGACTCCACACATAACTTCCCTCCTATGTTCTTAGTGGGGCCAACCCTTTTTCTAGTGGAGAAGGACATGGAAGATATAGAATGTGGGGAAATAGATGGTGAA
>NC_083411.1:60431220-60537557 GCF_020745735.1 Hemiscyllium ocellatum
GAGAAGGGGCTTTGGAAGAGTGTTTGGAGAAGGGGTTTGGGAGAGTGGGTGGAGAAGGGGGCTGGGAGAGTGGGGGGAGAAGGGGGCTGGGAGAGTGGATGGGGATGGGGGGTTTGGGAGTAGATGGGGATGGGGATTTGGGAGAGTGGATGGGGGATGGGGGGTTTGGGAGAGTGGGATGGGTGGGGACGGGTGTTTGGGAGTGTGGATGGGGACGGGGGTTTGGGAGAGTAGGTGGGGATGGGAGTTTGGGAGAGGGTGGGGAAGGGGTTCGAAGACTGTGGGTGGAGAAGGGGGCTGGGAGAGTGGATGGGGGACGGGGGTTTGGGAGTGTGGGTGGAGAAGGGATTTGAAGAATGGGTGGAGAAGGGGCTTTGAGAGAATGTTTGGAGAAGGGTTTGGGAGAGAGAGTGGAAGGAGAAGGGGTGGGAGAGTGGATGGGGATGGGGGTTTGGGAGTAGATGGGGATGGGGATTTGGGAGAATGGATGGGGATGGGAGTTTGGGAGAGTGGATGGGGACGGGGGTTTGGGAGAGTGGATGGGGACGGGAGTTTGGGAGAGTGGAATGGGACGGGGGTTTGGGAGAGTGGATGGGGACGGGGGAGTTTGGGAGGAGAGTGGAATGGACGGGGGTTTGGGAGGTGGATGGGGACGGGGGTTGGGTTGGGTGAGTGGATGGGGACGGGGGTTTGGGAGAGTGGATGGGGACGGGGAGTTTGGGAGAGTGGATGGGGAGATGGGGGTTTGGGAGAGTGGATGGGGACGGGGGTTTGGGGGAGTGGGTGGAGAAGGGGTTCGAAGAATGGGTGGAGAAGGGGGTATGAATGTGGATGGAGGATGAGGTTGGGACACTGGATAGAGCAGGGGGTTCCCACAGCAATGGAGCAGCAGATGTAGACTGTGGATGGAACAGGGACTGCAGACTTGGGCAGTGAGTAAGGCAGGATGTTAGGGATGATTTAACTCTTTTTCCTTCATATTTCTGCAGTGCTTATTATCATGTTGCTTCGGAGTCTTCTTAGATCGTAAGAACATAAGGAACAAGTGGAGAAGTAGGCCATTTAGCTCCCGGACTCCTATCCTGCCATTATGCAAGATCATGGCTGATCTGCTCCAGCCCTCAACTCCTGTTTCATGCTCACGTCTTAATATTTTAAATATCTACCTAGTGTTTCTTTAAATACTTTCAGGGATCTCAACTCCACAAACCTTGTGATCGAGAATTCAGATATTCACCTTGCTCCGGGAAAAGAAATTTTTTTCCATGTCATTCTGTAACTATGTCCCCTAGTTTGAGATTCCCCAACAAGTGGAAACATCTTCTCAACATCCAGCCTTTCACGTTCCCTGAGAATCCTATATGTTTCAATCAGGTCACCCCTCATTCTTCTACACTCGAGTGAATAATGGCCGAATCTGTTTAGCCGTTCCTGAGAACTCAACCTCTTCGTCCAGGAATCAGCCAATAGGAGAGGATTTTAGATTAGATTACTTACAGTGTGGAAACAGGCCCTTCGGCCCAACAAGTCCACACCGACCCACCGAAGCTCAACCCACCCAGACCCATTCCCCTACACCAAACACTACGGGCAATTCAGCATGGCCAATTCACCTAACCTGCACATCTTTGGACTGTGGGAGGAAACCGGAACACCCGGAGGAAACCCACAGACACGGAGAGAATGTGCAAACTCCACACAGTCAGTCGCCTGAGGCGGGAATTGAACCCAGGTCTCTGGCGCTGTGAGGCAGCTGGGGATAGGTAATATGACCATATATCTTCAACAGGAAATTCAGAAAGGCAATAAGAAATTAATTTTGTTTTCCCTTTCTACTGAAATTTGAAAGGATATCATCCTCAGCCTGAAGTCAAAGTTATCCATCCGTTGTATTGAGCATTTTGCTCTGGTTTTGAAGGAACGATACACTATCAACAAGATCTATATCTTACATGATGATGAACTCATTGAGCAGGTACGTTGGGGTTTCTTTGAACTGTTTACATGAGGGAGTGATATCCTTGAGAGTTTGCAAGCTTTTAAGTAGACAACTAAAGTTACCCACATGTACGTCTACAGAATGAAACCCTTAACCATCCTCTGTATCAGTTCTGAGGAAGGGTCACTGGACCCACCGGGTCACAATAACTCTGATTTCTCTTCACAAATGCTGCCAGACCTGCTGAGCTTTTCCAGCAACTTCTGTTTTTGCCTCTATATCTGTTGGCTTTGTTACCTAACATTGGACTGCTGTCCAAATCTGGCATTTTGAATAGTTTGTTCCATTTGCTGCAGCCTAAAGAAAAGTTCTGTTTTTGGAGACTTTGTAAATGGAATTTGAACAAAGCAGCATCTCTTGGCTTTATCAAATTCTGGTTCAGAAATGCTGATCAATATTACACAACATAGGAGTGAAGAAGATGTCTCTCTGCATTACCTATGGTATTTCCTGGTAATCACTTTTCTGGGAGGCAAATTGTACGTTCACTTTGGATAAAAAATTGGATTGGATATAGGAGTCAAGCAGTCTTCTCACAACAATTCCAGGATATTGGTGAGGTCACACCTAAACGACTGTTTACAGTTTGGGTCCATCTACCAAAGGAAGGATGTAACAGCAGAAGAGGGGCTGTGACCAGTCAGATTGGTTCCTAGAATGAGGTGGTTGTCTTATGTTGGAAGGTTGAGTAAATGAATTCAGTGTTTCTTGAAGTTCAGAAGAATGCGAGGAGATAGAATGGAAATCCATGGGACTGTTCTTAATGTCCCATATAACATAAAATATGACAGGTAGCTGCCTTCCTGTCCACTCCAACCTGCTCCTGATAAAATGAAGGTACGTGAGTGAGTGCCAACATCAGCAACTGAACTGTATTTTTAAAAGAAATTAACAGGTATTTGGAATTGTTAACTTGATCTAAATATTACATTGGCAATGCCATGATATACTTGGC
This sequence comes from Hemiscyllium ocellatum, assembly GCF_020745735.1. NCBI lineage: Eukaryota > Metazoa > Chordata > Chondrichthyes > Orectolobiformes > Hemiscylliidae > Hemiscyllium > Hemiscyllium ocellatum. Next base: position 60,434,175 of record NC_083411.1, read on the forward strand.
ATGGGTCAGCTCTTTTCTTAAGCAGACTGGTTAAAAGATGGGAGGAAAGAGAGTGGTGGTCCATCCTTCTTCGGGTGGTGTGTCCACATCGAGAGCCTTCCCCTCGGCTGTCACTCCCCACCTTTGTAAGTTCCCACATGGCTGGTGAATCTCGCACATAGGGTCACTCACACTCTCAGAATGAGATGCTGCCCAAGTAGAACCGGGATGGAGAGTTGAGTTGTGAATCTTTGGAAAACTGTATTTTGGAGAGCTGAGGATGGTCTGACATTGAGCCTATTCAAGGTAAAGGGTGGCAGATTTTTGTGTTCTAAAAGAACAAAGGGATATGGAGATAGTACAGGAAGGTGAAGTTAAGGTACATGTTAATTATAATTTTGTTGAATGGTGGAGCAAATGGCCTGCCCCAGTTCCTAATGCTTATATTTCATCTGTTCAACTGCAAAATGTATGTAAAAATTGATTCAGCATGGAAATAACAAATTTTATTGAGACTGCTAAAAATAGCATTGCATTGCAAGTAATTAAAGAACTTGGGGATTGGGCCTCTATTTAACAAAAGGAAGCCTGGGCTGATATCAACAAATTTATCCAGAGAAGTCCCCCTCCTCTGTATCACAACACCACCCAGTGCGAAATGCTTCTTGTTAAAACATAAGCTTAAAGAATTTTTTTTGTTGATTATTTCCACAGTGTGACAATAAGAAGGTATTTCCTGATATAAATGTTTTCTACCTTGTCACAGGTGGTCCAGAAGCGAGAGCCCCGTGATTATAGGTGTCTCTTCAGGGTTTGTTTCCTGCCAAGAGATCCACTTGTACTTTTACAAGATGATCCAGTTACTTTTGAATACCTCTACTCACAGGTATCTATTTGACATGAAGGATCATGGTAAGCCCCTTATAACAATCATGACTGACCACACCAAAAAAGGTTCTGTTTCCCAAGAGCGATAAAGCCGGAGGACATATTCTGCGCTTAAAGTGGAATATATTCAAAACTAATATGCTGAAGTACATTAGGGAAGATTATGACCTCGTGCTAATATCACTGGACTATTAATCCAGAGACCCAGCTAATGTTTTAGGAGCCTCGGAACAAATCCTGCCACTGCAGATGGTGGAATTTGAATTATCTGGAATTAAGGGTTAAATGTTGATTGTTAGGAAAAACTCATCCAGTTCACTAAAATCCTTCAGGGAAGGAAACTACATACATATGACCCAGACCCACAGCAATGTGGTTGACTCTGAAACCACCCTCTGGGTAATTGAGGGATATGGTCAGCGATACCCTCATCCCCTAAATGAATTTTAAAAATATTTCGATGAGGACATTGTGGAACATACCTCTAAGGGAATGGAGTAAATCAGCTTGGGCAATTCACACAAAAATTAAATAGATTACTTTCAGACAATAGCAATTTTGGATAAGTCATATAAACATGACATTTGATAAGTGTGGCTGGTCTAGGAGAAATGGGTGACTTTGGATCTGCCAAAATCCCCACCTCCAGTGGTTTTGCACACCTGTCTGCATCTGTTGTAGATTAATAGTTAGGGATGAATTACCGTGATTAGTTAATAGTAATATTATCATTGTACAATTAATATAGCAAGATTGCAGATGGTGAACTAGATGGACTTCATTTTCATACATCCAGCAATTTCGGTATTTGTGAGATGTTCTGTATTCATGGTTAAAATTATAGTTGACATGTGGGATTGGCAATTTGAGTTTTGTAGCAGCTAGAGAAAGTGAGGTGGTTCTCTGCAGAGCAGAGAAAATTAAGGGGAGATTTAATACGGGTGTCTATAAATACAAGCGGCTTTGACTGAGTAAATGAAAAGAAACTGTTTTCATTATTTTCACTTTGGTTCCTAACCTGAAGGCACTGGTTTAAGGTCAAAGAACAGTGGGCAGATGAGCAATGTTCCCTCTCAGAGGTCCTGTAGATTTCAATGACTTCCGGTTCTGGAAGATCCTGCAGGAATTTCAGGATTCCATGCAGCAGAAAAATAATTTATGAGAAAGGAGGTGAAAGTTTATATTCAGTGTGTTATAATCTGAAATTCACTGCCTGAAAAAGAATGGTGGATGTAGGTTTGACAGTAAGATTTGTTTAGTGTTTGTAGATAATTTCTGCTCAACCTGTTTTTTAAATTAATTCATGGGATCAGGGCATCACTGACTAGGCTAACAATTGTTACCCATTCCGAATTGTCCAGATGGCAGTTAAAAGTCAAACCACATTGCTGTGGGTCTGGAGTCACATGTAGGCCAGACGGTAAGGATGGCAGACTCCTTCTCTAAGGAATGTTTGTGACCTAGATGAGTTTTTCACCAACAATGGTTCACTGTTATCATTAGACTTTAATTCCAGATTTTTATTGAATTCCAGTTTCCAGCATCTACCATGGTGGGATTCAAACCCAGGTCCCCAGAACATTACCTGGGTCTCTGGGTTAAGAGTCCAGTTGTACCACTAAATGATCACCCTCCTTCAGAGCTCAGAGGTGTTTTTACACACCTCTGGAGCAGATGGGACTTACAGCCAAAACTCCTAGCTCAAAGGTAGGGACATTGCCACTGTACCACAGAGCCTTTGATTAGTTTTGGATACGTAGTTGCAAAGAAAATATGTAGAGCTACAAGGAAAGAACTAGGGTGTTGGTTTAACTGGACAGATCGTTCAAAGAACCAGCAGCAACACAATGCACTTCGAAGCCAAGACAGACAAAGCTATGGACCAAGTGCTGGAAAAGGGGTTTTTGACAAGCGCATACTTGATGGACCAAGGGGCACTTTTCTGTTGCATAGTTTTATTCTATTCTGTAATTTTTGTGAAAGCATTTGTAAGTGGTGGCAATTTGTGTGGATATTTTCTAGATTGCTGTGTGATGCCTTTAGTAATCTCTTTTACAGAGTTGCAATGATGTGCTGCTGGAGAGGTTTGCGATGGAGATGAAATACAGCACTGCTATCCGTCTCGCAGCACTGCAAATTCAGGAATGCATCCTCAGCTCCAACCATTCTGAGAAAGTCTCCATGAAGTACATTGAGTGAGTCAATACATTGGGCAGATTGAACTGGGCAATGCTTCAGCTGCACCTCACACCACACTATGTTCGCACAGCACTATATGGACTTCTTGATAGCAAGACCCCTGTTTCATAAGCCATCACATCAGTCAGACACTTTCTTAGTGAGCTGCTTTATTGGCAAATCTTCCCATTAGTGTGATCCTTCATTAGCTAGTCTTCCTTTTATCGAAACTCCTTATTAACGAGATTCTTTATTAGTCAGTTTCCTTGTTAATAAGATTCCTAGCGAGTGAGACGTTTGTTTGGAGGAACTTGCTGTTAGTGAGGCATTGTTTGCATGAGTTTAGCAACTAGACCCTTCATTAAGGACACTCCTCATTGACAGCACTCAGTGTTTGTGAAACTCCAGGCTAGAGGAACTTCTCAGTTATGAGTTACTTCACTAACATGTCATAGAATTACCCCTTTAAGTGGAATTAATCTTAGATTCTTATTTTTAGTCTTCTACTTGAAGACTAACTCCTTGGCACTTCGTAATTCTTTAAATTTCATCCAGACCCGATTTTAAATTGGGATAGGAATGGAAGTCAACTTAGCATCAATCTCTACTGACACAAAAACAGGCCCAGACACCTTTCACTCCCAGACCCTGTCAATGTGACCTCAATAGCTGTAACAGCAGTCCACTGATAGAGTCATAGAGATGTACAGCATGCAAACGGACCTTTGGTCCAACCCGTCCATGCTGACCCGATGTCCTAACTTAATCTAGTCCCATTTGCCAGCACTTGGCCCATATCACTGTAAACTCTTCTTTTTGATATACCCTTCCAGACGCCTTTTAAATGTTGTAATTGTACCAGCCTCCACCACTTCCTCTGGCAGCTCATTCCCTACACGCACCACCCTTTGTGTGAAAAAGTTTCCCCTCAGGTCCCTTTCAAATATTTCCCCTCTCACCCTTTGGTTCTGGACTCCCGCACCCAGAGAAATCACTTTGTCCATTTACCCAATCCGTGCCCCTCATGATTTTCTAAACCTCTATAAGGTCACCCCTCAGCCTCCGACGCTCCAGGAAATCAGCCCCAGCCTATTCAACCTCTCCCTATAACTCATACCCTCCAACCCTGGCAACATCCTTGTAAATCTTTTCTGAAGCCTTTCAGGTTTCACAACTAGGAAGCAGAAGTGCAGTACTTGGTATATTCTTCCTGAGAAAACAAGAATTATTTTTAAAAATCCAACATGCATTGAATATTTCTAGCCAATATTTATTGCTCATCAAAATCAGGTTTTCAGTTCACATTGCTGTGTACAAATTAACTGCAATGTTTCTTTTATCATGACCGTGACCATATTTTAAAAGTACTTTATTAGCAATAAAGCACTTTGGGTCGTCCCAAGGTTCTGAATCATATACAGGGATCCCTGATTTACAAACGTCCAACTTAAGAATGCTCATACAGATCATTCTGCTAAAGCGTGCATTTTGTTAATGTGAATTCGCTATAACATAATTAACGAATTGGGGACACTGTTTCTATAGTGTGAACTTTTGTGTATAACACGACCATGGCCCCATTAGTTTAAATAGTGCTGCTATTATGTGATTTTCTTATAACACAGGTTTGCACGAGAACAGAACAATAGCGTTATAGCAGAACTGACTGTACTTATGAATGTGTTCCATTACATGTTCATAACTTTAACGACCAGATATCCAAACATTTCCTGTACTTATGAATAGCTGCTTTCCATTGTCCTGTATTGTGTGCTGCCATGTGTACAAACCAACTTGTGAACAAACTCCAGAATGGAACCCATTTGCAAACCAGACACTCCCTGTATTGGAAATCACTATGGCAACTGTCACAATGTAGTTGCAGCTTCAGATCACCAGATGGCTCTATGAGGTAGGGTTCTTTGTTCCAACTCCGCCATCATTGTGCATAAGCTGCAACTATTAATTAATTGAACATGGGATTTTAAAACAAAATCACTCATAAATCATGGGTGATGCTGGCTGGCCCAGCTTTTCTTGCTCATCCCTTGTTGCCCTTGAGAAGGTGGTGGTGAGCTGCCATATTGAACTGCTGCAGTCCACGTACTGTCGATTGACCCACAATGCCCTTAGAGTTGGAATTGCAGGATTTTGACCCAGTGACATTGAAGAAATGGCAATAGATTTCCAAGTCAGAATGGTAAGTGGTTTGCAGGATAGTTTCCAATGTCACAAATATCATAGCTCTTCTGGGAGTCAGTACAGACACAATGGGTGAAATAGCCTTTTTCTGTACTGTACAATTCTATGATTGGGGTGAAATAGTTTTAAATGCAACCTTATTATTTTCAGGGATTGGGGAATTGAGAATTTTGTCTCATCAACTGTACTTGACAACATGAAAGAGAAAGATATCAGAAAGGCCATTAACTATCACCTTAAGAACAATCATAGCTTGATTGCACCAGGACAAAAGGTAATTCTTTATAACTGGCTATCCAAAGGTAAAAGTGAGTTTTTTAAAAATATCAATCTTTACTGCTTTCAACGCAATCACAGATGCTCTTTCTGCACGTACCCTTGAGGTTTTTTATGCCTTGTTTAAATACTGTTACATCCCAAAGTGCTCTCAGTTCTGACAAAGCATTCCCCATGTTAACTGTTTTCCTCCCTCCAATCATGCTGCCCGACTTGCTGAATATTTCCAACTTTTTCAGGTATCTATTTCAGATTTACAGCTTTCTTGGTCGTTTTGCTGTTTTATAAAGGTGTGCTGTTGCATAAGCCATGACTCAATGTGTAGCGCACTTGCCGTTTGGTCAAAACATTGTGGATCAGGTCCAATTCTGGAGACTTGAGAACAAGTAACTTGGTTGATGTTGCAGTGCAGTAATGAGGGCATGCTGAAGTGCTTAAGGTGCCATCTGTTGAATGAGTCATTAAACCAAGGTCCCTTCCTGCTCTCCGGAGATTTCATAGAATAGAATCCCTCCAGTGTGGAAACAGGCCATTTGGCCCAACAAGTCCACACTGTCCCTCCGAAGTGTAACCCATCCTGACCCATTCCCCTATCCACGACTCTATGTGTACACCTGATTAATGCACCTAACCTACACATCCCTGAATAATATAGTCAATTTAGCGTGGCCAATGTACCTAACCTGCACATCTTTAGATTGTGGGAGTCAACTGGAGGAAACTCGTGCAGACACGGGGGAACATGCAAACACCAGACGGACAGTGCCCCGAGACTGGAATTGATTCCAGGTCCCTGGCACTGTGAGGCAGCAGTGCTAACCACTGATCCAAGAGCACAGGAGTATTTCAAAGACTTGTGTTCTTCTTGTGTCCAAGAGAATCGATAGCTCTCAATTAAGAGAACAAGCAAAATAATTATCATTTATTTACACATTACGATTATGGAATCTTTTTACTGCACTGTGTACAATACTGATCACCATATGTATGGAAGGATATTAATGCATTGTGATTGGTGCGGGGCTTTACTAAACTGGACCTGTATAGGAGTTTAGATGAGTCAGAGGTGACTTCATTGAAACATGTAGGAACATGTGAAGAAGTTATTATCCCAAGTACAAAAGTTTCTAGTTTTATATTGAAGGGAAAATACTTCCCTTTACACTTTAATACTGTTGCTAAAGCAGGGCGGTGTAAAGTGTGAATGTTCTTTGCCTTCTAAGAATCAGTGAAATATTTATTTGTTACTTATTAAAGCCTCTTAAATATGTGTCTGAGTGACATTCCAGATCAAATCTGTATTCGTGAAGTATTAAAGGAGGAGAAAACAAACTTTTGCTGCTTTCTATGTTTCCATCTCCTGATGCTGTTAGCTCATTCTGAGTGTTTGGTTTTGCTGCCATTATTCATTCCTTGGTGATATGTCCAAGTGGCCTTTCCTCATATGGGAACCTGGTCGTGAATGGTTGCTGTATTCAACTGTAGAGGGCATCACAATGAAGCCCTGTCATACCCAGAGAAAAAAACCCTATAAAACCGGCAGATGACACATACTGGTCTGCCCCTCTTGTAATCAAGCTTCATCAAGGGCCGAAGGGCCTGTTCTGCGCTGTATTGAAATTAAGCTTCATTGTGTCCAAGGATCACAATTCTTTTTAAACTCGCTATTTTCTCCATTTGTCTCCACCTTAAATCCAGCCTGAGTAAATGGCCATCATCTGAAGGGCAAAATCTGAACTTTTATCCCTTAACCCAAGGTCATTGAGGCCTATTTAAAGGAATGAAAGACGTGTACCTAACAATATTCTTTTTCACAAAAGAAGTCACAAATACTTCAGACCAAGTGACCCTGTTTTGAAATGTTGTCATTGTTATAGGACAGGAATCCTAGCAAACAATTTCCACTAGACAGGCTCCCACAAACAACAACACGATAACTAACCAAGGTACCTTGATAAAATGTTGGCTGAGTGGTAAATATTGGCCACTACTGTACTTACCATGGAATCTTGTTTAATTCTCTTTGTGGAATATCTCACATCTCAATCAAAGGATGGCAACTTTGTCCCTGAAGAACATTAATGAAGGTTTCCCAACAATTGGCAATAGATTTATGATCATCACTAGACTCTTTAATTCCAGATATTTATTGAATTAAAAATTCACCATTTTCCATGGCAGGATTCAAACAGTTCACAGGGCATTATCTGGGTCTCTGGATTAACAAAACAGCAATAACAGCACTAGACTATCACCTCCTCTATCAGTCAGCCAATCATTAATGCGTGCCTGTAAAGTGCCTCTCATCCTAAGTGCTTCAAGTTAATCTTAGCACCAGTGCAGAATTATCCTTTATCTTGAAGCACCCTTCGATTTTTTTATCCATATACTGCATTTGAATAACACTTTTACAATCCCTCTATGGTCTCATACATCTCTAGGAAACTTTTCCTCCTTGACCTACAAGTCCATATCCTTTTAACCTCATCATGTGTTTGCCTTTTCTGCTGCTGTATTCCTCAATAAGAGACTTCAGTTGTGTATTTTCCTCCACTGCTTCTGCCTCTCTTTAGACATCCTCCTACTCAGCTGTGAAGTGATGTAGGAAATTCCACTGTAACCAGCACTATTAAGTTGAAGCTTGTTTGTAAAGAGTGCTTTAAATAAAATTGCTTTTTTGGGAAATGCAGTTTCAAAGCTGCATATTTTATAATTAGGTCATAAGTTTTAATTAAAGCTTCTCATATTGTAAGCCCAGTTAAGCATTTCAATATTTTTGTGTATGAAAGATTAAAGTTGATCAGCCCCTGAAATTGCTCATCATTATCTATCAGCCACTTTGTGATCCCCAGCGTTAACTGCAGACGTTCAGGACATTACATTTTAGGGAGGAAAACCAATTGTTCACAATATAAAGAATATCTTTGATAAATTGAGCTTCATGAATATACATCGATTATTTGATATTAAAACTCTTTTTTTTTGTAAAGCAGTTATTTAAATCCATGCAGCAAAGATAAAAGATAAAATGTATTCATCACATGGATTTTCCATTAATTTCTTTAAAATCAGAGGAAGTGTGCCTTGTTGTTTTATGGTAATAAACTCAACTGGATTAATTTGTTAAATAATGAAGTCATGTGAAGATGGCAAATTAAATAGACATCTGAAAATTTAGAACTATAATTATGTCTGGGAAGGAAATGCTGAAAATCATGGTATATGCATTGAAGGAGAGAGTTATTGTAGGGTCTTTATAAACATGCAAGATTGAGTTTAAAGAGGATGTAACCACAGGGCCACACCTGCTGCCAATGCATAACCTGATTTGCTGATAGGTGTTTTCTGTCATTGTACTGAATCACTAGTTGGAAAATTCCAGGCGGGATTCCCATTATTTTCCATTGAAAGTCTTTGACCATTTTTGATCAATGTTGCCACATGTGCAACGCTGTTGGGGACATCTTTTCATTAAAATAACTTTTCATGCCAGTATATTAAAATACACTCATTCTGTTTGAAGCAACTGATATCCACGGCACAAGTCCGGCTGAATTACCTGAACATACTGAGTGATCTTCGAGCATATGGAGGGAAAACCTTTAACGCAACCCTTCTGGTACGTAGGGAGAAACAGAAACTGGCTCATTTTTTTAAACTAGTCTTTTTTGTCATCTTTAATAAGTTTCTAATGAAATGCAACTTCTTCAACTGCAGGACAGCGAATCATTTATCACATTGTTGGTCGGAGCCAAATATGGTATCAGCGAAGTTGTTAACAGCAAACTCAATATTATAAACCAGTTAACAGACTTCAACAGCATCCAGAAGTTGGAATTGACCTTTGAGTATGAGAAGATCAGCGTGGTGAACATCTACCTGGTGGATGTGAAGGTAAAGGCTATTGATGCTAACTGCTTGCTTGAACAAGGACTTAGTACATTTTCTGATACGGGTGTTGTCTGGTCAAATCCTTGCTGCTGTGACCTGTGCTGCAGTAACATTTGTTCAGCAATTATTCCTATCCTCAGTTTGCTAATGTTTTGCAATGAAGTTACTTGCGGGTGACTCTTACCTTTGCTCACTGTCAATCAGACAGCAGATGGCTTTAGTACGTAGCCGCACTGGCACGTCCATGATCCCAACATCAATAGACCTGACTGCAATTTAACTCGGCCCTGAGCTAGGGAGGTCTCTGCATATTTCCAGCCAGGCCAGGCCAATCTGATCAAGCCCAGAAAGTGAAGTGAAGGAAAGGGAGGAGGTACTAAGGACATTTACCAAGGAAAGGTGGGATTTCTGCCTGTCTGCCAGCCCATCTTGCCTGTTTTCCCAGAATGCCAGTGACACTAATCTGCTGACACCGGAGTAATTTCCAAAGGCAGCAGTGACTAGGCCACTGCAGATCAGTGGAAGGCAGGCTCTTCGAGTCATAATTCCTGCCTCTCCAATTACAAATTAATTCTGTTCCTCTGAATCATTCAAGCAATTTCTCCAGCACGAGGTTAGACTGACTGGCTTCTAGCTCCTGGTTTATCCTTTGTTCCTTTTTGAATAACAGTACTACATTGGCTGTCCTCAAGTCCTCTGACTCTTCTCCTGGGCCAGACAGGTATAGAAAATTATTGCAATGTCCCTGATTTCGCCCCTTGCCTCACTCACCAACCTGGAATATACTTCATCCAGCCCTGGACATTTATCGAATTCTAAGCCAGACCACTCAGAGCTCTCTCTGTCAATGATAATTTATTTAATTGTATCACAGACCTTCTCCCTGATTTCTGTATGCATATTGTCCATTTCACAAGTGAGTACTGTCTGAAAGTATTCTTTTGGAATCCTACCTACATCCTCTGACTCCCTGCCTTACTCTGTGGTCCCAATGGCACAACTCTTTTACTCTAAGTGTAAACCAGTTTAGGATTTCCTTCTATTTTAATTGTTAGTATCCCTTCATGTCACCAATTCTGGTCTCCTATTCTCCATTTTAAGTTCCCTCTTGAACATTCAGCACTCCTCTAGGATTTCAGCTGTTTTCAGTCCTGGATATTTGCCATAAGTATCTCTTTATTCTCTAAATCCATTGCTGTGTATCCTTAGATATCCAGTGCTCACAGGATTTAATGGTCCCACCCCTTCTTTTATTGGAACACGGTGGCCCTGTACTCTCCATATTTCCTTCTTGAATGCGCCCCATTTTTCTGTGACATGTTTGCCTGAAAGTTATAAGAAATTGTTGCATTTAAATATTAATGATTAATTGAACTCATCCCACTCCTACATTGGAACAGTGACTGTATCTGAAAAGTAATCTGTGTTTGTAAAGTGATGTCTAGTGGCTCTGAAATATGCTATATAAATGCAAAGTTTCCGTTCGGGAAGTTGGCAATAGTTAGTACTTGACAACACCAAGACATTTTTAATGATGAAGTTTAGGTTTTCATAATACAATCCACCTCTCCCATTCAGAAGAGGAATAAATCAAACCCCAGATATTATTCCTAATTGTAATAAATGTTGTTAGAAATTTGCAACGTTTTACATTTGCTTTCACTTCTCCTTTCTCTCTTTTTTTTGTCTGTATCCAAACAATTTTTCTTATTCTTTGTTTCTCTTTCTGAGCCCAATTTGACTCATTCACCTGCCTGCTCTATTGTCCCTGCTTCTTTCTCAATCCTTGAATTTCGTGGTTAAAGAAATAGATTGTTTTATCCAGTATTTGCCCAGATCTCAGATTCCCTGTTGCCCTCACTTATCAACTCGCAATTTCAGCATTGTACAACATTTTCATGCTATAGATGAAGGAAAACAAATGAGGGAAGACACTGCACCCAGCAAATTCAAGGAAGCTAATGCTGAGCAAAATCTTTAAAATGAGTGAGCTGATATCATTTTCAGGTTAGGTCTGTTAGTGGAAAAGTTTAATTACTGACTCTGTTTTTATTTACAGTCTCTGACGTTGGTACTGGAAACTCGTCATGCTAAAGACCTTGTGTATTTGATTGCTGGATATCATAGGCTATATGTGAACTCAACAGACTCCATATTCATCTGGCCTGGCAACTATCAAAGTCAGACAACTGAAGAAGGTAATACATTAGTCGTTTCTTTTTAAAATAAGAATCCCAGTTTTATTCCTGCCATACTTTTGCCCAAGAAACACAGAGAGTGATAGATGCCTGGAATGCAGAGGTAGTAAACAGGCACGATAGATTAATTTAAGGTGCATCTGGACAGATGTATGAGTAGGTGGGGAGCAGAGGGATATAGATGCTTAGGAATTGGGCGATAGATTTAGACAGTGGATTTGGATCGGCTCAGGCTTAGAGGGCCGAAGGGCCTGTTCCTGGGCTGTAAGTTTTCTTTGATCTTTGAAAGCAAACTTCCAAATGTGAATTTTGTTTCTATTGTCACTACCCCCAGGCAGAACTATGTTTTCTCTGCCATTTGTTAACATTCCAAATCCGACAAGGATGTTCTGAATACTGATTGAATCCTTGGTTAATGTCAGCTTTTATTAAGTGGCAACCTTTACATCCTGTGTGAAAGTTGCAGTTTCAAGTAACACTTGAAGACTCTCTCACTGACTGGATGCTGAACATTAAGACTTGGGAAAGCTTAGATAATTCTGTCTACTATTTGGAAAAAAGGGAAGGGGTTTCTCTTGGCATCTTGGTCTGTTGTACCAGACTTAGTGTAGTGCAACGTGACAAGATTAATTATTGGCCACAGAGAAAAGGCATCTCTAGGTAGATTGAATCTCCTATCCAGTTTTAAAGGGAGATGAGTGGGTCTGAGACTAATATTTTATAATTTAAAAAGGGCAATTATGTATGCTCGAAAACTGCACACCTAAGATGAACTGGGACACCAAGTTCAGGAATAGACTGATATAGAAGTAAAGGTTAGATATTTAAGGGATATTTCAAAATAAGTATATTTAAGAGTAAATATATTCCTACTGTAAAAAAGAAGTTGCAAAGGAAGAACAAACCATCTATGGCCAACTTAAGAATTTAAGGAAGGTACTGAGATTAAGGAAGAAGTATAATATGATTAGCAGATCAGATATTGGACAGAAGATAAGGAATGGCACAGAATGACAAAAAGATGAATCAAGGGAAAGAAATTAGAGTATGAGAGGATGCTAACTAGAAAAGGAAGAACAGATAATGTGTTTTTACTAGTATTTAGAAAGGAAAAGATTAAGTAAGGTGAGTGGTCCTCCTGATAGTGAGAATGGGGAGAAATTATAATTATAATAAATAAATGGCAGTTGAATTAAACAAATATTTGCTTCTGTCTTCACTATAGAAAATACAAAAAAACTCTAGTAATAGCTGTAAATCAAAGGGAGAGAGAAACCTGGTGAAATTACAATAAGAGGGAAGTGTGATGAAGCCAACAGGTAGACCTCTGGGCTGACAGGCTTTCAGGCTCATTTGGACTTCAACTGGGTCTTATACACAGAGGGATCAATGTGAAAGTCCTTAATCAGAGACCAATGTGAATTCGAATGTTGATTTTCCAAAGTTTATAGATTTGGATAAGGTTCTATAGAACATAGAACTTAGAAGGATACAGCGCAGTACAGGCCCTTCGGCCTCGATTGAGAATCCTACCTAACCTATACTAGCAATAACTTCCAAATGCCTATCCAATGGCTTAAATGACCATTAAAGAAGGAGAGTTCACCACTGATACGGGCAGGGCATTCATGAACTAACCCGCTGTGTGAAGAATCTACCTAACATGCCTACACTTAATTTAAGCTATGTCCCTAGTAACACCTGACTCCATTAGCGGTAAAGGTACTTAGTATCTACCCTATCTAAACCTAATCATGTACACTTCTATCAGATCTCTAAACTTCTCCATGAGAACAGAGTGCCTCAGCCTTTCCTCATAAGATTTTCTATTAGGAACATCCTGTAAACCTCTGCATCGTTCTAAGCTTCACATCCTTCCTATAGTATGGCGAAACTGCACACAATACTCCAGATGAGACCAGAGTCTTATACAACTGCAACATGACCTCAGGACTCCGGAACTCAATTCCTCTGCAATAAAGCCCAGTACACCATATGCCTTCCTAGCACATTTACTGGGTGGCAACTTTCAGATCTGTGTACATGGACACCAAATCCCTCTGCTCATCCACACTACAAGTAGCCTACCTTTGCCCAGTAATCATAATCTTGGTATTCCTAAGTGAACGACTTCGCACTTAGCTACATTGAATTCATTTGACATTTCCGCCCAGCTCTGAACTTATCTATATCCCGCTGTAACCTACACTTCCTTCCTCACTATCCACAACTCCACTTTTGTGTCATCGCAAACTTGCTTACCAGCTTTCAGTCCTTCCTCTAGATCATTTATAAAGATAACAAAAAGCAATGGTCCCAAAACAGATCCTTGTGTACAGCTAGTAACTGCGCTCCAAGAGAACATAATCCATCAACTACTACCTCTGTCTCCTTCCAGCAGCAATTCCTAATCCAACCTCTAATGTATCCTCAATGCCATACCTCGAAGTTTTAGCATAGCTACCATGGGGAACCTTATCGAACGCCTTACTAAAATCCATATACACAACATCTACTGTCATCCACTTCCTTGGTCACCTTCTCAAAGAACTCAATAAGGTTTGTGAGGCACGACCTGTTCCAAAACCATGGCTATCCCTGATCAGTTTTCCTACCCAGATGTTCATAAATCTTATCCCTTACCATTCTCTCTAAGACTTTGCCCACATGAAGTCAGACTCACTGGCCTATAGTTGCTAGGGCTATCCCTACTCCCTTTTTGAACATGGGACCACATTCGCTATCCTGTCTGTATAGTGGTACTATTCCTGTTGACAACGACGACATAAAAATCCAGGCCAATGGCTCTGCTATCTCCTCTAGCTTCCCATAGGATCCTGGGGTAAATGCCATCAGGCAGGGACTTATCTATATTCAATGTCAGATCCAAAACCTCTTTGGGATTTCCAGGGCATCCATTCTAATTATTTGTGATTCCATATTCACATGCAACAGTGTGTTCCTGAGTGAATACTGATGAAAAGTACTGATTTAATGTCTCTCCAATCTCCTGCCTCCACACACAACTTTACTATGACTGGACAGATACCTACCTGTCATTTATTCTTGACATACTATAGAAAGATTGGGCTAATCCTACCAGCTAAAGACTTTTCATGTCCCTTCTCGCTTCTCTTAGCTTAGCTCCTTCCTGGCTACCTTATAACTCTCAGATGCCCCTACTGCTTCAGCCTCATCATTACATTGTCGTTCCCTTTCACAAGGGACTCCAATTCCTTACTAAAACAGCTGCTCAAGGCCCTTTACACCATGCTGACTGGTACAACTATAGGACACGCAGTAGCTGCCTGAGAACTCCCCATGAAGTGTTCTTCTCTTGAAGCTGTTGAATACACATCCTAAGTCATGCTCACTGCATCATAATTTCTGCCCCCAGCTATAGCCTTGCCCTGCGGCACACGATTATCTCCATACTAAAGAAAATCACCGAGATGTGTGTCACTGTCCGATTGCTCAACTACCTCAAGTCTAACACCTGGCCTGGTTCATTACCTAGAACAAATCCATTATGCCTCCCCTCTTGTTGGCTTGTCGACATATTGTCAGAGCTCCTGACATTGTACAAACAGACCCATCTAATGAACTCGAGCTATAGCTCTAGTCAATATCTGGGAAGTTAAAGTCATAACAACCACTGCTACCTTCACTCTTTTCCTGAATCATCCTGCAATATTATCCTCTATTCTCTAGGACTATAGGAGGCCTGTGAATAACAAACAGGGTGAACCTTTCCTATTTCTAACCTCAGAAACTACTCAGATGGAAGTCCTCTTCCATCGTCCATTCCACTGCTGTGATACTGTCTTTGACAAGTAATGCACCCCTTTTTTACCATGTCTGATCTACTAAAACATTTGAACCCTGGAACGTGCAAGCCATCTTGTCCCTGTTCTACCCACGTCTCTGTAATGGCCACAACATCGAAGTCCAGGTATACCCACGCTGCAAGTTCACCTACCTTATTCCATCTGGCATTGAAGTTTACACACTTCAATCCACCTTTCTGGTTACAGGACCCTCCTTAGAGATCGCTGCATTATTCCTAACCTCCCTACACTCAAGGTCTGTACCCTAAAGCTACAGTTCTATTGGACTGAAGTGTAGCAAATGTTATGTCATTATTCAAGAAGGGAGGGAAAGAGGAAACAATTGACTTGTCACAGGGTAGGTGTTAGAATCATTATTGAGGAGCTTATAGCTGGACGCAACTCTAGCTATTTGGGAAGAATCAGCATTATTCTGTGAAAGGGAAATCGTGCTTAATCAATTTATGTCAATCTTTGAAGTGTTAGCCTATGCTTTGGATAATGGAACCTGTAGAGATACTATACTTGGGTTTTCAGTGGGATTTGATGTGCCACATAAAAGATTATTGCACCAAATAGGACCCAAATATTAACATATTTGAATTGATAGAAGATTGGCTGGGTTCAAGTCACATCTGCTCCAGAGATGTGTAATAACATCACTGAGCAGGTTAATTAAAAATATCTAGAAGATTGACTGGCTGACAGAAAGAGAGAATGTGTTTGAAAACGCTCTCTTTCTGATTGGCAGGATGATGAGTCCCAGAAGAATCTGTGTTGGGGCCTCAGCATTTATAACAATGATTTAGATATGGGGAGGAAAGCCATGGCAGCTAAACTTGCAGATGACTCAAAGATGGGCGAGGAAGTATGTTGTGAAGAGGACATAAGGAGCTTTCAGATGGGTGTCAATCAATTGAATGAGCGCCCAAAAATTAGATTCTAGATTGGAGTGGTGCTGGAAAATCACAGCAGTTCAGGCAGCATCCGAGGAGCAGGAAAATCGACGTTTCGAGCAAAAGCCTGATGAAGGGCTTTTGCTCGAAACATCGATTTTCCTGCTCCTCAGATGCCGCCTGAACTGCTGCGCTTTTCCAGCACCACTCTAATCTAGAATCTGGTTTCCAGCATCTGCGGTCATTGTTTTTCCCCTGCCCAAAAGTTAGGCCAATGTAGTATAATGTGGAAAAATTATTTAGTTTGCAAGCAGAATAAAAATAAAGCAGAGTATTACTTAAAGTAAGAACAACTGCACCATTTCAAGGAGCAGAGATATCTATATGTGATAGTGCATGATTCACAAAATGTTAGTTTGCATGTGCAGCACATAATTACGAAGGCTAATGGAATGTAAACATAAAGGTATTTTGCTTCAATTATCCAGGGAATTGATGACAGTACAGCTCTAATATTTCATGTAGTTTTGGTCTTCTCAATTAAGGAAGACCATAAATGTTTTTAAAACAGTTCAGAGGAGCTTTCTGAGATTGATACCTGGAATGTGCAAGTTGTCTTATGAGAAAAGGTTGGGCAGACTGCCTTGTTTCCTTTGGAGTTTAGAAGTGCAATCCTTGACAAGTTGGAAATGGAAATGGCCTGTCCTCTTGTGGGTGAATCAAAAATTAGAGGTCACAGTTTTTAAAAGAATACAATCTTTTAGAGCAGAGATGAGTGGGTGGCACGGTGGCACAGTGGTTAGCACTGCTGTCTCACAGCGCCTGAGACCCGGGTTCAATTCCCGACTCAGGCGACTGAATGTGTGGAGTTTGCACGTTCTCCCCGTGTCTGCGTGGGTTTCCTCCGGGTGCTTTGGTTTCCTCCCACAGTCCAAAGATGTGCGGGTCAGGTGAATTGGCCATGCTAAATTGCCCGTAGTGTTAGGTAACGGGTAAATGTAGGGGTATGGGTGGGTTGCGCTTCGGCGGGTCGTTGTTGGGCCAAAGGGCCTGTTTCCACACTATAAGTAATCTAATCTTCAGGAGTGTTTTTCTTTCAGATGGTTGTTGGGGGCTGCGGTCATTAAATCCTTTTTAAGGCAAAAGTATTTTGCCTTTTTAATATTTGTTAAGCAGGAGAATGAAAGGTTATCACATGGAAGTGGGGAAATGGAATTTAAAGCACAAATAGATTAATTATGATTGTATTGATTGGCAGAGAAGATTTTATTGTCCAAGTGACTCACATCTGTCCCCAAGTAGTATGGGCTTACATAGTCATAAAGCCCTACCTCTTCTCTTCGCTTTCCGTTCAGTCAATTTCCTGGATGTAAAGGCTCAGTTCCTTTTCTCAGTGTACATTTCCTGCTATGACATATCATCCACACAGTCAGTAAAGATAAAAGGCAGCTCACCCACCATCCTCTCAAGGGCAATTGGGGATGGGCAATAAATGTTGGTCATCCAGCAATGCCCTCATCACATGAATTAATGTATGAAAAAACACAATGTAAAGGACAGGAGGACTCTTCTCTCAGACCCTTTGAGATGTGAGCAGATTATTAGAAATCGAGGTTAACAGACTGTTCAGCTCCTGTGGGTGTTGTACCTAAGGGATGGTAACAATTTTCATGTCCAAGACAATCCTTCCATTAGACTGATCAGTTCTGTGGAGCACTAGCGAGGTTTGTGATTATTGGCATCACTTTCAGACAGTGACTCTTTGCAATGAAGTTATGATAGAAAATAAACTCATGTCAGTTTAAACACGTTTCCCTCTCAGAATGATATCAGTAGCAGTGATCTGAGAGAGATGAGTGAATCACAGTTGAGACACAACTCACATTTTCCAATGGCATTGCTCACTCTGACTTTATGCCAGTTAGGTGAGTTTCAGTTGCTGATAGGTCTTGTTAAAATTCCAGAATGTAGGAACTTACATTTTATCATATGTATCCGTAGGATCAAGAAAGTGTTGAAAGCTTATTCAAGGAATGTCTCAATCAGAAATATTGATCAAGAAATAGGATATCAAATTTTACTTACTGTAAAAGTTACTACTTTTCCTTTTAAATCATGAATAATAGCCTGGCACTGTATTTGAGTGGTGTCCTGAAGCTGAATGAACACGTACAATTGGTATGACTTCAATATTGAAACTTTAACAGTTAAAGGCTCCACCCCAGGTATTTCCTTCAACTAACTCCTTGCAGACAGGAATATCCTGTTTTCGTGAAGAAACTTATCCAAACAAACATTTTCAAGCAAAATAAATAACTTAAACAGAAAGGAAGAGCATAGAAGTTAATCATTGAAGTTTTTATAATTTTTTGTAACTCATTAATGGGATGTCAGTTATTGCCCATTCCTAATTTCCAGGAGGGCATTTTAAGATGGCAGAATTCAGTTTTTAACAAAATATTAGATGGTTCCTTCATCTGATCTTAGATGTAACTTTTTTACTGTGCAGGTGACGAAGCCCAAGGATTAAGTGATTCAGAGTCATCATCAGACATTCAATCTATAGATAACCACAAATTGAGAAATGGATTCATAGGGCCTCTGACTGAAGAAAATGAGGACATTGAGAACTCGGAAAGTGAGGCTACAGACAGTGACTGCTTACGGGAGAATATCCAGGAAGAGACCAGTTGCAGCACAGGGGATGTGTCTGATCTGAATGATGAAGCAACAAGTCAGGGAGGAGACTTTTGTGATAGAAGCTGTTCTGCTGACTCTATGGACGAACTGCAAACGGAGACTTCAGCTCCACACTCACATGGTGAGATTTCTGAAGATGATGACAAAGATTCTAACACTGAAGAGAGTGATGGTGAGCCAGTTACAAAGAAGCACTGTACCATGGAATTGAAAGACAGTTTTGAACAACCTTCAGCAGACTCCTTAGCCTCTACTCCGACCCTTTCTAAATGCTTTGCACGTTTTACAAAGGTGGTTTGCTCTATTCCTGACCTCAGCCAAAGTGAGAACCCATGCACTGCAGAAGTTTGCAACCAGTGCCCCAGGAACGAGGACGACAGTTCTGCAGAAGGGGACAAGTCTTGGAATTTGACAAGTCATGGCCTGCTCACTGAGTTACCACCTGCTATTGATGGGGACTTATACAGTGAGGTCCTCACTATCCCGATTCTGGATCCTCCCCCTGACGAATTTTTCGATGCAGCTGAAAAGGTTACTCATCTGGAAGGTTCAGGTGACATCAAATTCAGTGAAACTGAAGCAGGTAGGTCGGACAGATGACAATCAGGTTTACACTTGCTTCCATTTACCCCATACAACAAATTAAATGAAATCCAAAATATATTTGAACACATTTTCAAACATACTTAAGAATGATGAATAATTAAAATATATTCTGTGTTTATTTTAATTCACTTATTACATGTTACCAATGCACCTTTATATACCTGACTAGTGATGACACATGAGGAACAGGTACTGAGTTCCAGTGATGTGAAGAATCTGAATTAAACAGGCAATGATGAAATTATTGCCATCCCCACAAGTTAAAAATTGCATCTTCAGAAAAAATTCAATTTAGTCCCATTGTTGAGCTCATTTGAAAAAGTCAATTTTAAGTAATTGACATATCTGAGAATTACAAAGCTTTTAATCTCGAGACAATTAATCCCTGGTAAAGTCATTCAGTTTCTAAAGAAATAAACAGATAAAACAATTTAAGAAAATTATACTTCACTAAAAATAGAAGAATTCACTAAAAAAATTTTCTCCAAATTAAAACTTTTTACCCTTGGTATGCCTTTGATCATTTTCCAGACCAGTTTAGTGAAATCGTGGTCACTATTATGGAAGTACTTTCCTGCTGATACTTCTTGAATCTGCCCTGCTTAGTTTCCAAAACCAAAATCCAGAACAGCCCTTGATCCTCACAAAAAGGGATGAGAACAATGTTCCCTAATGGAGAGCCAGTTTGACTTTGGTGGTGGGAAAGTTTTTTGAAATGATAATCTGGCTCAGAATTAACAGTACTAGGATAAGTGTGAGTTATGTAAAGCAAGCATCAATTTAGAGCATAGAGAAATACAGCACGGAAACAGACTGTTCAGTCCAACTTGTCCATGCCAACCAGCTATCCTAAATTAATCTAGTCCCATTTGCCAGCACTTGGCCCATATCCCTCGAAACCCTTTTTATTCATATACCAATCCAAATGCCTTACAATTGTACCAGCACTTCCTCTGGCAGCTTATTCCATACACACACCACTCTCTGCATGACAAAATTGCCCAGTAGGTCCCTTTTACGTCTTTCCCCTCTCACCTTAAGCCTCTGCCCTCCAGTTTGGACTCTACAACCGTGGGGAAAATTCTTGTCTGTTTACCTATCCATGCCCACCATGATTTTATAAACTTTGATAACATCACCCTCAGTTTCTAATGCTCCAGAGAAAATAGCCCCAGCCTATTCAGTATGTTTAAAGGCAGATAATTTTTACATAACTTGTATAAGAGGGAATAAAGAGGATTGTTGAGGGTAATGCAGTTAATGTAATGTATATAAAGTGTTTGATAAGGTATCCTGATCCCTGATGAAGGGCTTATGTCCGAAACGTTGAATTTCCTGTTCCTTGGATGCTGCCTGACCTGCTGCGCTTTTCCAGCAACACATTTTCAGGTTTGATAAGGTATCCCAAAGTTGGTTTGCTGTCAAATTTGAAAACCTTGGAATACATAAAAATGAAATGTCTGAGGGACTCTAAATGGGTAGCAGTAATTACACTTTTTGGACTGGAGGGAGAAAGTGATCACTGCTGTTTCCCATGGTTAAAAAATAGGATCACTGTTTTTCTTGATAAATTTTAGACTTCAGTGTAAGCTTTAAGAGGATATGAAATGGCTGTGAAATGGACAGACATGTGGCAGATGACATGTAATGGATTTAATATTTTTATATGGTGAGTGTGTTCGATCCAGAACATGTTACCTGAAGGTGTGGTGGAAATAGATGTAATCATGGCTTTCAAGAGATAACGGGTGTAGGAAAGATTTATAAGATTGGTCGCAGGTATAAGGGATTCAAATTTGATCAGCAGGGTTGTACAAGTGAGACTGTTCACCTTCAAGAAGTGATGTTGAAAGGAAGAGCGATCTAGACAGGGCAGATACAAAAAAAAATTTAAAATGACTGGTGAAGTAACAGAAGAGAACATGGAAAACCTTAATATGCAGTTGGTGGTGGTGGAGGAAGATTCAGTAATGTCTTTGAAAAGAGAGTTGATAGTAAAAGTTAAAAATCTCACAACAGTGTGTTAAAGTCTAACAGGTTTATTTGGAAGCACTAGCTTTTGGAACGCTGCTCCTTCATCAGATGGTTCATCACAACCACCTGATGAAGGAGGGTCGCTCCGAAAGCTAGTGCATCCAATTAAACCTGTTGGACTATAACCTGGTGTTGTGTGATTTTTAACTTTGTACACCCCAGTCCAACTCATTGATAGTAAAAAGGAGACCAATGGTAGTAGTTGATCAGTGAATGGGATAAGGTTATAAGGTTGTAAAGAATAGTTGAAAGGCTGAGAGTTGGGAGTGTTTAGAAAAAAAACTGGGTGATCAAAAGCCAGGCGAGAAGTGTAAAAAGAACAGGAGAATGAACTAACCAGGAATTTAAAAGAAAATCTGAAAAGTTTTTAAATTTGTGAAGAAAGGAAGTGGGTGGCTAAAATAGATGTTGGTCCCTTGGAGGAAGAGACAGGAGAAATTATTATTTGTACCCATCTTCACAGTAGACTACACAAATACATAGGAGAACTGTTGATTAATCAAGGAGCTAACAAGGGTGAGGAATGTAAAAGTGATTAATATTAGTGGAGGAAATGAATTAGAGAAACTTAAGAGACTAAAAGCTAACAAATCCTAAACTCTCTTGATCTACATCCTGGGATTTCAAAAGAGGTAGCTATAGAGATAGTGGGTGCAAAAGTTATGATTTTGCAAAATTCCATTTTAAAAACACCAGTCCAACATATTAGAAGTAGGCAAATGTAACATTGCTCTTCAAGAAAGAAGGGAGAGGGAGAACAGGGTAGTTACCCTGACAACAGTTGCTGGGAAAATGTTGGAAACTATCATTAAGGAAGTCATAATAATGCAGTTAGAACAATATAAAAGGATAAGACAGCACCAACATGGTTTTATGAAAAGGAAATGGTTTAATTAATTTATTAAAGCTTCTTGAGGATGTGATTACTGCTGTCCATTTTATTCTTGATTGAGTGACAGGAAACAGATTTTCATCTAGAGTGAGGTTTACAATAGTGCTCCCCTTTGGTTGACACTGGGGATTTTTTTTGCAGGAGATATTTTCAAAGCTTGCAGATGTTACAAAATTCAGAAGAATTATAGATGTAAGAAGACAGTTCAGAAAACATTGACAACTTAGTGACGTGGGCATTTAGGGCAGATAAATTCAATGTAGAAAGGTGTGGGTGGTGCAGTTTGGTAGGAAAGAAATGGGCAGACAATATAAGATCTCCTTCCTATCGGAAAGTTGAAAGGGTTCAGAAATGATTTACAAGAATGTTGCCAGGGTTGGAGATTTTGAGCTATAGGGAGAGGCTGAATAGGCTGGGGCTGTTTTCCCTGGAGCAGCGGAGGCTGAGGAGTTAATTTATAGAGGTTTACAAAATAGACAAAGTTTTTTCGCTGGTGGGGGAGTCCAGAACTAGAGGGCATAGGTTTAGGATGAGAGGGGAAAGATATAAAAGAGACCTAAGGGACAACTTTTTCACGCAGAGGGTGGTACATGTATGGAATGAACTGCCAGAGGAAGTAGTGGAAAGATTGGGTTGGGATATCTGGTCGGCATGGACGAGTTGGACCAAAGGTTTGTTTCCTTGCTGTACATCTCTATGACTGTGATTCTATAAGAGATACGATTTTTAATGTCTGCAGGAGCAGAAAGAACCAGTTGTTTGTCTGCATAATTCATTAATGGAGCCATGACAAGTAGAAAGAGCTGGTATGAAGTATGCAGTAATCGGGTCTTCATTAATACGGATATAGGGGTCAAGAGCAGGGAGGCTATTCTGAACCTATACAGGATACTGGTTATATCTCATTTGGAGGATGGCATACAGTTCTGGGTGCCACACTTTTAGAAGGATATGAATGCATTGGACAGAGTACAGAAAGGCCTATGAGAATAGTTTCAGTGATGAGAAATTTCAGCTGTGAAGATAGATCCGAGAGGTTGAGACTGTTTTGCTGGAGAGGAGAAGGCAGTTGGGAGATTTGATAGAAGTTTTGGAAATTGTGAGTGGTGTGCACAGAATAGACAGGGAGAAACTTGTGCCTGCTCTTAAAGGGATTGAGAACCAGAGGGTACACCTTCAAGGCATTTTGCAAAAAAAGCAAAAAGTGAGAAAAATGAAATTCATGCAGCACATAGTTAGGATCTGGAATGCACTGCCTGGAAGTGTGATGGAGGGAAGGTGAATTAAAACGTTCGAGAGGGCATTGAACAATTATTTAAATTGAAAACAAATGTGCGGCATTGTGGAGAATAGGCAGGAGTCTGACACTAGGATAAAAACGCTCAGACATCCAGTGCAGACTCAATGGGCCAATTGGGTATCCATCTGTACCATGACAATTCTGTGATTCCGTGTGGATGAGAAATTATTCACTTTCATAGTAAGAATGGCAAAGTAAATCTGTAAAATGTTTGAATATTCGTGTATAGAGAGACTTGGGTGTACTGGTGCATGGAACTCAGAAAGTTATCATGCAGGTACAGAAACAATTAAAGTAAAGGCTCTTTTACCTTTTTGTAAGGTGATGGGAGTATAAGGATAAGGAAACAGAGGAGAATAAATTTTATCGAGAATTAAGGACTAAAAATGTCCCCAGTATTGTTGATATTCTGAGCTGTGGTTTTGACAGACACTTATCCTTCTGGAAATCGAAATACAATACATTCATCAGTTCCCTTTTATCCATGGGACATGTTCCTTCCTCAAAGAACTCTAATAGATTGGTTAAATGTGATTTCCCATTCACACAACCACGTTGATGTACCTGATTATTGAGAGTTTATCCAAGTGGCCTGTTATAACTTCTTTATAACTTCTGACATTTTCCCTGATGTTAAGCCTGTTATTCCCTGCTTCCTGCTCTCCTCCCATTTTGAGTAAAGAAATTACAATTAACTGTATTCCAGTTTAATAGAATTTTTCCTGAATCTCAGGAAATATAGATAATTAAAACTAAGGCAACAACTATCTCACTGTGTGTTGGGGGGTGGGGTGGAAGGGAGGTCCCCGAATTACAAACATCCAAGTTAGAGACACTAATGTATTCAAACATGATGCCGGGATGTATTAATTTTAATTTTAAAGATCTGATAGATGGAAGTTACTTACAAATGGTTATTTTACATTTTCCTGCATCGCACTCTGACTAGTCATTTCTTTTAATATTCTTGAATAAAGTCCATCAGGACCTGGGCACATGATGGAGGGCTTATGCCCAAAACATCGATTCTCCTGCTCCTCGGATGCTGCCTGATGTGCTGTATCTTTCCAGCACTACATCCTCGACTCTGATCTCCAGCATCTACAACTCCTAGATCTACAACTGTCCAAATTGTGAAGGAGGGAGTCGGCCATCATGAATCACAGCAACATTCTAGCAAAGCTTGACCTGTTGAACCTAAGCAGAGCAAGCAGAAGTGCCATTTCCTTGTGACATTAGTGGTTGGCTCCTAACTGCAACATAGCTTTCATTGAAAAAAAAAGACATGTTGTTGAGCGCTGAAATTGTCATTAACCGTGTAACATTCCTTGTTGCCAAGCAGCCAAACCCTAGTTCAGTCTACTGTCTCAAAGAGAGCTGAACCTGTAGACTATGTAGGAAGATAGTGTTGTAACTATCGTCAGGATAGTGGACATTTAGCAGCATGATATTCTAGGTATGGTTGCAGAACAAGAGTACATTTGTGATTTTGGTATATCTTCCCATTGAGGCACAATACTGGCAAGGGCACAAGCATTTAACCAATGAATCCTTGTTCCATTGAAAAATCCACTTATAAAAATTCACCCTAATGTGCCCCTAGAATCACTGGAATAAATCATTTCAAGGGGCAACTCTAGTACAAAAAATACATTTGATACGCTGATCATAAAATAGAAAGGAAGATAGAAACTTGAGGTTTTGCTCCTTATCCATTATTCAATTCATTTTATTTAAGATAGGGCAGTTCTTCTTTGTATAGCTCTATTGGTATATTCAAGAACTTATTTTAATACAGGTTGAAAATCAATTAACAATAGAGGCCAGTGATTACATGTATATGCTAAGAGTCATGTAGATGAAAATTAAACTGCTCTGTTGACTAGTCACTGTTGTTTGATGTTTGGAGAAAGGATAAACAATATGTCAACAAATTAAATATTTTCTTTTGTTTTCTTGGTAGGGTTGGAGTCTGCTAAAATTAAGGGGATTGAAGCAAAACAAAATGTGCAGATAAGTCCAAGTCTTTTTGGCACAGGACTGGACATCAAATCTGTTGAATGCATCAAAGGTAAACCAGAAGAAATAAAATACACAACCACAGGAAAAAGACATTTTGCATCTGATGACGTATATGATGTAAAAGCTGTTCAATTGCAGCGTCATTCAAACAAACATGGAGATCGTATGCGTTGTAATGAAAAGAAACATGTTAAGACAAAAATGCATCGATGGAATACTCTTTCTTCTTTGACAAGTATCGAAAATGAACCTGCCTTGTTGGAAACTAAGCCTATTGGTCCATTAACATCCATTTCCACCTGTGCCAATAAAAAGGTCCAATCAGATTTAATGGAAATGGAGCCAGATACAGAGGACCAGGCCATGCTACAAAATTCCATATAATTTGATATGAGTTGATACCAAATAAGCAATCTTCTCCAGAGAGCTCTCGAAATGAAAATATTATGTCTGTTGTGGTTCTGCTCGCCGAGCTGGAAGTTTTTGCTGCAAACGTTTCGTTCCCTGGCTAGGGAACATCATCAGTGCTGTTGGAGCCTCGTGTGAAGCGCTGCTTTGATGTTTCTTCCGGTATTTATATTGGTTTGTTCTTGCCGCTTCTGGGTGTCAGTTTCAGCTGCAGTGATTTGTATGTGGGGTCCAGGTCGATGTGTCTGTTGATGGATGTTCTTGCCATTTCCGGGTGTCAGTTTCAGCTCTAGTGGTTTGTATATGGTGTCCAGGTCAATGTGTCTGTTGATGGAGTTTGGGGATGAATGCCATGCTTCTAGGAATTCTCTGGCTGTTCTCTGTCTGGCTTGTCCTATGATAGTGGTGTTTTCCCAGTCAAATTCATGTTGCTGGTTGTCTGAGTGTATGGCTACTAGAGATAGCTGGTCGTGTCGTTTTGTGGCTAGCTGATGTTCATGGATGCGGATTGTTAGCTGTCTTCCTGTTTGTCCTATATTGTGTTTTGTGCAGTCCTTGCATGGTATTTTGTAAACTACGTTAGTTTGGCTCATGCTGGGTATTGGGTCCTTTGTTCTAGTGAGTTGTTGTCTGAGCGTGGATGTTATGAGTCCTAAGGGTCGCAGTAGTCTGGCTGTCAGTTCTGAGACGCTCCTGACGTATGGTAGAGTGGCTAGTCCTTTTGGTTGTGGCATGTCCTCGTTCCTCGGTCTATCCCTTAGGCATCTGGTGATAAAGTTGCGTGGGTATCCGTTTTTGGCGAATACCTTGTATAGATGTTCCTCTTCCTCTTTTCGCAGTTCTGGTGTACTGCAGTGTGTTGTGGCCCTTTTGAATAGTGTCCTGATGCAGCTTCGTTTGTGTGTGTTGGGGTGGTTACTTTCATAGTTTAAGACTTGGTCTGTGTGTGTTGGTTTCCTGTGTACCCTTGTGGTGAATTCTCCGTTGGGTGTTCTCTCTACTAACACGTCTAGGAATGGGACTTTGACTGGGAAAACACCACTATCATAGGACAAGCCAGACAGAGAACAGCCAGAGAATTCCTAGAAGCATGGCATTCATCCCCAAACTCCATCAACAGACACATTGACCTGGACACCATATACAAACCACTAGAGCTGAAACTGACACCCAGAAACGGCAAGAACATGCATCAACAGACACATCGACCTGGACCCCACATACAAATCACTGCAGCTGAAACTGACACCCGGAAGCGGCAAGAACAAACCAATATAAATACCGAAAGAAACATCAAAGCAGCGCTTCACACGAGGCTCCAACAGCACTGATGATGTTCCCTAGCCAGGGAACGAAACGTTTGCAGCAAAAACTTCCAGCTCGGCGAGCAGAACCACAACAACGGATACCCGAGCTACAAATCTTCAATCAGATTTTAAATATTATGTCTGCCCACGTGTGTCTGTGCATAAGTGCATTTGTGTATGTGTGCAGTGTGTGTGTGTGTGTGTGTGTGTGTGTGTATGTGTGTGCGTGCGTGTGCGTGCTGAGGTAAGAAGGTGCTGCCTTGAGACTGTAGATAAAGTAGGCAGTGAAAAGTAATAAAAATATAAGAATTTTCCTTTAGCATCTATCTCACGTTCTGTTGTTTGATATTAGCATTAGATACTTTAAGCTGTAGAATGTTTCAGTCTTTGAATTTGACATTGTTTGTTGCAATAGAAAATATATGGTATTAAAGAATTCTATTTCCACATTACAGTGTTAAACAGTGATCATTGGATTTCCTCAGGATGGCGGGAGGCAGGTTGCAGTATCTATCACTTGCTGGGTTTACAAGAAAGGCATTCTTAGTTAGTTGATATATTTGTGTAATTTCTATCTGAATCGAAAGAGGCTAGGATTTTAGGATACAGAGCTTAAATGGGCAATGCTGCGAAAGATCATTAATTCTCTCAGTGGTTTATAACAACAGAAAAACTTAAATTATCACCTCACCAATTCTTTTGACATGCCAATGCTGATTATATCAAGATAGAAGCCATCATTTGTCACATACAAGACTATAAAAATTCTAAGTTTCTTTGTAATTATACACATGGTCTGGGACTAATTTCTTGATGCACAGCACCGAAAGAGCTCTTGAACACAATTATGTTATACTGAGGCTAACAATTTGCCCATCATTAAAACTATGGTATTGAAAATTGTCACTTGCAATTCTGGGTCTACAGTTTCCCTACAATTATCAGTCCCTGGATGGGGAGTGTTGGTTTAAGGAATCACCTTTGTGATAATGGATGCCCAAGACAGCTATAAATCAGAAAATTTTCCTTGTTTTTTCTTTTAATGGTTCAAAACTCAAACAACCTTGAATAAAAAAGCAACAAAGACTATACTTTCACAGAAGCACATTGTTGTATGTACAGAGAAAGTCATACTTTCAAACATTTTATTTTCTCTTTCAGCTTTAATTCACATAAATTGATCTTTGCTCCTAAGCTGGAAGTTGCGTTTTTTCAGTGACCTATCACTGGAGAGTGGCATAATCCAAGAACTAACAGTAGGTTAACACCTTCCATCCCGACCTCAAATTCACCTGGACTGTCTCAGACTCCTCCCTCCCCTTCCTAGACCTTTCCATTTCTATCTCGGGCGACCAACTCAACACAGACATCTACTATAAACCGACTGACTCCCACAGCTACCTGGACTACACCTCCTCCCACCCTGCCCCCTGTAAAAACTCCATCCCATATTCCCAATTTCTTCGTCTCCGCCGCATCTGCTCCCAGGAGGACCAGTTCCAATACCAGCCCAGATGGCCTCCTTCTTCAAGGACCGCAGATTCCCCCCAGACGTGATTGACGATGCACTCCACCACATCTCCTCCACTTCCCACTCCTCTGCCCTTGAGCCCCGCCCCTCCAACCGCCACCAAGACAAAACCCCACTGGTTCTCACCTACCACCCCACCAACCTCCGTATACAGCGTATCATCCACCGTCATTTCCGCCAACTCCAAACGGACCCCACCACCAGGGATATATTTCCCTCCCCTCCCCTATCAGCGTTCCGCAAAGACCACTCCCTTCGTGACTCCCTCGTCAGGTCCACACCCCCCACCAACCCAACCTCCACTCCCGGCACCTTCCCCTGCAACTGCAGGAAATGTAAAACTTGCGCCCACACCTCCTCCCTTACTTCTCTCCAAGGCCCCAAGGGATCCTTCCATATCCGCCACAAATTCACCTGCACCTCCACACACATCATCTATTGCATCCGCTGCACCCGATGTGGCCTCCTCTATATTGGGGAGACAGGCCACCTGCTTGCAGAACGCTTCAAGGAACACCTCTGGGACACCCGGACCAACCAACCCAACCACCCCGTGGCTCAACACTTTAACTCTCCCACCCACTCCACCGAAGACATGCAGATCCTTGGACTCCTCCATCGCCAGAACATAACAACACGACGGTTGGAGGAAGAGCGCCTCATCTTCCGCCTGGGAACCCTCCAGTGTCCTACTCACAGTCATTTCCTCACTAATCATTGATGGTCAATTTCCATGGGTTTGGGAAGAGGAGAGTCTCAACATGTGGTTAAAAAGCCATATTCATTCCAGAAAATGACTGACAACATTGTTTCTGCTATTTGAGGATTTCTGTAGGGATATTTACAGACCACATTGACATTGATATTTACAGGAAACACGTATGATGATCGCCTGCATAAGTGACGTGATTAGCTCATGCTATTACAGTAGCAAGAAATTTCACCACGGGTGATTTAAAACGCAACTTGGTCTTTATAATCTAACAAGAGTGGGGGAATTCAAAAGGTGAGAGGAGAAAGATTTAAAAGGGACTTGAGGGTCATATGTAGAATGTACTGCCAGAGGAAGTGGTAGATACAGGCACAGTTACAAAATTTAAACAACATTGGACATGATTGAGGGATAGGGGCCAAACACAGGCAAGTGGCACTAGTTTAGTTTGAGAAACTTGGTCGGCATGAATGATTTGTACCAAAAGGTCTGTTTCCATGCTAAATGATTTTATGACTTTAAATTAACATGTATTTATTATTATTAAAAAGAACTGTGATTTTAGGCATAATCTATGGGGACCACAGACATGTCTGTCTGTTGCAGAGTTCCGTGTGGTTATACAATTTGAAGGATACTTGTCTGCATTAAGCATAGCAAAGCAAAAATTCAATCCTTTATGTGCAGGATTTGAATGTCCATTGTTCATTTTATTCTACCCCAGATACTAGTCATCCAGCCCAGTAAGCAAATCAACCCTCAGAGAGAGATATAAGGGACAAGGAATAATCCTTTCAGCTTACGATATTGATTAGTATGAATTCATACTAAGTCTTATTCACAGACTTCGACATAAAGTTAGTGAAATTACAGCTGGAAATGACAATGGCCACACCTTTGAAATAAACTTACACATATCCTGAAGAAGGGCTTATGCCCGAAACGTCGAATCTCCTGTTCCTTGGATGCTACCTGACCTGCTGCGCTTTTCCAGCAACATATTTTCAGCTTTAAAATGTGTTACCAATGATCACAGATTACTTGTATATTGCAGGAAACAAACTCCTGCTGTTGGCACCACCTTGCATCGTAAGCCAACCATCCAGCCAACTGAGCTAAACTGACCCCCAATTCATATCATGCAGGACTATACATTAGCACCGTCAATTATTCCTGGCTTCTCTTTTTGTGAATTGCACATGGTGAGGAGGTAGCTATTTGTAACTTTGTCACCGTGTTGGCATTTAATGTGCACTATAGCTTTCTTACAAGCATTGTCATTAATGCAGTGTTTGTACAATCTATATATCCAGTTTTAGTTTTGATTGCTTCTTTTGTTCATTTTGCCTTACCACTTGCAAAGAACTCTGGGGCCGCTGAGTACTCTCAAAACTCTGCCTTTTTCAGCAGCAGATTAACTGTAGCGGATAAAATTGGATCTTTGGAAAAAGATGGTCTGAGCAATGCATGAGTATGTGGTTGAAAGCTCTTCTTGGGGTCAAATATGAGGTCAAAGTTGCAAACAATCTGTTTTGGTCTCAAATAGTTGCTAGAGAGAAAGAGGGAGAGAGATGAACCATAGCTAGTGAACAGAGTTTGGAATGGCACATCAGTTTTCTCAATATTTAACTGGCGAAAATTTCTGCTCTTGAAAGTCAGAGTCAAAAAGTGTGGGGCTGGAAAAACACAGTCAGGCAGTATCTGAGAAGCAGGGGAAATGACATTTTAGGCAAAAGCCCTTCATTAGGATGCTGCCTGACAGACTGTGCTTTTTCAGCTCCAGACTTTTTGACTCTGATCACCAGCATCTGCAGTCCTCATTTTCTCCCAATCTTGAAAGTCAGACAGATCATTAATTAGCAACAGTGCAGCAGTCAAGAGAGATTGTGGTTAGGTAGAGTTAAGTGTTGACAATATATCTTTTTGATAATAATGTGGTTAAGAAGCAGCATATCAATGTGAAACAGGAGGACACCTAGGATAGATTCTTGGGGGCATGAAAGATACTGACATGAGCAGTGATAGCATGAATCTGTTTCTTTGGAGGACTTGACTATTATTCTTAAAAACGTATGACCGAGGCCAAATACAACAACATAGTGTTTTTCCACAAACCCATGCTCTGTAAGAATATCTAGGAACTCCCTCCCTTGGTGGGATGTGTTGTCCCTGTCGAAGTGGTGTCCTTCCTCATATAAGGATAATAGTGAGAAAGTGTCATGCCATTTTGTGACTAGTTGGTTTTCATGTATCCTGGTGGCTAGTTTTCTGCCTGTTTGTTACAGTTCTTGCATGGTATTTTGTAAATGACATTAGTTATGCTTGTTGTCTTTATAGACATCATAGTAACCCACACACCCACCAACACACTAAAACAACAGCTAATGAACTTGAAAGACCCTATACAGACAACAACAAAACTAATGTCATTTACAAAATACCATGCAAGCACTGTAACAAAAACTACATTGGACAAACAGGCAGAAAACTAGTCACCAGGATACACGAACATCAACTAGCCCAAAACAACATTACCTTCTCTCACTAATATCCTTAAATACAGATGAGGAAGGACACCACTTTGACAGGGACAACGCATTCATCCTAGGACAAGCCAAACAGAGACTCACATGAGAATTCCTGGAAGCATGGCATTCTAACCGGAGTTCTATCAACAAACACATTGACTTGGACACCATTTACCACCCCTGAGAAAAAGAAATGGAAATTATATCAACAATCCAAAGAAACCAAACATATAAGTAGAAAGCAGGAGGCATCAGCAATGCTTCGTCCAGAGGATCACTGAAGATATTACCTAGTATGGTGACAAAATGTCTGAAAATGAACCTTCCAGCTCAGTGGGCAAACCTAGATCCAGAACCCCAACCTGAGCTACAAATCTTCTCAAAACTCACTTAGAAAAGGAAGCTTAGTGAATTAGTCTGTTGCCAGAATGTCTTGTATAATTGCTCAGAAAGTGTATCATGCA
This sequence comes from Hemiscyllium ocellatum, assembly GCF_020745735.1. Classification (NCBI taxonomy): domain Eukaryota; kingdom Metazoa; phylum Chordata; class Chondrichthyes; order Orectolobiformes; family Hemiscylliidae; genus Hemiscyllium; species Hemiscyllium ocellatum. Next base: position 60,467,014 of record NC_083411.1, read on the forward strand.
TAGACGGCATCATGTTGTGCTACTTTCCTGAGTAGATCTCATGAAAGATGTGTAAAGACTTATGTACTTATACCAGTGTCAGTCTTGGCATATAGCACATGTGGCCCATTCTATATGGGATCTATCACTTAAATGGGAAAAAAAGCTTCTGAGTTGTTGACATTCTGGTTGATTGGCAAGACTTCGTTTGGGGGAGGTGTTACCATGGAGAATGAACCAATTAATGAGGTCGGATAGTTAACTACCAAGCATCAGTTAAAATTTAAACCAGGCAGGTCGACTGATCAAGGAATTGCCTTGAGAAATTAACCAGAGAAAAGATGTCATCTATTTTATTGAATTGAAACAGGTGCAGTGTGTGTATACATTGCTTAGTTCTGCTAAAAAAGGACATTGTGTATTAAGATATGTAGCGTCCAGTGCATGCAAGTGAACCACATTATGTGCCTGACTACCAATCTTAAATTGTTTGTCAGTATAATTCTTTTCATATTCAGCTTACTTAACATATTACGACTTACTGAGATAGCATTCACTGTCAAGCTCCCGAGCAGTCACTAGATTAGATTCCCTACAGTACAGAAGCAGGCCCTTTGGCCCAACAAGCCCAAAGAGTCCAGACCCATTCTCCTACATTTACCCCTGACAAATGTACCTAACAATTTAACATGGCCAATTCACCTGACCTGCACATCTATGGATTGTGGAAGGAAACCCATGCAGACACGGCGAGAATGTGCAAATTGCTTGAGGTTGGAATTGAACTCAGGTCTCTGGTATTCTGAGGCAGCAATGCTAACCATTGAGCCACCATGCCACCCTAGTCAATCACATAGTTATTGCCAAGCAGAAGACCTTTGTTAATGACAACTGGCCACTATTGCACAGGCCATTTAGCTACAGATGCCAGCTGAATCTCCCTTTGCACATACCTTGACTCTAGCTGAACAACTTTAAAAAAGTGTGTCTTTTTCTCTGCAATTTCAAATTCTAAATGACTACCAAATGATTAATTAAAAACTTGAAGTGCGGAATACCAAGGAATGAATAAACCATGGATGTTAAAGAAGATTTCAATGGATGCCTCATTTCCAACTACTGCATACGGAAAAAACTACCCTGAATTTCTGATACATAGCGGCTATTCCAGGCTACCCCTGTGATAATAACAAATAGCTGTGTGCATTAAACAAGTCATGGGTGCATCATTTACTCCAACAAGCCAACTCTCCACTGGAAAATGACAAAGACATAGCAGGGCTCTACAATTTGACAAAATGACAAAACTCCCCCATGACCAGTGAGTTATAGATATAATGCACCAAGGTTCTTTAATCAAAGGACATATTTGTAACAGGTAAGAATTTCATCTACTGAATGTCAATCTTGCTCAGATCCATTGACATTACATTGTTGATGTGAGTACTTGCTTTTCTGGAAGCTGCGGAAATGCCTTCATTTCATGAATATCCATGTTCACTGGCATTCTTCAACTGAGAAAGCCTCGAGGTATTTAACTCTTGAAGAAGCATGAAACCTACCCAAATTCCAGATTGTAAGCTCTTAATTAGAACGGGGAAAAAATTGCCCAGAGACCACCTCCAGCATGAAGATTAAGCTGACAATCAACAAAACAAGGGGCCAGCTCATTTCAATTGCAGTAGACATGTCCTTTCACCAACTTTTCACTCAAGATTTCAATTCAGCAGAAAACCGGAGCTACACATCACATTTAGAGAACATATTTTATACCAGGAAATAAAGCCATCTAAGTAAAATGTGTCTAGGATGTCACAGCTCAGAAATGATTTGGAGATGCTGGTGTTGGACTGGGGTGTACAAAGTACAAAATCACACAAAACCAGGTTATAGTCCAACAGGTTTAATTGGAAGCACAATAGCTTTTGGAGCACTGCTCATTCATCAGGTGATGAAGGAGCATTGCTCCAAAAGCTATTGTGCTTCCAATTAAACCTGTTGGACTATAACCTGGTGTTGTGTGCTTTTTAACTTTGTACAGCTCAGAAAGGCTAACATATTTTACAACTGTAACTATTCTACATTTTCCCTTGCTATCTCTTTTAATTCTTCATCTGGGCTGCATCTCTAAAGAAAATAGTTGATACTTTTATAGCAATGTTAATGTCAAGGTGTAAGTATAATTATAGCTATTTTGTCATCAAACATGGCACAATGAAAACAGTAAAGGCCATCAAATAACTTAGAAAATTAAATAATGTGCTCTAGTATTGTTTGAAGAATAAATGTCAAACAACACACTGTGATAACTCCCGTAAAATCGGATTATTTTACATTCACCTGTAAAGATAGGTATCTTGCTTTACTATCAAATCCTAAAGACAGTGATGAACAATTAGGCACTGTATTAATCCCTCAGCACCACACTGAAAGTTTAGTCAAAAGGACATGAGTTGCAATTATCATACTTGACAAGGAATTAAGTACTTTTGAAATGTAGTCACTGTTGCAATATGGATAACATAGAGGCCAAATGATAAACAGCTATGCTCCACAACTAACAATATCATATAATCTGTTGGCGGGAGAATAAAATATTGGCTAGATCTCCTTCAAATACTGCAACACAATGGGATCTTTTACAGCCACTTTTGAAAACGCAGACTGCCAACAAGCTGGATACCTTCAGTAAAAAAGTGATGTTAGTCTCGAGATTGGAATATGAACCTTCAGTCTTCTAATTGAAAGGCCCAAGAAGTACAACCGAGACACAGCTGACTGCCTAAGATTGGCTATTCACATGTTTGGGAGAAGACTTAAACTTTCGATCTTTTAACTCAGGTGCTATTACTGAACCAAGGCTGACACTTGCTGAAAGACATACACTGTCCAACTGATTATTCTTCACATGTGAGCCGAGGCAGTGAACCATGGATTTTGCTTATACCATCTGTTTGCTGTTGTGACATACATTGAATAGTTGGTGTCAGAAAATAGGCAGAACTCCTGTTGGTTTAGAAATTCATCGTATTTGTATTTAGAAATGGTTTCCAGTGAAAAGATGGGAAGTGTAACTGCTCAGCTGTGCTGGTAGGTAGAAAATCAATCCAAGTTCCATCTATCCGGAGGTCCCTGCTGGGAGGCTTGACATTGAGTGTGACCAGGCTCACCTGTTATACCCTAAAAGATAAATGGTCCACTAACATTCACTGCCTGGAGTCACACATGATGAAGCTGCATTTTGTCAGGGTGCAGTTTAGATTGACATTGTCATGACAGCATGAGAAAAAAATGGCATAGAAATATTAACGTGCTTCTTCATTTTAAATCAAGCTTTCAGCTGGACTCTTCGCTACAAATCTTCAATCATCTGAATCCATATTCATCAGATGATTCATCCTCATAAAAAATGTTGAAATAGGACATCATAAATAGCTACTTAAATATTGCGGTTTAGAACTTATTTCAGATACTACATGTTTTTTGTGGCTGAATAGTATCTCAATGTTCCTTAAAGAGAGGATAGAGTATACAGTATGAATATTTTATAGGATAAATCAAGTGCAGGATAGATTAATCACTAAAACATATAATTTGATAAGACTTGAAAATATACGGGAACTGAAATTTATAATTGTCTCACATGCATTTCTTCTGACGCCGGCAGCATGCCAATGTTGTATTTTTTGTTAATTTAAAGGATTTAGTCAAAATTGAGTACACTGTTGAGTGGCTGCATGTCTCAGTCTGGAGTACGAAATCTTGAGAGGATGATATAATTTCAAGATTACTTGTGGTACCTGAAGTCAATCTGTGCCTCTTAAAAGGAAAGCACATTTTGATTAGAATTGGAAGACAGCTTACTCTGAGAAGGAAACAAACAATGGCACTGGATGACAGAAAGCATTCTCCAAGGTTCTGTGACACAGCAGTGGAAGCTAATGGACAGGGAAAGAGAGATAATTTATCCATTAGGAAACAGAAGCTCCTTAAGACAGACACTTCTAACATAATGGGAACAGTTAGCTGTCACTGTCTACAGTGTTCAATAGTTTGATGCACCTGTGTTTGACTATATTATTTTATCCATTGATTTGTGTAGTTGTCCTTGAGTGCGTAAGTATGTGCATGGAACTCAAAAGAAAACTGAAAATGTTCCATAGAAAAGCTTGGTCATCTTGTTATATATAAATACTGTTAGTTCTGAGATATTTTAAAGTATTGTGGATTGTGGATTTAGAACAATTACCATCTCTGCATTGTTCTGCGACAAATAAGACATCAAAGATACACAGGGAGCTGACAAATATATAACATTGTCAGGATCAGCAGTGTAACCCTGAAGATCACATGCAATACCACCAGATGTTCAATGACCTCAGTACTAGCCAAAATCAGTGAATGTGTCTTCAACTGTTGTGTCCTCACAATAGAACCTGTACCTGACATGTATTCAATGCACCACTGTCTTAATTTAAGTACCAATAATCTCAATCAATAGTGACTTACACTGCACATTCATAGCATTGCCCTCACCATTGCACACTTGGTGTTACAACCTCATACACATATCTTGCAGCACAGCTATTAGCAGCTTAGAATTGATTATCACAAAAAGGCAATTTACAGTTTTTGCTTCCAAGCATCAATTATTTTTCTTGCAGAAATTGAACGATATGAAAGAAGTACATCAGAGTGTCCTTCCAGTAATATTGGATCCACAATCTTTTCTTTCCCTTTAAGATGACATTGCAGCAGAAGGAGGGTTAAGGTGGAACTTCTACCTGTCACCGACCCTTTCATGATAATGACTAACTTTCACATATTGCAGCTTACGCAGCCACACTCTAGGTGAGAACTTCATTGTTGTACAGGAAAATAGGATGATCTGTAATGAAGAACCTACTGTAGAGAAGCAAGAGGATGAAGTCCATTTAAAATCAGCATCAGCATAAAGGATTTTTAAATGAAGCTCTCAGGCAGGAATTAATGACTCCTACTGGGTCTTCTCTAAGTAATCAAACAGTAGGCCTTCTGACAGTAGTCCACATCAATGCTCGTAAGAACACAGGAATCTTGCCTTTGGAGCCTGCTTCATCATTTGTAGCTGATTTAGTTGCGGCCACTTTACCGTTTGCCCTCTTAAACCTTATCCTTGTATATCAAAAATCTACTTAACTCGGCTAAAACAAATTCATTGACTCAGCCTCCACTACTTTGTAAGCAAAAGAATTCAACATACTAATGACCCTCTGAGAGAAAGAAGAGCGTCCTCATTTCCATCTTAAAAAGAAATCTAAAACAAAAACAGAAAATTCTGGAGAAGTTCAGCAGGTCTGGCAGCATCTGTGGAGAGAAAGCCAGCATTAAAGTTTTGAGTCCAGTGACCCTTCTTCAGTTCTTTCACTTCAAAGATGCTGTGAGACTCATTGATTTTCTCCAGCTCTTTGTGTTTCTGTTTCAAATTGCCAGCAATCACAGTTCCTTGTTTTTCTTTAAAAAGGAGCCTCTTATTTTTAGTCTGCCCCCTAGTTCTACTCTCTCCCATAGAGAAAATATCCTTTGATTACCCAATCTATCTAACAAATCACCTTAGGATCTCATAGAAACACAGAGTGATCCATTCAGGCTATCAGGTTTGCTCCCTGATTTTGGAGTTGTGTTCAACAGCTTCTTTCATTCTGCTCTGTCTATCGCTGAGGTTTCAAAGCAGTCACCTCTTATTCTTCCAAACCGAGAGAATACAATGTGCCCAAGCTCTCTTCTTTAGATAGTCTGACCAGCCCAGGAGAAAATCTGGTGAAAACTGAAAGAATTGTGGATGCCGTAAATCAGAAACAAAAACAGAAATTGCTGGAAAAGCTCAGCGGGTCTAGCAGCATCTGTGGATAGAAAACAGAGTTAAGGTTTCGGGTCAAGTGGCCTTTCCTCAGAACATAAATTTGGTGAACATTTATTGCATTCAATCTATGATGTAATATGCATCTTGAGGTAAGGAGACCAAATCTGCACATGGTACTTTAGATGTGGTCTAACTGATATTCTAAGCAATTGAAGGATGCCTTTATTACTTCTGTACTCAAATCTTTTGTGATAAAGGTTAACATACCACTTGTAATTGCACAAATTTGTAATTTGTGACTTAGTGATGCAGACATCCAGATCCCTTTGTATATCTACATGCTCAGCCAGCCTGGAACATAAAATGCATTGGAATATTTACTGACCAGTAACAAGAGTGAATACAATGCTAGAGTGAAAAGAGTATGCATGTTTAGGAGCAGGATGTCTAAGTGGTAATCCATTGGGCATGAGGGGCCTGCAGTTAGGCCAAGAGGAGAGGGTAACACTGCTGTCAGGTTGTTACTGCAGAGGTCATGTATGAGGTCTGCAGTGAAGGAAACATCGGAAGTTGGAAGGATGACCTATAGAAAAGGCTGATGAGCCTACAGACAGGAATGTATAATGCATTGGATGCTCTGCCAAATGATCTGTGAGCATTGTCAACGAGGATGGAGGAGCTGAACTTGGTATGAGTATTGGCACCGAACTTTGCACAGAGCTGGAAACCATTCATTTTAGTCTGGAAAGAGTGACCAACTCCATGAAAATACTTGCACTACACAGTATACAATTGAACAGCAAATCTCAGCTTCCAGTACAGTATAACCAGAAGACGTAATACCCACAAGTCAAAACAATGAAGTACTGTGGACATTTAAATTTTTCACTCTAAAATCAGTTTTTAAATGAGGAATGATAGCTGTTAATTTAAAATAAGTGGCTGCATGGAGATAGAAGTCCATGGAATGTCAAACCAAATGATATGAAGGGAACGACAAACAGCAATCCTTCAAAGGGGAAGAAGAAAGTCAAAACAGACTGGTCTGTGATCTCTGGTGACTACAAAAGTAATGAGGGGCTGATGACTCTCTGCTCAACAGCATGCCTTGTCCCGCAGATTATGTCCCAAATTGCGGACACATTTTGTGTTGAAGGCAGCCCCTTCAGAAGCTTCTTTAAATGACCTCACGTATGCCAATGAGTTAACGTACCTGCGAGTATTAGCCTGGTAAAGAGAATTAATGTTGTTTAAAAATTAACGTTGTTTAAAGTAACCCCTTTCCTCTGTTATGCAGATAAAGGATTCTCTCAGGTAAAAACAATGACTGCAGATGCTGGAAACCAGATTCTGGATTAGTGGTGCTGGAAGAGCACAGCAGTTCAGGCAGCATCCAAAGTGCAGCGAAATCGACGTTTCGGGCAAAAGCCCTTCATCAGGAATAAAAGCAGTGAGCCTAACGCGTGGAAAGATAATCTCTCCACGCTCACTGCCTTTATTCCTGATGAAGGGCTTTTGCCCGAAACGTCGATTTCGCTGCACTTTGGATGCTGCGTGAACTGCTGTGCTCTTCCAGCACCATTAATCCAGAAAAGGGATTTTCTCAGTCTGAGGGGTAGAAGCTAACAAGGTAAAAGGAATAGGACGACAGAAGAACTCTCTCATCTTAAACCCTGGAGTTCAGTCACAATTAAAAGGAATCAGAACAACAAAACCTCATCCAACTTGTGAATTAAGCATGCTGAAATTGACTGTTCAACTCTCAATGTCAATGTTGCTAGTAAACCCCACTACAATGACCACAATGTACAATTTGTGAACAATCCAGTGACTGATTTGCAAATCTGTTTTTTGAACTTTTAGCTTCTTGGACTAACCTCTTATTTCTAATCCATATGGTCTGTGCTTTGATACTAATTCTCCTCATTTATGGTAATTGATGAACTCATTCTTGATAGCTCAAGAAAGCTTGGTTAAAAAATTGGCACTTTTTAAAACATAAGTTTATTTAAGTATGGAACAAATGTATTCACAAAGCATCAGTTTTAAATTAATTTCGTTGCAAACATTTGATGGGCAGGAGGTGGTGGGGTGCGTGGGGGTAAGGCAAATAAAGAAAAAGAGGCACCCTCCTCACTAATGATCCTAATGATCTGGGGTAGCCAGTCTGCGGATCCTTTTCGGGGGTGAGCATAACATTGAATACAGTATCAGAAGCTCACATGAATTCAAGCGCAGATTGCAGCTATCATGGCTGCAGGTACTGGTGCTAAAAGGGGTTTATAGTGACTCATGGCAGTCCAACAATTTGGGTTTCAACAAATTATCAAGATTTAGAAGCGTCACAGTGGCAGTGAACCCATGTTATATTAGGTCAGGCAAAACATGGAAGTCAGACACGAGGAGACTACACAGGCATGATAAGTTGACTTCTGCAGGAAATATTGGTTGGATTGATTGATAAAGTTAGTTGGAAGGGCTGCTTGTTGAGGTTTGTATTTCATCATCCAGGATGTAGTACCGTGGTACTTTCTACAATCACAGTGATCTTCAAATATTATATTTTCATATTACACAGTTTCTTCAAAAATAATTGAGAAGCCATTTTACTGTTAAAACAAAAAGCTGCTCAAATCACAATGTCACTTAATTTCAAAGTGGATCACGGTGGTTTAAAATCCAGATATGCCCATTCTTAGATTCTTAGATTACTTAGATTACTTACAGTGTGGAAACAGGCCCTTCGGCTCAACAAGTCCACACCGACCCGCCGAAGCGCAACCCACCCATACCCCTACATTACCCCTTGCCTAACACTACGGGCAATTTAGCATGGCCAATTCACCTGACCCGCACATCTTTGGGCTGTGGGAGGAAACCGGAGCACCCGGAGGAAACCCACGCAGACACGGGGAGAACGTGCAAACTCCACACAGTCAGTCGCCTGAGTCGGGAATTGAACCCGGGTCTACAGGCGCTGTGAGGCAGCAGTGCTAACCACTGTGCCACCGTGCCGCCCATCTCAAGAAGATACTCAAAAAGTACTTTCAGTGAGTTGATAATTAGAAGTGGGTAGTGAAAATTCAATGCCACCTGGGTGCCCAGCATGGGCAATAGATAACTTGAAGCAATCTCCCCATGGAGTAGGCTGCAACTCCTTTGCCTTTAAGCAGATACTCGGATCACAGCCAAGTTCAGCTTGACATACCGATTAATGCAATTACCTTTCCACAGAGTACATGGAGGGCCTGTGAGGGTGGGGAGTCACTGCAGGAGGTCACAGTTTGAGCTATAGCAGCAGTGAAAGTGAGTCATGTCGTAATTCCTTGAGCATACAGACTGCAATTGAGCAGAGTGCTGGACCACTCTGAATAGAGCGTTGTTTTTGTTTCTGCCACATCTTGAACAGGCATCTTGGCACAACTCTGCACTGTTTTGTCCTCTGCAAACATGGTCACCATCACTTATACAACTAGTTCCAAAGCATCCTGTGTGCAGTTACAAGGTCTGCACTGAGCCAGGCTTCAAAAAGCCAGTTCCCCGAGCAACTTTTTACAGGCGACAAAGCATGCTAACCCCTTGGCTGCAGACTCAGGCAAATGTCAGCAGTGAGAATGGTTCCAAACTGGATGAAACCTACAGAGAACAAAAAGATACAGTGGTGTGGGGACATTACAGATAAGGGACCAATGGACACCCAGTGGCAACCTCAAAAGCAGTACAGGGTCAGTGCAGTCAGGCTCCCAGTAGTGATAAACCAGCATGGAGCGATTCATTTTCAGAGCCATGCTGTCCCATCTCAACAAGTGTCTGACAGCAGGAAGAATGGGGGAGCAACTGGATGCTGAGCCTTTGCAAAAGGTAAAGGAGGCCACATTAAGTTATATTCCTTTTTCCTTCAATAAGGCTGAGACCTTCATATGCAAGAGTGCACTTCATGTCATCATCTGCTAAGTAGTCATCTCTTATTATGCTTTGATTCTCTCCTTCAACAGGAAGCAGCCAAAATGAGTGTATAGGATCCTGGGGTGGCTGCAGTTGCCCCTGGGTGTGAAGATGATTATGCAGGTATGACATTCCATAATTCATCACATTGCAGCAACTGGAAGCATTCACATATGCCCAGGCATCAATAGTGCATGCCAGCATACAATTTGACCTCTCACAGATCTGCACAGTGGTTACACATGGTGATCGGCGTTGACGAGAACCGATGGAAAATGCTAGCAGAAATCCTCTGTGATTGCTGCCTACGTTCCGCATTACTATCCTCTGTTAGCCAGGGCATAACCCTGGTGTCTCACTGATCTCTTTTGCAGATGTTGCACAAGAAAGCAATTTGGACACTGAAGGGAGTGCTACATCTAGAGAGGGAACAGCAGGAAATGTTTTTACTGAAGTCTTCAATAAATTATATTTCCCAGGCTCCCCAAAGACTACTGCAGAAGTCATGCTGTTGGTTTTGACTTTTGCCATGAGACACTATCTATTTTCTGCTGTATTGATGCATTTCTTGGACAATATTAATATATTATGTGACAAATTGATTTCTAAGTCCACAAAGGCTCTCCTGAAAGGTACATTTTGCAGCAATTCAGTTAGCCGACAATTCCATTTCTATTGCCTGCATTGCTATAAGTTGTCACTCATTTAGCATCTGTTGAAGAAGAGGAAGTGCCATGTCCCTATAGTGAATAATCTTGAGCTGTCAAAAATTGAAACGGTAGCAACTTTTTTGTCACCTCAGATGTGAACATGCAGCTGCAGAATATGTTCAAGAGAGAGGAGATAATGGATAGTCTAGACTACAGGGAAAGGCATGCAAAATTAGCTGAGGTAAACATTGAGGACATTTATGATGGTTGATATTACTGGGATATGGCCAAGGAAGGCCAGACACTTAATGAACGACAGATCTTCTGTTATCTTATCAATTCTCTCCTATGTTAAGATCCAGGTGGGCCCGACTTAGAAAGGCCAGCATATTGTGCGGTATCTCGGCTTAACTCACCTGCATGCCATAGCAGATAAAGAACATAGGTTGCTGGCTACTGAAGTAATTGATACTGAGCTCAGGGTATTACGCTGAGGAACTCTCTTAAAAATGTCCTGAGGCAGAAATGATCAACCTCTGAACAACCACAAGCATCTTCATTTGTACTAGGTATTGCACCAACTAGTGCGGGGTTTTCCTTCAGTATCCTAAGGGATCTAAACGCCACACCTCACTAGACATTACATACAATCTTGAAGGTAAAGCCAGTCTCTTTAACCTCTCATGTGGAGTTCAGCAGTTTTGTCCAGGATTGGATTAAGGCTGTAATAAGATCTGGTACAATTTGGTGGAACTAGAGACTATAAGAGTGATAAAGATGTACAGCATGGAAACTGTCCAACCCGTCCATGCCAACCAGATATCCCAACCCAATCTAGTCCCACCTGCCAGCACCCGTCCCATATCCCTTCAAACCCTTCCTATTCATATACCCATGCAAATGCCTCTTAAATGTTGCAATTGTACCAACCTCCACCACTTCTTCTGGCAGCTCAATCCATACACTTAACACCCTCTGTGTGAAACAGTTGCCCTATAGGTCTCTTATATCTTTCCCCTCTCACCCTAAACCTATGCCCTCTAGTTCTGGACTCCCCCACCCAAGGGAAAAGACTTTGCCTATTTACTCTATTCATGCCCCTCATAATTTTGTAAACCTCTATAAGGTCACCCCTCAGCCTCCGACGCTCCAGGGAAAACAGCCCCAGCCTGATCAGCCTCTCCCTATAGCTCAAATCCTCCAACCTTGGCAAATTCCTTATAAATCTTTTCTGAACCCTTTCAAGTTTCACAACATCATTCCGATAGGAAGGAGACCAGAATTGCAAGCAATATTCTAACAGTGGCCTAACCAATGTCCTGTACAGCCGCAACATGACCTCCCAACTCCTGTACTCAATACTCTGACCAATAAAGGAAAGCATACCAAACGCCTTCTTCACTATCCTATCTACCTGCGACTCCACTTTCAAGGAGCTATGAACCTGCATTCCAAGGTCTCTTTGTTCAGCAACACTCCCTAGGGCCTTACCATTAAGTCCTGCTAAGATTTGCTTTCCCAAAATGCAGCACCTCACATTTATCTGAATTAAACTCCATCTGTCACTTCTCAGCTCATTGGCCCATCTGATCAAGGTCCTGTTATAATCTGAGGAAACCTCTTTACTGTCCACTACAGCTCCAATTTTGGTGTCATCTGCAAACTTACTAACTGTACCTCATATGCTCACAAACAAATCATTTATGTAAATGACAAAAAGTAGAGGACCCAGCAGCAATCCTTGTGGCATTCCATTGGTCAAAGGCCTCCAGTCTGAAAAACACCCTTCACGACCACCCTCTGTCTTCTACCTTTGAGCCAGTTCTGCATCCAAATGGCTAGTTACCCTGTATTCCATGAGATCTAACCTTGCTAATCAGTCTCCCATGGGGAACTTTGTCGAACGCCTTACGGAAATCCATATAGATCACATCTACTGCTCTGCCCTCATCAATCATCTTTGTTACTTGCTCAAAAAACTCAATCAAGTTTGTGAGACATGATTCCCCACGCACAAAACAATGTTGACTGTCCCTAATCAGTCTTTGCCTTTCCAAATACATGTACATCCTGTCCCTCAGGGATCCCTCCAACAACTTGCCCATCACCGAGCTCAGGCTCACCGGTCTATAGTTTCCTGGCTTGTCTTTAATGCCCTTCTTAAACAGTAGAACCATGTTTGCCAACCTCTAGTCTTTCGGCACCTCACCTGTAACTATTGATGATACAAATATCTCAGCAAAAGGCCCAGCAATCACTTCTCTAGTTTCCCACAGAGTTCTCGGGTACACCTGATCAGGTCCTGGGGATATATTCACCTTTACCCATTTCAAGACATCTAGCACTTCCTCCTCTGTAATGTGGACATTTTGCAAGATGTCACCATCTATTTCCCTACAATCTATATCTTCCATATCCTTTCCCACGGTAAATACTGACTGTTGCTTCCTCAGGGAATTCTATTAAGTTGGTGAGAAATGACCTTCCCTGCATGGAACCATGCTGCCTATCATTAATAAGCCCATTTTCTTCCAGGTATAAATAGATCCTGTCCCTCAGTATTTTCTCACACTGGCGTCAGATTCACCAGTTTGTGGTTGCCTGGATTGTCCTTGCTACCCTTCTTGAACCAGGGTGGGGTCACAGCATTGGCAATTCTCCAGTCCTCTGCGACCTCACTCATGTTCAAAGATGCTGTTAGGGCCCCGGCTGTTTCCTCTCTCGCTTCCCTCAGTAAGCTGGGATGGATTCCATTCGGACCTAGGGACTTGTCTACCTTGATACCTTTTAGACACCCAACACTTCTTGCCTCCTTATGCCAACTTTACCTAAGTAATCAAAGATCTATCCCTAACCTCAACATCCATCGTGTTCCTCTCCTCAATGAATACCAAAGCAAAGTACTCATTAAGAATCTCACCCATTTTTTCTGACTCCACACATAACTTCCCTCCTATGTTCTTGAGTGGGCCAACCCTTTTTCTAGTGGAGAAGGACATGGAAGATATAGAATGTGGGGAAATAGATGGTGAAATCTTGAAAAATGTCCATATTACAGAGGAGGAAGTATTGAAATGCATGGGGGTGGATAAATCCCCAGGACCTGATCAGATGTATCCTACAACTCTGTGGGAGGCTAGGGTGATGATTGATGGACCCCTTGCTGAGATATTTGTGTCATTGATGGTCACAGGTGAGATATTTGTGTCATTGATGGTCATAGGTGGGGAGCCACAGGACTGGAGATTGGCTGACGTGGTACCGTTGTTTTGGAGGGGTGGTGAGGATGGGCCAGGAGACTGTAGACCAGTGTTCCTGATGTTGGTGGTGGGCAAGTTGTTGTAGGGTATCCGGAGGGATGGGATTTACATGTATTTGGAAAGGCAAGGACTGATTGAGGATATTCAACATGGCTTGTGTGTGGGAAGTCATGTCTCACAAACTTGATTGAGTTTTTTGAGAAAATGACGGGGTGATAGATGGGGGTGAAGTGGTGAACGTGGTCTGTGTTGTTTTCAGTGGGATGTTTGTTGGGGTTCCCCATGGAAGTCTGGTTAGCAAGGTTCGAAATACAGGGAGAGTTAGCCATTTGGATACAGAGCTGGCTCCAAGATAGAAGACAGACAGTGGTGGTGGAGGGTTGTTTTTCAGACTGGAGGCCTGGGATTGATGGAGTGACACAGGGGTCGGTTCTGGGTCTGCTACTTTTAGTCATTTATATAAATGATTTGGATATGAACATGGGAGTACGGTTGGTAAGTGTGCAGATGACACTGGAATTGGAGATGTATTGGACAGCAAAGAAGGTTACCTCAGATTACAATGGGATCTTGGTCAGATGGGCCAATGGGCTGGGGGAATGGCAGATGGAGTTTAATTTGGATAGGTACAGGGTGCTGCATTTTGGGAAAGCAAACCTTAGCAGGACTTATATACTTAATGGTAGGGTCCTGGGGAGTGTTGCTGAGCAGAGAGATCTTGGAGTGCAGGTTCATAGCTCCTTGAAGATGGAGTCACGGGGAGATGGGATGATGGGGAGGGTGTTTGGTATGCTTTACTGATCAGAGTGTTGATTGTAGGAGTTGGGGGTCATGTTGCAGCTGTGCTGGACATTGGTTGGACCACTTTTGAAATATTGCATGCAATTCTGATCTCCTTCTTATTGGAAGGATGTTGTGAGGATTGAAAGGGTTGAGAGAAGATTTACAGGGACGTTGCTGGGTTGGAGGTTTTGAGCTATGGGAAGAGTCTGAATAGGCTGGGGCTGTTTTCCCTGGAGCATTAAAGGCTGAGGGGTGACTTCATAGAGGTTTAGAGAGTCATGAGAGGCGTGGATAGGATAAATGAACAAAGTCTTTTTGCTGGGGTAGATGAGTCCAGACCGAGAGGGCATAGGCTTACGGTGAGAGGAGAAAGATATGAAAGGGACCGAAGGGGCAACTTTTTGATGCAGAGGGTAGTGGATGTATGGAATGAGCTGCTGGAGGGAGTGGTGGAGGCTGGTACAATTGCAACATTTAAAAGGCATCCAGATGGGTATGTGAATGGGAAGGGTTTAGAGGGATGTGGGCCAAGCGCTGGCAAATGGGACTAGATTAGGTTGGGATATTTGGTCAGCATGGATGAGCTGGACCAAAGGGTCTGTTTCCGTGCTGTACCTCTCTTTGACTCTCTGACTTTATGACCCTTGACCTCCCAGTATTTAATTCTTCATTGCGCACAATCTATATAAATGATCAATGAGGTAGCCACAAGAATGATTACCACAAACATCATCGTAATGGGCTATAGTTTGGGAAGCACAGGCCCAAAATGCAAATGTTCTTGGATAAAATTCTGATAGAAGCCAAGAAACTGTGTGATAAGGGGGTGCAACAATTCAAAAAGGAGAGATGTTTACCAACAGACTGTTTCCACTTTGCTGCCATATGGATGCTCCAGCAAGCTCTGCAAAGCAGGATACAGACAAATCCTATAGATACTATGGATGTTCCATCCTTAAAAGAGAGTAGACCAGGCTGTGAAGTATCCAAAATAAATGCCATAAGGAAGGACATCAAATTACTTCACAACGTGACAAGGGCACTGCATGAGGGCAGGCCAGTTAGTGCTGTTAAGGACCCAGCACATTTATTAAGTTTCCATACTTTCCTCTAGCTTGGGGATTCCCAGCAGACTTTGTGAACTGAGTTTTCCTTCGTGTTGGTCAGGCACTTAAATGCTCTGTGACTCACCTTGACAGCCACTGAGGAATTTTACACTGAGGAATTTTCTCCCTGAGAAACAGCTGTGCTGAATTTCATTCCATTAAGCCACCAGATTTAATGGTGACAGAGCAAAACCATAATCTGAAAGGTGGCACTGGAAGGCCTCAAAGTGGTACATGTGGCTGTTGTTTTACAGTCTGCCATACGTAACTACGATTCTCCCACAGAAATACCTGGAACACTGGGCACTCTTTGTCCAGGCAAAAACATTCTAATCAGATTCACACCCAGCAAGGAAACTTCCTCTGCATTTGTTTAAAAAATCTCACTGATTTGAACTGATCTGTTGCTTTTTTGCAAACTTTTTGTCAAGTACACCCTTTGAACATCCTGTACTTTCCAATACAGTGAAGTCGGGCTAAATTCTACGATTTCTCCTTAAAGTGTGACGGCCAGTGAGTTTCACAGTGGCCCACAATCAATTTCCTCACATCGTCTTCTACGTTTCTCCTCACTAATTATACTCCTGAGATGTTGGCTGCATTTCTCATGAAATCGTGTTTCCTGTGCTCCAGGTAAGATCTTCTCCTGGTTTCCTTGTACCACCCACCCCTGCCCCAAAAGCCCAGCTGCCACTACTTCAGACTCTCCCAATCAGCATTGATCTCTCAGACCTGCAGGGGCTCGATCTGGAAACGGTCTCAAGGGGAAAGACAAGCTCCTTCCAGGACAGAGATCTGAAGGTGCTGCTGGGCTGTCTGGTGGAGAGGATGGAAATCCTTATCCTTGCTCACCTCCCCCATCCCCCAAAGGGGAACACCATAACAAAGCCAACCAACCTTGGCATAAAGAGCAGTGTGGGTCAGTGCTGTGTATGGAGTGAAAAGATTTCTGCAAGATCAAATGCCACCATCTTCTCTCTGTTACCTCTTACTCAGGATACGTCACATGCATTTGCCAAGGCTCATGAACTACTTGCATGCATCGTGTTCCACCCAAAGGGCTCACAGCATCACATCCTCCCAAACTGCTAACCCTTTCTGCATTTTCAGCTTACTTACTGGGGACACCTGATGACTTCTTGTGACAATGCTGTGGCTTTAGGAAGTGTGTTTTGTCCTGGTTACAATTAAGCAAAGTTTTAAGGCAGAGGTGCCGAATTGGCTAGTGAGAACCTAGAAAGTAAACAACTTGGGAGGCCTTGTTTTTATTTAAAGTTGGAATAATACGTGCAGCCTGGATGGGTGTGGCCAGCTCTCACAAATCAGCATTTCTAGTTTTTAGTTTTGTTTAGTTTTGAGATTCAGCATTGGTTGCTATTGTGATGTTGAAAAAGTGGGACCTATTTCCCCCTATCTTGATTATAGCCAAACGCTAGTGGTTCTCTTCGTAGGTTGCTGGATCACATATGAGACAAAATCTGTTTTTTGAATTTGCCTTTTTGCCAAAAGGAGTGTTTATGGAATACTACTATACTGAACTAGTTAATTAGTAATAATTGTTGTATCTATTGTTCTGTTAAGTTTTCCAGTCGAGTTAATTTATTCTAGGTTCTTTTCTCTTTTGTTTTATTTTAACTATAGCATTTGAATACATTATGTTTTGTTTTATATCAAGTTGTTTGACCAGTAAATAGTTTCTGGAACATGGCACTTTACATCTGTCTTTAAAATAAGAAAAGATTAGGGCCTAGTCTACCTCCTTAAAATATTTTGAGACGGTCTGGTCTGGTCTGGTCCATAACACTCCTGCTCATCATCACTTCCCTCTGCTCATGTGTCCCTCTCTGTCATACTGAGTCTCTCCCTTTGTCTCATTGCAAAGAAAAGCTGCCCCACACCCTCACAGATTGATCCCTCAACTGACCTACCTGTAATCACTACACTACATCACTTGAACTGTGACAATCCCCATATAGTGTGATTGATTGACTGTGGTGGATCCTCTAATGTTCACACATCACCGCTTACTCAAAGCACACGAATTGTATTTGGTGTGTAAGCAGCTGGCAGTCTGAGTGATGATGGTCTCCGACAGTCTGTAACCTGGTGCTAAAGTTAATGAGCGTCAATCTGCCATGTCAGCATCGATGTGTGAAGTGAATTAGGTGATGGCAGGATGGGTCTACACAAAGTTGTAGTTGTCAGGAACCGGCTCTGACCTTTCTGTTGGGAATTTTCACTGTCTACGTTTCATGGAAGAGGAGAGGTGTTTTGGAAAAGCGATGTAAGTAGGCCGAATTGGGCTTTTAATGAACTACAAATGCACTGAAATAAAGTCGACACCTCTTCGGACTCACCTTTCTAAGCTTCAGGGCAAATCAAGACCTTCTTTTGCAATGATGCAAATCTATATTTTTTTTCTTTCTCACCTTATTTTGTCACCACACTTGTCATTACTCTCATGACATCAGGGTGGGAGAATTCACTCAAAATTGTAAAATTAAACCTAAGCCTTTCAAATTCACAACTGTCCCAGAAGATGGTATTCCAAAGCAATATCTGGGACTGTAATTTTCAAAGTTTCCCAACACTGGATCAAAATCCCATGGCCATTTGATGTCTAACCTAATAATTCAGATCTCTGAATTATTTATAGAGTCAGGGCCACACGAAAATAGTGTTGTAGTGTGGTTAATGGGAAGGGCTGGAGATAGGGCACAGTGTAGAGGGCTCGCTCCTTCCACCCGCTGTGGTGACCTGGCTAAGTCCCCTGTTCATAATTCACATTTTTAATAAGTGGTAGAGCAGGCCATCACTGTTGTTTCCCCTGACCTGCAGCGGGGTGTTGCTATGCTAACCTCTGTTAGGCCATCCAGTTGGGGTCTGCATGGAACACTTCAGTGCACTGAATCTTGTTGCCCACCAATAAAACAAAAACATTCTAATCAGATTCAAACCCAACAAGGAGACTTTCTCTGCGTTTGTTTAAAAAATCTCACTGATTTGAACTGATCTGTTTTTTTTTCAAACTTTTTGTCATGAACATCCTTTGAACATCCTATACTTTCCAATACAGTGAAGTCGGGCTAAATTCTACGATTTCTCCTTAAAGTGTGACAGCCAGTGAGTTTCACAATGGCCCACAATCAATTTTCTCACACTGTCTTCTACGTTTCTACTCACTAATTATACTCCTGAGATGTTGGCTGCATTTCTTATGAAATCGTGTTTCCTGTGCTCCAGGTAAGATCTTCTCCTGGTTTCCTTGTACCACCCACCCCTGCCCCAAAAGCCCAGCTGCCACTACTTCAGACTCTCCCAATCAGCATTGATCTCTCAGACCTGCAGGGGCTCGATCTGGAAACGGTCTCAAGGGGAAAGACAAGCTCCTTCCAGGACAGAGATCTGAAGGTGCTGCTGGGCTGTCTGGTGGAGAGGATGGGAATCCTTATCCTTGCTCACCTCCCCTATCCTCCAAAGGGGAACACCATAACAAAGCCAACCAACCTTGGCATAAAGAGTAGTGTGGGTCAGTGCTGTGTATAGAGTGAAAAGATTTTCTGCACTCTGCAAGATCAAGTGCCACCATCTTTTCTCTGTTACCTGTTACTCAGAATAGGGCACATGCCTTTGCCAAGGCTCATGAACTGCTTGCATGCATCGTGTTCCACCCAAGGGCTCACAGCATCACATCCTCCCAAACTGCTAACCCTTTCTGCATTTCCAGCTAACTCACTGGGGACACCTGATGACTTCTTGTGACAATGCTGTGGCTTTAGGAAATGTGCTTTTTCCTGGTTATGATTAAGCAAAGTTTTAAGGCAGAGGTGCTGCATTGGCTAGTGAGAGCCTAGAAAGTAAACAACTTGGGAGGCCTTGTTTTTTTTTAAAGTTGGAATAATAGGTGCAGCCTGGATGGGTGTGGCCAGCTCTCACAAATCAGCATTTCTAGTTTTTTAGTTTTGTGATTCAGCATTGGTTGCTATTGTGATGTTGAAAAAGTGGAACCTATTTTCCCCATCTCTTGATAATAGCCAAAAGCTAGCGGTTCTCTTCGTAGGTTGCTGGATCACATGTGAGTCAAAATCTGTTTTCTGAATTTGCCTTTTTGCCAAAAGGTGTGTTTATGGAATATTACTATATTGAAACAGTTAATTAATAATAGTTGTTGTATCTATTGTCTTGTTAAGTTTTTCAGTCGAGTTAATTTATTCAAAGTTCTTCTTTCTTTTGTTGTATTTTAACTATAGCATTTGAATACATTATGTTTTGTTTAATATCAAGTAGTTTGACCAGTAAATAGGGACATGGCACTTTACATCTGTCTTTAAAGTAAGAAACAATTAGGGCCTAGGCTACCTTCTTAAAATATTTTGAGAGGGTCTGGTCTGGTCTGGTCCATAACACTCTCCTGCTCATCATCACCTCCTTCCGCTCATGTGTCCCTCTCTGTCATACTGAGTCTCTCCCTTTGTCTCATTGCAAAGAAAAGCTGGCCACACCCTCACAGATTGATCCCTCAACTGACCTCCCTGTAATCACTAGACTACATCACTTGAACTGACTGTGACCATCCCCATATAGTGCGATTGAATGACTGTGGTGGATCCTCTAACGTTCACACATCACCACTTACTCAAAGCACACGAATTGTATTTGGTGTGAAAGCAGCTGGCAGTCTGAGTGATGATAGTCTCTGACATTCTGTAACCTGGTGCTAAAGTTAATGAGCGTCAATCCGTCATGTCAGCATCGATGTGTGAAGTGCATTGGGTGATGGCAGGATGGGTCTTCACCAAGCTATAATTGTCAGGAACTGGCTCTGACCTTTCTGTTGGGAATTTTCACTGTCTACGTTTCGTAGTAGAGGAGAGATGTTTTGGAAAAGCGATGTAAGTCAAATTGGGCTTTTAATGAACTGCAAATGCACTGAAATAAGGTCGTCACCTCTTTGAACTCACCTTTCCAAGCTCAGGGCAGGTCAAGACCTTCTTTTGCAATGATGCAAATCTATACTTTTTTCTTTCTCACCTTATTTTGTCACCACACTTGTCATTACTCTCATGACATCAAGGTGGGAGAATTCACTCAAAATTTTAAAATTAAACCTAAGCCTTTCAAATTCACAACTGTCCCAGAAGATGGCATTCCAAGGTAATGTCTGGGACTGTAATTTTCAAAGTTTCCCAGCACTGGATCAAAATCCCATGGCCATTTGATGTCTAACCCAATAATTCAGATCTCTGAATCGTTTATAGAATCAGGGCAATACGAAAAGAGTATTAAATCCAATTCATCCATGAGGACCAGATAACTTAATTTAGTCCCATTTGCCAGCACTTAGCCCATATCCCTCTAAACCCTTCCTGTTCATATACCCATCCAGATGCTTTTTCACTGTTGTAATTATGCCAATGTCCACCACTTCCTCTGACAGCTCATTTCATCTGAGGTAGTTTGGGCTGAGGTTAGAAATAGGAAAGGTGAGGTCACCCTGTTAGGTGTTTTCTACAGGCCTCCTAATAGTCCTAGAGAAGTAGAGGATAATATTGCGAGGATGATTCAGGAAAAGAGTGAAGGTAGCAGGGTGGTTGTTATGGGGGACTTTAACTTCCCAGATATTGACTGGGAGAGCTATAGCTCGAGTTCATTAGATGGGTCGGTGTTTGTACAATGTGTGCAGGAGGGTTTCCTGACACAATATGTCGACAGGCCAACAAGAGGGGAGGCTATATTGGATTTGGTTCTAGGTAATGAACCAGGCCAGGTGTTAGACTTGGAAGTAGGTGAGCACTTCGGGGACAGTGACCACAACTCGGTGACTTTTACTTTAGTGATGGAGAGGGATAATCGTGTGCCGCAGGGCAAGAGCTATAGCTGGGGGCAGGGAAATTATGATGCAGTGAGGCATGACTTAGGATGTGTGGATTGGAAAAACAGGCTTCAAGAGAAGAACACTAATGAGATGTGGGGAGTGTTCAAGGAGCAGCTACTGCGTGTCCTCGATAGGTATGTACCAGTCAGGCATGGTGTAAAGGGCCTTGTGAGGCAGCCGTGGTTTAGTAAGGAATTGGAGTCCCTTGTGAAAGGGAAGAAGGCGGCATATGTAAAGATGAGGCGTGAAGGTTCAGTAGGGGCGATTGAGTGTTATAAGGTAGCCAGGAAGGAGCTAAAGAGGGAGCTAAGAGAAGCGAGAAGGGGACATGAAAAGTCTTTAGCTGGTAGGATTAGGGAAAACCCAAAGGCTTTCTATAGGTATGTCAAGAATAAAAGGATGACTAGGGTAGGTATCGGTCCAGTCAAGGATAGTAGTGGGAAGTTGTGTGTGGAGGCGGAGGAGATTGGAGAGACATTAAATCAGTACTTTTCCTCAGTATTCACTCAGGAACAGGACACTGTTGCTGATGTGAATATGGAATCACAAATAATTAGAATGGATGCCCTGGAAATATGCAGGGAAGAGGTTTTGGGAATATTGGAAAGGATGAATATAGATAAGTCTCCTGGGCCTGATGGCATTTACCCCAGGATCCTATGGGAAGCTAGGGAGGAGATAGCAGAGCCATTGGCCTGGATTTTTATGTCGTCGTTGTCAACAGGAATAGTACCAGAGGACTGGAGGATAGCGAATGTGGTCCCATTGTTCAAGAAAGGGAGTAGGGATAGCCCTAGCAACTATAGGCCAGTGAGTCTGACTTCAGTGGTGGGCAAAGTCTTAGAGAGAATGGTAAGGGATAAGATTTATGAACATCTGGGTAGGAATAACGTGATCAGGGATAGCCAGCATGGTTTTGTGAAGGGCAGGTCGTGCCTCACAAACCTTATTGAGTTCTTTGAGAAGGTGACCAAGGAAGTGGATGAGGGTAAAGCAGTAGATGTTGTGTATATGGATTTTAGTAAGGCGTTCGATAAGGTTCCCCATGGTAGGCTAATGCTAAAACTTCGGAGGTATGGCATTGAGGATACATTAGAGGTTTGGATTAGGAATTGGCTGGCTGGAAGGAGACAGAGGGTAGTAGTTGATGGATTATGTTCATCTTGGAGCGCAGTTACTAGCGGTGTACCACAAGGATCTGTTTTGGGACCATTGCTTTTTGTTATCTTTATAAATGATCTAGAGGAAGGACTTGAAAGCTGGGTAAGCAAGTTTGCGGATGACACAAAAGTCGGTGGAGTTGTGGATAGTGAGGAAGGAAGTGGTAGGTTACAGCGGGATATAGATAAGTTGCAGAGCTGGGCGGAAATGTGGCAAATGGAATTCAATGTAGCTAAGTGCGAAGTCGTTCACTTTGGTAGGAATAACAAGATGATGGATTACTGGGCTAATGGTAGGCTACTTGGTAATGTGGATGAGCAGAGGGATCTTGGTGTCCATGTACACAGATCTCTGAAAGTTGCCACCCAGGTAAATAGTGCTGTGAGGAAGGCATATGGTGTACTGGGCTTTATTGGCAGAGGAATTGAGTTCCGGAGTCCTGAGGTCATGTTGCAGTTGTATAAGACTCTGGTGCGGCCTCATCTGGAGTATTGTGTGCAGTTTTGGTCGCCATACTATAGGAAGGATGTGGAAGCTTTAGAACGAGTGCAGAGGAGGTTTACCAGGATGTTGCCTGGAATGGTAGGAAAATCTTATGAGGAAAGGCTGAGGCACTTGGGGCTGTTCTCATTGGAGAAGAGAAGGTTTAGGGGAGATCTGATAGAAGTGTATAAGATGATTAGGGGTTTAGATAGGGTAGATACTAAGAACCTTTTACCGCTAATGGAGTCAGGGGTTACTAGGGGACATAGCTTTAAATTAAGGGGTGGTAGGTATAGGACAGATGTTAGGGGTAGATTCTTCACACAGCGGGTTGTGAGTTCATGGAATGCCCTGCCCGTATCAGTGGTGAACTCTCCTTCTTTATGGTCATTTAAGCGGGCATTGGATAGGCATTTGGAAGTTATTGGGCTAGTATAGGTTAGGTAGGATTCGGTCGGCGCAACATCGAGGGCCGAAGGGCCTGTACTGCGCTGTATCCTTCTATGTTCTATGTTCTATGTTCTATGTTCATGCACACACCACCCTTTGTGTGAAAAAGTTGCCGCTTAGGACGCTTTTAAATCTTTCCCTTTTCATCTTAAACCTCTGCCCTCTAGTTTTGGACTCCCCCACCCCATGGAAAAGTCCTTATCTATTTACCCACACGATTTGATAAATCTCTGTAAGGTCACCCCTCAGCCTCCAGGGAAAACAGCCAATCTTGTGGCAGTGACTCTGTTGTCATTGTGTATCCCTCCTCCACATTCGTGTTTTGCTCCTTGATTTGTTCCATTCTGACTTAATTTGCCTAACACCATTACCCCCTTTGTTATTGTCCAGTCTTGAATCTCATCACAGACCATCCCATGTTTTTTCTTTCCACTCTCTACCCTTGCATTTGCTTAAAACCTGGTACATCCCTAAGGCTAGGATTTAATGTGGTGAGTACTAAGTGTGGGCATAGGTGACTTCAAGGGGCATTAACCTACTTAGGCTCTCTTTATCACCCCAGCATGAAAGCTCATTGGATTGAGCATCAATTTGGTACTTAAGGGCTTCTCCTTTGTCCAATCAGGAGCCTGCTCACTGAATCCTTGCCCTGTCCACCACCCACCCAGAGGTAACTGCTCAATCAGAAATTTGTAGGCTCAGGGTTGGAAGCACAAGTGGCACACCATGACCAGCTTCACCAGTGGGTAAGAAAGTGGGTATTTTGGGGACACTATTGGGGATGGGGTGAGTAACCCTCCCTGTCCCAATTAGCCCCAGATTCAGGCAAGTGGAGCTTCCCTGTGAAGAAAACACACCCTGTTCCCACCAGCTGGGAGAGAGGGTATTCAGCCCAATGAGTGGCTTAGGCCCTTGGAATCAAGGGTTATGGAGATAAGGCAGGAAGTGGATACTGATTAGGAATGATCAGCCATGATCATATTGAATGGCGGTGCAGGCTCGAAGGGCTGAATGGCCTACTCCTGCACCTATTGTCTATTGTCTATTAGCTGGTGATTCAAAAGCTTCACTTGTTGGCGGGCTGAGGATGCCCACCATGGATTTTCCTGCCCGGAGTGGAGGTGGTGAGAAAGGGACTGAGTACACCTCTGGGTGAACTCAACCAAATATTTGCCCTTTCCTCACCATCTCCAGGGAGGGGAAATTGCACCCTGACTTTACCCACTTCTGATGAAGGCATATTGGAGCCTGAGCAGACCATTCAGCCCCTTGAGCCTGTTCCGCCATTCTAGACCATGGACTGATCAATCACCTCAATGGGCGTGACAGTGACTCACTAACCTGAAAGTTTCTCCACAGATGCTGCCGAACTTGCTGAAAATTTCCTGGTTTTATTCACTAACTACATTTTGATCTCATCCTTGCCAATTTGCTGCAGTTTGGACAGAGCAGAGGTTCTGTGACTCATAGCCTCTGTCTTTGATTCTTTTAACTCACCAAGAATCTTCTGATCCTTTGACATTCTCAAAACAGCTTGCTGGAATTTTTCACCCTGGTTTTGGCAGGTTCCTAGAGAATGAGTGTGTCAGTTTTGAGGTGGATACAGAGAAGCAGAGGAAATCCCTTTTACAATGACCTCTCTCTCAGAAAGCCAATGCGATGGGGAGAGACTACGAGTGAGAATTTTGCAGGAACCTGACCGAGTCCAGGCTGGGGGTGGGGGATGGGGGATTGAAGGGGTGTGGTGAGGATGGGTGAGAGGTGGATTAAATAATATGGAAAATAATAAGATTCTGACAATGATTGACAAATGTGACCCTTGCTTTGTTTGTGATTGTAGTAATCAAGGTCCAGCCAATGGAACAGCTGCTAACACAAACCAGCCGAGCAGCCCTTTGAAGGTCACAGTGAAGATTATCAAAGATCCACTCCTGGACTACGGTTTTATGGTCTCAGAAGATTCACCAGTATGTGTGAAGTCTGTCACTGCAGGTAAATACCTGGGAATGGGAGGTTCCAATGTGGGCAGCACGGCAGCACAGCAGTTAGCACTGCTGCCTCACAGCGCCTGAGACACAGGTTCAATTCCCGCGTCAGGCGACTGTCTGTGTGGAGTTTGTACATTCTCCCCGTGTCTGCGTGGGTTTCCTCCGGGTGCTCCGGTTTCCTCCCACAGTCCATAAATGTGCAGGTTAAGTAAATTGGCCATGCTAAACTG
This sequence comes from Hemiscyllium ocellatum, assembly GCF_020745735.1. Taxonomy (NCBI): domain Eukaryota; kingdom Metazoa; phylum Chordata; class Chondrichthyes; order Orectolobiformes; family Hemiscylliidae; genus Hemiscyllium; species Hemiscyllium ocellatum. The sequence continues at coordinate 60,492,766 of NC_083411.1, forward strand.
CCCGTAGTGTTAGGTGAAGGGGTAAATGTAGGGGAATGGGTCTGGGTGGGTTGCGCTTCGGCAGGTCGGTGTGGACTTGTTGGGCCGGAGGGCCTGTTTCCACACTGTAAGTAATCTAATCGAACTGAGGGAAGGCCTGAAGTGTTTTCAAGAGGGGTTGAGGGTCTGATAGGGCCAGGGCTTTTAACTGATACAGTCCTTCTCAACACCTCAAGCATTAACTCTGAACTCTTCTCAATCTTTGTCAGTTTTGATATGGTGACAATACTTCAAGTGGAATTTTCTCTTCCCTGAAGATGGTCAGAAGGTGATATAATGGGCTTGGCCCCTCACCCTCTTCCTGCCACCTCGGTAATTAATTAAAATGATCCATAGACGGCCTTCTTGACTTCCACCAAAATGGTCAATTAAGGGCAATCTCTCAAGGCTTAACATTCTTGCTGAAATGCAAGGCTCAAAATTGAATAGAACATTCCATGGATAATCGAAAGAATAATTTATATATTTACGATTTTTGAGAAGATTTGTAGCTCAGCTTGTGGTTCACGTTGTAAGTTTGCTCGCTGAGCTGGTAGGTTTGTTTTCAGACGTTTTGTCACCATGCTGGGTAACATCATCAGTGAGCCTCCGGTGAAGCTGGTGTTCTGTCCCACTTTCTATTTGTGTCTCTTGGTCTGTTGTGGTGGGTGATATTACTTCTGGCTCTTTTTCTAGGAGGTTGGTACATAGGGTCCCAATTGATTTGTTTATTGATGGAGTTCTGGTTTGAATACCAGGCCTCGAGGAATTCCTATGCCTGCCTCTGCTTAGCTTGTCCTAAGATGGATGTGTTATCTCAGTCAAAGTGGTGTCCTTCTTCGTCTGTGTGTAAGGATACTAGTGATAACTGATCATGTATTTTGGTGGCTAGTTGCTGCTCATGTATCCTAGTGGCTAGTTTCCTGCCTATCTGATGGAGTGTTTGCTACAATCCTTGCAGGGTATTTTGTTGGTAGTTGGTACAAGTCCTTTAGATTCATCAGCAGTTGTTTCAGTGTGTTGGTAAGTTTATGGGCTATCATGATGCCAAGGGTCGAAGTAGTCTGGTTGTCATCTCCGAGATGTCTTTGATGTATGGTCGTGTGGCTAGAGTCTCTGCGCAAATTGTGTCTTCGTGTTTGGGCTTGTTTGAGAATCAATAGACTGTGCTTATTGGGGAAGCATTGTTCTTGAATAGGTTAAATGGGTGTTTTTCTTCTGCTGCTTGTAGTTCCAGGGTGCTGCAGTGCATTGTAGCTCATTTACATATTGTCCTGATGCAGCTCTCTTTGTAGGTGTTGGGATGATTGCTCCTGTCATTGAGTACAGCAGAAGAGAAGAGAAAGAAAAAGAGAACAACAACAGACTCCCCTTGCTCGATGTCAAAGTGGAATGAACAGTCAATGGAGAACTGCAGACCAGCATCTACAGGAAATCAACACACACAGACCAGATACTCAACCAAAGGAGCAATCATCCCAACATCCACAAAGGGAGCTGCATCAGGACATTATTTAAATGAGCCACAACACCCTGCAGTACCCCAGAACTACAGGCAGCAGAAGAAAAAACATCCAAACAACCTATTCAAGAACGATGGGTACACGATAAGCACAGTCTGCTAGTTCTCAAACAACAAACCCAAACAAGAAGACACGACACAATCAAAGACTCTAGCCACACGACCATATATCAAAGACATCTCGGAGATGACAGCCAGATCCCTTGGCATCATGATGGCCCACAAAACTACCAAAACACTGAAACAGCTATTGATGAACCTAAAGGACATGTACCAACAGCCAGAAAAATGAATGTCATATACAAAATACCCTGCAAGGACTGTAACAAACACGACATCGGATAGACAGGCAGGAAATTAGCCACCAGGATACATAAGCAGCAGCTGGCCTTACACACAGATGATGAAGGACACCACTTTGACTGCCACAACATATCCATTCTAGGACAGGTTAAACAAAGACATACATGGGAATTCCTTGAGGCCTGGCATTCAAACCAGAACTCCATCAATAAACACAATGGTTTGGACCCCATTTACTAACTTCTCAGTAAAAGAACCAGAAATGATATCACCCACCACAACAGACCAAGACACACAAACAGAAAGCGGGACAGAACACCAGCGCTTCACCATGCTCGGTAACATCATCATATGTTACCTCGCATGGTGACAAAACGTCTGAAAACAAACCTTCTAGCTCAGCGAGCAAACTTACAATCTGAAAATTTAATATGTTCAACATCATGTTTATAAATTCATGCAGGGCATGGATAGAATAAATAGACAAGGTCTTTTCCCTGGGGTGGGGAAGTCCAGAACTAGAGGTTTAAGATGAGAGGGGAAAGATATAAAAGGGACCAACCGGCAATCTTTTCACGCAGAGGGTGGTACGTGTGTGGAATGAGCTGCCAGAGGAAGTCACGGAGGTTAGATTAGATTAGATTACTTACAGTGTGGAAACAGGCCCTTCGGCCCAACAAGTTCACACCGACCCGCCGAAGCGCAACCCACCCATATCCCTACATTTACCCCTTACCTAACACTACGGGCAACTTAGCATGGCCAATTCACCTGACCCGCACATCTTTGGACTGTGGGAGGAAACCGGAGCACCCGGAGGAAACCCATGCAGACACGGGGAGTCAGTCGCCTGAGTCGGGAATTGAACCCGGGTCTCAGGCGCTGTGAGGCAGCAGTGATAACCACTGTGCCACCGTGGTACAATTAGTACAATTGCAACATTTAAAAGACATCTGGGTGGGTATATGAATAAGAAGGGTTTGGAAGGATATGGGCCAGGTGCTAGCAGGTGGGACTAGATTGGGTTGGGATATCTGTTTGGCATGGACAGGTTGGACTGAAGAGTCTGTTTCCATGCTGTACATCTCTGTGACTTTATGACTGTATCATCTTGTTACTTTTTAAATTTATACTTCAATCCAGTGTGGTTTATTAAACAAAGACAACTGCAAATGTGTTGCTGGTCAAAGCACAGCAGGCCAGGCAGCATCTCAGGAATAGAGAATTCGACGTTTCGAGCATAAGCCCTTCATCAGGAATAAGAGAGAGAGAGCCAAGCAGGCTAAGATAAAAGGTAGGGAGGAGGGACTAGGGGGAGGGGCGATGGAGGTGGGATAGGTGGAAGGAGGTCAAGGTGAGGGTGATAGGCCGGAGTGGGGTGGGGGCGGAGAGGTCAGGAAGAGGATTGCAGGTTAGGAGGGCGGTGCTGAGTTGAGGGAACCGACTGAGACAAGGTGGGGGGAGGGGAAATGAGGAAGCTGGAGAAATCTGAATTCATACCTTGTGGTTGGAGGGTTCCCAGGCGGAAGATGAGGCGCTCCTCCTCCAGCCGTCGTGTAGTTGTGTTCTGCCGGTGGAGGAGTCCAAGGACCTGCATGTCCTCGGTGGAGTGGGAGGGGGAGTTAAAGTGTTGAGCCACGGGGTGATTGGGTTGGTTGGTTCGGGCGGCCCAGAGGTGTTCTCTGAAGCGTTCCGCAAGTAAGCGGCCTGTCTCACCAATATAGAGGAGGCCACATCGGGTGCAGCGGATGCAATAGATGATGTGTGTGGAGGTACAGGTGAACTTGTGGCGGATATGGAAGGATCCCTTGGGGCCTTGGAGGGAAGTGAGTGTGGAGGTGTGGGCGCAAGTTTTACATTTCCTGCGGTTGCAGGGGAAGGTGCCAGGGGTGGAGGTTGGGTTGGTGGGGGGTGTGGATCTGACAAGGGAGTCACGAAGGGAGTGGTCCTTGCGGAACGCTGATAGGGGAGGGGAGGGAAATATATCCTTGGTGGTGGGGTCCGTTTGGAGGTGGCGGAAATGGCGGCGGATGATACGTTGTATGCGCAGGTTGGTTGGGTGGTAGGTGAGAACCAGTGGGGTTCTGTCTTGGTGGCGGTTGGAGGAGCGGGGCTCAAGGGCGGAGGAGCGGGAAGTGGAGGAGATGCGGTGGAGGGCATCGTCGATCACGTCTGGGGGGAATCTGCGGTCCTTGAAGAAGGAGGCCATCTGGGCTGTGCGGTGTTGGAATTGGTCCTCCTGGGAGCAGATGCGGCGGAGACGAAGGAATTGGGAATATGGGATGGCGTTTTTACAGGGGGCAGGGTGGGAGGAGGTGTAGTCCAGGTAGCTGTGGGAGTCAGTCGGTTTATAATAGATGTCTGTGTTGAGTCGGTCGCCCGAGATAGAAATGGAAAGGTCTAGGAAGGGGAGGGAGGAGTCTGAGACAGTCCAGGTGAATTTCAGGTCGGGATGGAAGGTGTTAGTAAAGTTGATGAACTGTTCAACCTCCTCGTGGGAGCACGAGGCAGCGCCGATACAGTCATCAATGTAGCGGAGGAAAAGGTGGGGGGTGGTGCCAGTGTAGTTGCGGAAGATGGACTGTTCCACATATCCTACGAAGAGGCAGGCATAGCTGGGGCCCATGCGGGTGCCCATGGCAACTCCTTTAGTTTGGAGGAAGTGGGAGGATTGAAAAGAGAAGTTATTCAGGGTGAGGACCAGTTCAGTCAGTTGAAGGAGGGTGTCAGTGGAAGGGTACTGGTTGGTGCGGCGGGAAAGGAAGAAGCGGAGGGCTTTGAGTCCTTCGTGATGGGGGATGGAGGTGTACAGGGACTGGATGTCCATAGTGAAAATAAGGCGTTGGGGACCGGGGAAGCGAAAATCCTGGAGGAGGTGGAGGGCGTGGGTGGTGTCCCGAACGTAGGTGGGGAGTTCTTGGACTAAAGGGGACAGGACCGTGTCGAGGTATTGGGAGATGAGTTCGGTGGGGCAGGAGCAGGCTGAGACAATGGGTCGGCCGGGGCAGGCAGGTTTGTGGATTTTGGGCAGGAGGTAGAAACGGGCGGTGCGGGGTTGTGGGACTATGAGGTTGGAGGCGGTGGATGGGAGATCCCCTGAGGTGATGAGGTCCTGGATGGTCTGGGAGATGATGGTTTGGTGGTGGGAGGTGGGGTCGTGGTCAAGGGGGCGATAAGAGGAGGCGTCCGCGAGCTGGCGTTTGGCTTCAGCGGTGTACAGGTCAGTGCGCCAAACTACCACCGCGCCTCCCTTGTCTGCGGGTTTGATGGTGAGGTTGGGATTGGAGCGGAGGGAGTGGAGCGCTGCACGTTCTGAGGGTGAGAGGTTGGAGTGGGTGAGAGGGGTGGACAGGTTGAGTCGGTTGATGTCACGGCGGCAGTTGGCTATAAAGAGGTCGAGGGCGGGTAGGAGGCCAGCACGGGGTGTCCAGGTGGATGGGGTGTGTTGGAGGCGGGAGAAGGGGTCGTCAGAGGGTGGACGGGAGTCTTGGTTGTGAAAGTAGGCACGGAGGCGAAGGCGGCGGAAGAATTGTTCAATATCTCGCCGCGTGTTGAACTCATTAATCCGAGGGCGTAGGGGAATGAAGGTGAGGCCCCTGCTGAGGACTGATCTTTCATCCTCAGAGAGGGGGAGATCTGGAGGGATGGTGAAAATCCGGCAAGGCTGGGAGCTAGGACCTGGTGTGGGACTGGAGCTGGAGCTGGAGCTGGAGCTGGGGGCGGGGTTAGGGGCGGGGACAGAGATCGAAGTAGGGGCGGAGTTAGACGTGGTGACGTTGCTCGATGTGGGGGCGGGGTCATGCGTCGTGACGGAAATAAGCGTGGGGGCGGGGTAACGTGAAGCGACGGGAGACGGCGTGGGGGCGGGGTTATGCGTAGTGACGAAAGACGGCGTGGGGGCGGGGAAACCTGAGGATTTGTGCTCCTGCAGGTTAGTGATGTCAGTGGGGGCGGAAGTGGCTGCGCCGACGGCAACCGGAGGGGCGGAAATGGTTGCGGCGACGGAGGAGTGGTGGTCATTCCCGGTGGCCGCGTGGGTCGCGGGTCCGTCGGCGATCGTGGAAGCGGTTGTGTGTGTGGTGGTCACCGGGGCAGTTGTTGGGGCGGCGATCGCGGGGGCTCCGAGGTCGGTGGGGGCGGAAGTGACGTCATGGTCGGCGGCGGCCTTTGGTGCCGCGGGCGCTGTGGAGGCCACATGTGTAATGGCGTCCGACAGGCCCTGTACCTCCACACACATCATCTATTGCATCCGCTGCACCCGATGTGGCCTCCTCTATATTGGTGAGACAGGCCGCTTACTTGCGGAACGCTTCAGAGAACACCTCTGGGCCGCCCGAACCAACCAACCCAATCACCCCGTGGCTCAACACTTTAACTCCCCCTCCCACTCCACCGAGGACATGCAGGTCCTTGGACTCCTCCACCGGCAGAACACAACTACACGACGGCTGGAGGAGGAGCGCCTCATCTTCCGCCTGGGAACCCTCCAACCACAAGGTATGAATTCAGATTTCTCCAGTTTCCTCATTTCCCCTCCCCCCACCTTGTCTCAGTCGGCTCCCTCAACTCAGCACCGCCCTCCTAACCTGCAATCCTCTTCCTGACCTCTCCGCCCCCACCCCACTCCGGCCTATCACCCTCACCTTGACCTCCTTCCACCTATCCCACCTCCATCGCCCCTCCCCCTAGTCCCTCCTCCCTACCTTTTATCTTAGCCTGCTTGGCTCTCTCTCTCTTATTCCTGATGAAGGGCTTATGCTCGAAACGTCGAATTCTCTATTCCTGAGATGCTGCCTGGCCTGCTGTGCTTTGACCAGCAACACATTTGCAGCTGTGATCTCCAGCATCTGCAGACCTCATTTTTTACTATTAAACAAAGACAGCCTTGCAAAGAGTTGTCATGCTATTCCAATTAATTTAAATAAATTCCCACGTCTACAAGGTTTCCGCCAAGAATTTAGTTAAAGCTGTGAAATAAACTCGAAAGCAATCGACCAATGCCAACAAGAACTGAAAGGAGCACAGTAATTATGAAGACGACATTGGAACAAGTTAACAAGAGAATCCAAGCATAACCCTGAAGAAAAGAAGAATAGTTTAACAGCATCCAAGTGGTTTGAAAAGAAATTTAAATAAAACATATGGCAAAGAAATGCCAGGTTACAAGGAAGTAACTGACATACAGCATATCTGGATTATCACAGCTGACTTACTGGAACCACAATTATATTAGAAGTTGTCAGATCTCAGGAGTTGAAAATGTGTTGCTGGAAAAGTGCAGCATGTCAGGCAGCATCCAAAGAGCAGGAGAATCGACGTTTCGGGCATGAGCCCTTCTTCAGGAGTGCAGCATCTGCAGTCCTCACTTTCTCCTCGAAGATCTCAGGAGTTGCCTGACGTTGGAGACAATTTGGGGCTTCCGTAGAATCAAGCTTGCTTCTATGTTGTTCCCCACTGTGCTCTTCCAGGTACGGACCCCAATCAGGAGCTGATGTGCAAGCAGCAAAAATGGAAAGGTTTAATCATTTCTGCCTGATTTCTATCCATCATTGAACTTCCAACGACAGAAAATCCAGATCCAAATCTGGTCATCCTGCAGTTGGAACTGATATAAAAAAGATAAGTTGTGGAGGGAGGATTGGGCAGTCCCAAAATTTCATAAGAAGGAATGATCTCACTCAGGAAATTTCTGACTGTTAGTTTGATGAAAAATTGAGAGGAACATACTGGTAGCAATAAGAGGGATGAGAGCTTGAAACTAAATATAGAATCTGTAATTATTTTGTGAGAAAACTGATATAATTATTTTTGAAGAATGCCAGAGACATTCATAACAGGTCGTGTGGATAGAATCGATTTGAAGGACTGCTGAGAAATTTCCTGAAAAAAAAAGCTAATTCCAATTCAAGAGAGTAATTTTCATGTTGGTTGACAATCATATTATAATTGCAGGAATTACGTATATATGTCTCATTTACTACTGTAATTTTGTATATCTCAATGTACATGTACATTTGCATGTACATACATACATGTTAAATGCACATGTGTCTGTGTGTTGGCACGTGACATGTATGTGTGAGAGAGTAGGGGTGAAGTCTTTCCAAAAATGTACTTAATGCCACTGATGTTACTTCAACCTATCTCCATCCACACGATGCTATTTATGCCCAACTTCAGTGACTCATTTTCAGAACTGGACTTGAAATGGTAACTGCACTTTCTATCTACAAAAGCTGTCAGACCTGCTGAGTCTCTTCAGCCATTTCTGCTTTTGTTTCAAATTTCCAGTATCAGCAGTTTTTTTGTTTTACTTTTGGTATTTCCTTACCTGGCACAAGGTGGAGCCTTCAGCTTGCACAACTCTCACTACAGCCACATTGGGGACCCACATAATACAGTAGATGGTCATACACCAGCCCAGTGCTACTGTCCAGACAGGGTATTCAACAGGTCTATATGTTGGTGGGACAAATCATCTGTTTAAAATGAAGGTCTAAAATCATATCAAAAACAGAATGATTATCTGTACTTCATTTTCTGTTTAAAACACTAAAAGATGTAACATCTCCTTATTACAGCAAACTCGATGAGATAAGAAACCAGCATGCTCTCCACCACAGCCAGAAGAGCCAATTCTTTTCCCCAATCATCATCTCAATATCCTTGATGAATCTGTTCAGCCCTGTGAACAAGGAAGCAGAGAGACACCATCAGCCACTTTGTCCTGTCTTCAGGGCAGTTTGTTAATTGCCAAAGTCCATCTTGTACAGGGTGGCACTAATGAACAGGTTAAACCAGAGAAGGGATCACTCTGGATTTCAAATAAGATGAGCAGAGATTTCCCTGTCACCAATTTGGAGAAAGTGAGGACTGCAGATCAGAGTCGAGATTGTGGTTTTGGAAATGCACAGCAGATCAGGCAGCATCCATGAAGGGCTTCCTGATGAAGGGCTTCTGCCTGAAATGTCGATTCTCCTGCTCCTTGGATGCTGCCTCACCTGCTGTGCTTTTCTATCACCACACTCTCGACCCTGTCACCAATCTGATTACGTATAAAATTTGTCCACAAGTCCCACAAAATTGGTACTTACTCAAGGAGCGGCTCTGGTTTCTGATCTTAGTTGAGATGGACAGGCCTCTGTTATCAGAACGGGGCCATGATGGACGACAAACTGAGTCCACTGTCCTAATATGAAGAAAAGCAAATGGGCCCTCGACCATCTTAAGAAATCCTGCCCATCAAGTCTGCACCAACCCTCTGAAGAGCGATTCGCCCAGACCCACGCCCCCACCCTATGCCTGTAACCCTGCATTCTTCATGGCTAACCCACCTTGCCTGCACATCCCTGGATCCTATGTGTAATTTAGCATGGCCAAGCCACCTAACCTACACATCTTTGGACTGTGGGAGGAAACTGCAGCAACCAGAGGAATCCAGCGTAGACACAGGGAGAGAATGTGCAAACTCCACACAGTCACACCAGGCTGGAATCAAACCCAACTCCCTGGCACGGTGAGGCAGCAGTGCTAACCACTCAGCCACCTCCTTCCAAAGATTCACAAACCTGACTGCCCCTGTCGACCATTGTCTCAGCCTGCACCTGTCCCACTGAACTCATTTCTTCCTGCCTTGACACCGTCCTGACCCCTTAGTTCAGGAACTCACCACCTACATTCGTGACACACCTCCTTCAAGATTTTTGTTCCCCTGGCCCCCAACGCTTCATCTTCACCATAGACATCCAGTCCGTGTACACATCGATCCACCACGACAAAGGTCTCCAAGACCCCTGTTTCTTACTCTCATGCTGTCCCAACACGTACCCTTCCACTGACACCCTCATCTGCCTGGCTGAACTGGTCCTCACCCTCAACAATTTCTCCAAACCAAATGGGTATCCATGGGCATCCTCATGGGACCCAGCTATGCCTCCCTGTTTGTCAGATATGTAGAACAGTCCATTCTCCGCAGTTACACTGCATCAATCCCACCTGTTCCTCCGGTACATCAATGACTATCTGCACTGCCTCATACTCCCTTGAGGAGGTTGAACAGTTCATCAACTTTACCAACACCTTTCACCCGACCTAAAATTCACCTGGACCATCTTGGCAATCTCCCTCCCCTTCCTGGACTTCTCCATCACCGTTTCTGGCGACCAACTAACCACATATACTACAAGCCCACCGACTTACACAGCTACCTAAATTACACCTCCTTTCACCCTACCTCCTGTAAAAACATCATTCCTTATTCCCAATTCCTCCACCTCCGCTGCATCTGTTCCCAGGATGACTAATTCCACCTCAAATTCCCAGATAGCCTCCTTCTTCCACGATTGCAACTTCCCTTCCCACGTGGTTGATGATGCCCTCCAGCGCATCTCCTCCACTTCATGCACCACCACCCATGAACCCCACCCTTCACAACACAACAAGGACAGAACCCCCCGGTCCTCACCTACCTCCGCATACAATGCATCATCCTCCAACACATCCCCCACCTCCAAACGGACCCCATCAGAGATATATTTCCCTCCCCACCCCTATCAGCATTCTGAAAATATAATTCCCTCTGTGACTGCCTCTTCAGGTTCATATCCCCACCAGCTCACACTGCACTCCTGGCAACTTTCCATGCCACCGCAGGAAGTGCAAAACTTGCGTCCACACCACTCTCCTCACCTCCGAGGCCTCAAGGGATCCTTCCACATCCATCAGAAATTCACCTGTACCTCTCCCAATGTCATCTGTTGTACCTAATGTGGTCTAGTCTACATCAGGGAGACAGGATGCCTTCTTGCGGATTGTTTCAGAGAACATTTCTGGGATACCCACCAACCCCACTGCACTGTGGCTGAACACTTCAATTCCCCTTCCCACTCCGTCAAGGACATGCAGGCCCTGGGCCTCCTCCACCGCCAAATGCTTATCACTGACAACTGGAGGAGGAACATCTCATATTCTGCCTTGGGATCCTGTAACTACACGGAATAAATGTGGATTTCAACAGCTTCCTCAATTCCCCTCCCTCCACATTATCCCAGTCCCAAGCCAACCAACTCGGGCACCACCCTCTGGACCCATCCATCACTGCCCCCTCTGACCAATCACCTTCTCCCTCACCTTCATCCACCTAATCGCTCTCCCAGCTACCTCCCACTAACCCCACCACTCTCCCATTTTTCTCTCAGCCCCTACCCACAAGCCTCATTCCTGCTGAAGAGCTTATGCCTGAAACATCGATTATCTTGCTCTTCGGATGCTGCCTGACTGTCATGAAGTCTGTTGTTACACACAACCCATTGGTAGCCATTAACAGTTATTCTCCCTTCCAGCCAGATCATTATCCATTTCCTTGTCTGTTCAACTATTCTACTATCTTTAGGGTCTATCCCCAACTATCATTTTCTCCTTACTCGCTCCCTCCACCATACCTTCTGCAAATAAACTGACATTTTCTGAGCTACCATCAGTTCAGAGGAAGGGTCACTCGATCCAAAATGTTAGCGTGGATTTCTCTTCACATATGCTACCAGACTTGCTGAGCTTTTCCAGCACTTTCAATTTTTGTTTCTAATTTACATTATCTGCAGTTCTTTTGGCTTTTCTATGATTATTGATTCTGCACCTTCCAAGCTCATGCAGTATTATTTTGACATGCATTTTGATCTAATACACTCTTAACTGAAACACTTCTGCTCAGAAGGACCTTTGGTGAGAATGAGTCCCTTTGGTAATATAAACATTGGGGAGAAGGTGGCCTAGCTGTAGTAATGTCAGAGGGCTAGTCATTGAGACCTCCAAGGTGATATTTTGAGGGTGTGACATCAATTAAAATCTGGAATAAAACTCTAGCCTAACTGTAACTAACCATCATTGACTGTCATTTACAAAATAACCCTGGTTCACAAACACCCTTTAGGGATGGAAATCTGCCATCTTTACCTGGTGGCCTACCTGTAATTCCAGAACTACAGCAACGTGGTTGACTTTTAACAGGCCTTCCGGCAATTGGGGAATGGACAATAAACACTGGTTTAGCTGGCAATGTCCACATCCCATTGAAAAATATTTAAAAATCTATCTGATAAAATTCACTGAGGTTTTCTGTTTAACTCTGGAATCAATGTTGGTTGAATAATCTCTTTCGTGGGCCAGATTTTCAATTAGGTTCGGGAACCCAATACCTGGATAAATTCTGCTCCTCTCCCTCTGCTTGTGTTATGTCAACATTGCAATGTAAGTTTTAAAATTAAATGGTCTGATTAATCATAAGGTAGACTTGGCACCTATTTAGAGACAGTGAGTGCCCTGAGATGGTAGGAGCTGCCTGCCTGCCACCGGGGAAGATTACAGCCAGATTGGGGTTTATCGATGAGTAACTTTTGAAAACACAAAACTGTATTGGAAGCTTCAGAAGTTTCTCATGGAAAACCACAAGAAACCTGGTTGATTGATCTACTCGGTATTAAGAAGATATTTAATTGCCATCTTAGTTACTGAGTAAGTATTTTCATTTTGCATTATGACCCAAATAGTGGGGATCTATAGCAAAAGTTCACTCTTCCAGCCGCAGTCAGAACAGTGCATTAAAAGTGTAATTGCATCATATTAAACAATGGCTGACATTTAGCAAGCTACAATACAGTTTAGACCAAATATGTATACTTTTGACCTATATCCAGTAAGGAAAATGGTTAACCATGATTAATTAAATACAATTAAAGGAAGAACTCTATAAAGTATCCAAAAGAGTTGGAAGCCTAAGAATTGGAGACATTTTGGAATTCAGCAAATGATGAACGAGGAAAATATTAAGAATGGGAGAATAGAACATGACAGTGCATTAGTGAGATACATAAAGTTGGACTCTAAAGCTTCTCTAGGTATGTAAATTTTTTTTAAAAGCAATATCAAAAGGGTGCCCATTACAAGAAAAGCCAGGAGAAATTTAAAAAGGGGGCAAGGATACAGCAGCAAAGCTAAACCAATACTTTCTATCTATCACCATAGAAGAAATTAAAAATATCCCAGAAAAAGTTAAGAATCTATGGACTAATACAAATTAGAAACTCTGTTTCAAAAATGTCAATACTGGCAAACATGTCAATACTGGTCCACAGTTAATGCTTTTATTTGAATGTAAGTGTGAGTTATGAGGAAAGTGCAAAGATGCTTTTTGGTTTTGGAGAGGCTTTTTGAGTGGGCAAAGAATTGTCAGATAGAATAAGGTGTGGAGAAGTGTGATGTTATGTACTTTCATTGGAAAAATAGAAATAGAGTATTCCTTTAATGGTAAAAAAATGGGAAGTGTTGAACTTCAAAGAATTGATTTCCTTTGTTCATCAGACACTGAAATGTAACATGTAGAGACTGCAAGCAATTAAGAGACTTTTATTACAAGAGGATTTTAGTAAAGGAGGAAAGGGGTCTTACTGTAATGGTATAGAATCTTGGTGAAACTATACCTTGAGGATTACGCATGGTTTTCACCTCCTTACCTACCTAAAGATATACTTGCTGTAGAGGGAGTGCAAAACAGGTTCACCAAACTAATTTCCATGAGTATCCTACAATCAAAGATTAAAGGGTCTTTATTCCATGGAATTCCTCTCTGTTTTTCTTCTTTGAGGAGAATGAGTAGTGACCTCAATCAAACACAGACCTTTTAAGAATCCGATTCATTAAATGTAGGAAGGATGTTTCCCATGTGGATAGAGGAGTCTCAAACCAAGGGATACAGTTTCAGAAAAATTGGCAAACCAGCTATGTCAAAATGAGAAAGAATCCCAAACATACCTTCCAGGTAAAACAGCACTTGCACATCTCACAATCTAGGCTATTGCATTCGCTGCTCACAAAACTGTTCTCTCAATATGGAGGAGACCAAGTGGAGACTGGGCGAAAGCTTTGCAGAACATCTACATTCTCCCTGCAAAAGTGACCTTGAGCTTCCAGTTACATGCCACTTTAACCCACCACCTTATTCCCTGGCCAACTCCGATTTCTCTTCAGAGACCCACTGAGCTTTTCCAGCAATTTCTGTATTTGTACCCTCAGTTATCTATTGTCTAAGATGTTCCATGCAGATTAACTCTCCACCCATCAGTAAGGCCTGAGACATCATGTCTATTATTTCAAGGATGAACTTTTTCATTCTCTCTCTCTGGTGGTGTACAGTGCAGCCAGAAAAGTTGTCAGAACTTGAAATGAGTCTCTGCATCTACACTGACTGAGCAGAGCCTGGAAAGGCCTGGACCCTCTCATGGGGCCCTTTCACTACTGTCCCTCTGACCAATAATCCCCCATTTCATTTGTGATGTGTGATTCATTAGGCCATAAGCTAACACCTTCCCTTATTGGTCTCACTGAGCTGTGTGTATCTGAGGTGGTGGATGGTGTGTATGAGCCCTGTGCTGGTTGATGGAGCCCAATGTTCGCCAGCTTTGGTTATTGGCTTGTACAGAGAGGACAAGAATCAATTCTCTCATAACTCACAAGTCACTTTATTAATGTTGTTCGTCAATACATGTGTGTAGCTAAAACATTTGTTGGCATAGAACATACTTGTACACTCACTAGAGTCTTCTGACACTCTCTGAGTAGTCACAAAATATAAAAGCTAATACCCAAGCAGTATAGCTCCTGATGACGACAAGGTCTGACGCCTCACACTCTCAATGTTGGCACCGGTGGTCTTGACGTAGGGTTTACTTCTGTGATGGTCAGTCTCTGGAGTTTTGACTGGCTCCATATCCAACAGTCATCTTCTTATTCCTTTCCTTTCTAAATGTCTGTCTGTGCACCATTGGCTCAGGCTCATTTGCTTATCATATGCCTTTACCTTATTGGCTCTGACCCACCGACTTGGGCAGCTTGTCCAAATAAGGGTTTTGCATTACCTCATCTTCCTTTGGCATTACTTCATCTTTCCAGAGAACTTAGCATAAACCAGTTTCAACTTCACACCAGTACCTGGACTCAGGCCATTTTAGTTCACAAACCGCTTCTTCCTGCATGCCAATAATTTTGCATTCAGTATTTTTCTGCAATGTGTCGGCAGCTTGTATCCCTCTCTCTCTTTTCCTGCAGCCACTGGCTAACATCTCTCCCCTTTTTATCCAAAGATACTTATTTTAGGATCATTGTCTGTCTCTTTCTGCGAACCTCTCCTGGGATGGTCAGTATCCTCCCATTGAATAAGTTGCATGTTATATCGTTATAGTAAAATAGAGAAAAGAACATGTAAAGAAAACTAAAGAAAAGTATAATAATATAAAGCAAACATGCAATAACGAATATGAAGAAATAATGCATATATGACTTAACTCAGTGTTTTCATAATATTCCTTCTGTTTCATGACAGGCTCACCCTCAAATCTCTGCACAATTTCATTTGTCTACCTTCTAAGCTGACATACATTGGGTATGATAATTAGTAATGCACATAGAATCACAACTACAGCAACATGTGACAGAATTCTGATCCACAGATGTATTTGAACATGAGATTTCCTGTTCCAGAACCCGTCTTATAATCTGGGTTCCCGCAACAACTCCTTTGCTGTATCAGGAAGAGTTCTAATTATTTTAGTGTGTGGGGTCCAGTGATGGATTATCTCTTATGCATGTCTGCTTTCAGGCCCCGTCTTACCCCCTCCAATTGTTTTGATACAAATGGGCCCTTGGGATCATTTACTGCTGTCAATTGACACTTGTGTTTTCCTCCCTGCTATATGAAGTTGTCTCCTAACATGGTGATAGTTTTTACCCCTTTCACAGGCAATATTTCTTCCCTGTAGCAAAAGTGTCAATCTGGCGATTCAGTTTCAGCTAACCGAACCATCTTTAATCCTTCTGTCTAATTGTAGCTGTACCGAGGTATGCTCCATCAATAATTGTAAGTGGGTTCAGCTGTACTATGCAGGTAAAATGTTGCACTGCCCAGAAACAGCTAATTCGTGTTTTTTACATGCTGTGTACCCTGCTCTACTGGTGACACCGTGTGTGCTGTGTATGCTACTGATCATAGTTTCCTGTGCGTCTTCTGTAACAGAACTGTCACGAGGGTGGTGGCTGTGGTGGCTACTTTGGTTAAAACTCACAACACCAGGTTATAGTCCAATAGCTTTAATTGGAAGCGCTAGCTTTCGGAGCACTGCTCCTTCAGCAGCTGGTTATGGAGTATAAGATTGTAAGACACAGAATTTATAGCAAACGTTTACAGTGTGATGTAATTGAAGTTATATATTAAAAAAGACCTGCATGGTATATTAAGTCTCTTATCTGTGAGAATGACCACATTGGTTTCAGTTCTTTTATACGTAAATTGCAAAACATTTTTTAAAAATTTACATTCTCAAGTGAACTTCAACAATTGGTGCCTGTCAGCCCAGATAATATATTGAAGGTGCGTGTTCCCCTGTGTGATACTGTCAGTGCCACAATGTTTAGACTGATACTAATCTAAAAAATGAATTTATGGAATCAAGCAGTTTTTAAGTGAAGGAAAATGTATATCTGCAAGTACAAATTCACCCCACAAACTTATAGGTGTGTGTGTAGTGCAATGGGGTTACCTGCAGTGTGCCATGAACCCAAGGTCCCAGTTGTGGCCATCCCAGTGGGTACTGAACTTGAATATCAGCCTCATTGCACTTTCCACACACACACACACACACACACACACCCTTTCACAGTTACACCCATGTATACACTCTCACACAGACACTCACAACCACAACCACCATCACCATCACTACCCTCCACCCCCAACCCCACCCTCCCTCCACACATATAAAAGTTTGTGGGGTGAATTTGTACCTGCAGACATACATTTTCCTTCACTCAAAAACTGCATGAATCCATATTAGATCCGATAAATTCATTTGTTTAGATTAAAATCAGTCTAAACATTGTGGCACAGATAGTATCACACAGGGGAACTCACACCTTTGATATATTATCTTGGCTGACAGGCACCAAATGTTAAAGTTCACTTGAGAATGTAGATTTTTAAAAAATGTTTTGCGATTTACATATGAAAGAACTGAAACCAAAGGGGTCACTCTAACAGATGAGAGACTTAACCAACAATCCAGGTCTTTTTCGATATATAATTTCAGTTACATAACATTGTCAACTTTTTGCCATAAATTCTGTATCATACAATCTGATACACCATGACCACCTGATGAAGGAGCAGCGCTCCTAAAGCTAGTGCTACCAATTAAACCTGTTGAACTATAACCTGGCATTGTGTGATTTTTAACAGTTGGATTTGGGGTTTTCATATCGGGTGCAGCAGCTAGTGCTTGCTTTAGAGCTGCAATGTCTTGTTCCATTTGCACACCACATTCTTTTTTAATAACTCCATCAGTGGGGCTACCTTATTGGTCAATGTGGTCCCTTTAATGCCCCGCTAAGCTTGGGAAGGATCTCAACCTTTGACATCCCACAGAACAGGGAATCTGCCAATTGCCTCTACCTTTCATTTGTCCATTTCTTGTTTTCTCAGTGACAGAATCATTCCCAGATAAGTAATGTCCTGCTTCATATCTGCGCTCTCTTAGGGTTCACTTTCAGACCCAACTCATGCCACAATTGCAGTAATTCACTTAACAGCTGATAACGTTCCTTTTGAGTTTCAGTTTGAAAAAGCAAGTCGTCTACATACTGCACCAGACATTAAGGTTTCGAGAATTCTTTTAACCCTTCACTTAGACATTATGGACAGGGAGTTAGGAAATCACTGAAGCAGGGCAGTCCAAGTATATTGCTGGCCTTGGAAAGTAAACGTGGGTTTATATCGGCATTCATTCTCCAGTGAGTTGACCAAAACACATTACTTATGTCCAAAACTGTGACCCATTGCGCATCCTCACTTTGCTTGACTACGATCTCTGGGTTAGTTGCTATGGTGGGGGCTGTAGACAGGGTGGCCTTGTTCAACGTCCAGTTATCTACTGCTATTTGCCAGCTACTGTCTGGTTTCGTAACTGGTCAAATAGGTGAGTTGATAGTGGAAGCTACTGGTCTCCGAATCCCTTGTTGCAGAAAACTATTACCTTCCTGACCTCTTCTTCTGCCTGTTTTGAAAAACCATACTGCTTCGGTGATTGTTGTCTGGATCCTGTATAAACACACTCTTGGCCAGTCATGTTTATGTTGTGGTTCTATTTGCCGAGCTGGGAATTTGTGTTGCAGACATTTCGTTCCCTGTCTAGCTGACATCCTCAGTGCTTAGGAGCCTCCTGTGAAGTGCTTCTGTGATCTTTCCTCCGGCATTGGTAGTGGTTTCAATCTGCCGTTTCCGGTTATCAGTTCCAGCTGCAGTGGTCGGTATATTGGGTCCAGGTTGATGTGCTTGTTGATTGAATCTGTGGATGAGTGCCATGCCTTTAGGAATTCCCTGGCTGTTCTCTGTTTGGCTTGAACTATAATAGCAGTGCTGTCCTAGTCAAATTCATCTTGCTTGTCATCTGCGCGCGTGGCTACTAAGAATAGCTGGTCATGTTGTTTCGTGGCTAGTTGGTGTTCATGGAGGCGGATCGTTAGCTGTCTTCCTGTTTGTCCTATGTAGTGTTTTGTGCAGTCCTTGCATAGGAGTTTGTACACTATCGTAGAGTGGCTGTTGGTTTGTGTGCTGTTATGAGTCTTAGTGGTCGCAGTAGTCTGGCTGTCAGTTCGGAAATGTTCTTGATGGTAGTGTGGCTAGTCCTTTAGGTTGCTGCATGGCCTCATTCTGTTGTCTTTCCCTCAGGCATCTGTTGATGAAGTTGCGCGGGTATCTGTTTTTGCCGAATACATTGTATAGGTGTTCTTCCTCTTTTTGCAGTTCTGGTGTACTGCAGTGTGTTGTGGCCCTTTTGAATAGTGTCTTGATGCAACACCTTTGTGTGTGTTGGGGTGGTTGCTTTCGTAGTTCAGGACTTGGTCTGTGTGTGTGGCTTTCCTGTATACTTTGTGGTGAATTCTCCGTTTGGTGTTCTCTGTACCATCACATCTCGGAATGGGAGTTAGTTGTCCTTTTCTTCCTCTCTCGTGAATCAGATTCCTGTGAGTGTGGCGTTGATGATCCGGTGTGTGTTCTCTATTTCTGTGTTTTTAATGATTACAAAGGTGTCATCCACATATCTGACCCAGAGTTTGGGTTAATTTGTGGTTTGTTCTAATCTTTGCATTACAGCTTCTGCTATGAGTCTAGAGATGGGTGAGCCCATGGGTGTGCCATTGATTTGTTCATATATTTGGTTGTTGAATGTAAAGTGTGTTGTGAAGCACAGGTCCAGTAGTTTGAGTATGCCATCTTTGTCGATAGGTTCAATGTCCTGTTGTCTGTTCTGTATGTTCAGCAGGTTGGCTATTGTTTCTCTGGCTAGGGTTTTGTCGATAGAGGTGATCAGTGCCGTTACATCAGATGAGACCATGCTTTCTTCCATGTCTATGTGTACTACTATTATAGGACAAGCCAAACAGAGAACAGCCAGGGAGTTCCTACAGGCTTGGCACTCATCCACAGATTCAATCAATAAGCACATCGACCTGGACCCAATATACCAACCACTGCAACGGACAGCTGGAACTAACAACCGGAAGCGCCAGACTCAAACCACTACAAATGCCGGAGGAAAGAAGCACTTTACAGGAGGCTCCCAAGCACTGCGGATGTCACCCAGACAGGGGACAAAATGTCTGCAACAAAGAACGGTAGGTCAGGCAGCATCCAAGGAGCAGGAGAATCGACATTTCGGGCATGAGCCATTCCTGAAGAAGGGCTCATGCCCGAAACATCAATTCTCCTGCTCCTTGGCTGCTGCGCTTTTCCAGCGACACATTGTCAGCTCTGATCTACAGTCCTCACTTTCTCCCTCAGGGGAAGAACAGCCACATAAAAGTGATGATATAGGCCATAATTCATTAACAATGAGCAAACTGTTAATTGCAGGATAATTAGCAAGCTGGGCACCTTGCTTCAGTCACGTAATGTCTGGACAGTGTCAGTTAGTAAATGATAAGCAGGCGTTAGGAGACAAATAGGTCATTGCAAAGAGAAGAATAGCTCCATCCAAAGAGAAGAATTTATCAGGTATCGGTACAGTTGCAAGGCCAACTGCCTTAGCCGGGCATGGGAAAACACAGACTTTGAGCAAGCAAGCACTAAGATGAAATTTAAAATGGTTTCCAGGCTTTTAATATGTGACAAAATAGCTGCAATGAATCTAACAATTCTCCCACATTCAGACAGTGCACAAATTGAATTCATGCTGTGGCCATCTATTTGCATTGCAAACTATCCAGCCAGCCAGCTGAGCTAACAAGATCCTTCAGTGTGGGGCTGGAACAGCACAGCAGGTCAGGCAGCATCAGAGGAGCTGGAGAATCGACGTTTTGGGCAAAAGCCCTTCATCAGGAATCTGCACAAAGCTTCAATTCAGGTTTGGGCTTTTGTCCAAAATGTTGATTCTCCTGGTCCTCAGATGCTCCCTGACTTGTGTGCTTTCCCAGCACCACACTCTTGACTCTAATATCCAGCATCTGCAGTCCTCACTTTCTACTAACAACGTCCTTTACCTACTGTAGGTCCGATTATGACCTCGCTGCTTCAATCAAATTTCATTTACTCATTGTCCCTATCAGTTTTTCCCCCTTTCCTGCCATACTATCAACCATTCCTTTGTCTAACTTTCTTTCTCTCCCTTTGGGCTTGGTTAGCTCATTTCCGTCATCAGCTTTCGTACAGTTTCTTCCTAGGTACTATCAGTTCTGAAGAGAGGTCACTGGACTCAAAACATTAACTCTGCTTTCTCTCCATGTATGCTGCCAAGACCTGCTGAGTTTCTCCAACAATTTCTGTTTTTAAATCAGCCATTTCCTCTCTTTTCCCCAGGCTGCCACCAGTGAACGTGTGCGGGAAGGTGACGAGAATGTGGAGCGAGGTAACTGGTCCTCGAAGATTAACTACTTGCTCTCAGTGATCGGTTCTGCTGTGGGTTTGGGCAATGTATGGAGATTCCCGTACCTGGCCTACAGAAATGGAGGAGGTATTGTCATGAAATCCAAAATACAGGGGAGAAAAAAGCACAAAGACAACAAGTAAATGGTGTAAAAAAAATCACATTCAAAGAACCAGAGAGCATTTTTAACCTGCAGTCACCAACGGTTATGCCATCCGCCCTTACTCCACACTAGCACTGTGATCAAGTTTCAAATATAAAAACAGTATGTGTGCAATTTAACAAAAACATACAATCACAAACAGGCACTACAAAAATAACTGACCTTTTTGACAAGATGGAAGTTGCTGCTGACTTCAAGACATGCAAATAGTGACTGGTAGATTACTTTACTGTCTCAGGTGGTGTCACTTGTGATTTCCTTTGGAGAGCACACAGGAGAACTGAGGACAGCATCTCAGAAAGGGCTTCAATTTCAAACATTTTTGCTCCACTGAACCTTTTGTAGTAACTCTAACTTATTTGTGCTCAACAGCATTTCAGTAAATTTGAGAGGGTAGCTGAGATCCTGCATTGAAAGTATTGTTGCCAATCGAAATGATTAGATTAGATTCACTACAGTGTGGAAACAGACCTGCTAAAGAGCAACTCACCCAGACCCATTTCCCTACGTTCACCCCTGACTAATGCACCTAACATTATGGGCAATTTAGCAAGGCCAATTCACCTAACCTGCACGTCTTTAGACTATGGGAGGAAATCGGAGCGCCCAGAGGACACCCATGCAGACACTGGGAGAATGTGCAAACTCCACACAGACAGTTGCCCGAAGTGGGAATTGAAACCAGGTCCCTGGCGCAGTGCTTACCACTGTGCCACTGTGCAGCCCATATAGTGTATGCACTTAACATCGCTATTCAACTAATGATCGTCCATACTACTACTGCTCATGTCAAATTATGCATCTCACAAAGAATCAGAGAATCCCTCCAATGCAAATACAGGCCATTCGGCCCATCATCTCTGCATTGTTTAACCCTGCATCCCTGCATTTCCCGTGGCCTATCCACTTGGTCTGGACATCCCTGAAGACTAGGGACAATTCAGCATGGCCAGTCGACCGAAACTGCAGACCTGGAGAAAGTGAGGACTGCAGATGCTGGAGACCAGAGCTGAAAATGTGTTGCTGGAAAAGCGCAGCAGGTCAGACAGCATCTCAACTGCAGACCTTCAGACTGTGGGAGGAAACCAGAGCACCCAGCGGGAACTCCTGCAGACGTGGGGAGAAGCTGTAACCTCCCCACAGTGTGAACAGCCCGGATGTTGCCGCTCTCTAAACTGGGAATCCCGGTGTGAATAGTTGATAGGCAGAAGGATTCCAGCCGCTATCTCTGTAACTTTCCAATGGGGGTAGGGCAGTAAAGGCCAGATTTAACTGTGGGAGAGCCGTCACTGGAAGTAATTGATGGACAGGATCGGGGTAGTTTATATAATGAGGAGGATGTTGATTGAGGGAGTGTATTCCCACCGGTATTTACAGATGCACTCCAACAACACAAGCCGCACCACGTGACCGTCGTTCGTTGGGTCTCGCGCGCTCCAATTCGAACTTCTGACTGTTGGCCACCAGCTGCTGCGGAGCGCGAACGCACGTCAGAACTACAACTCCCATGAGGCATCGCGAGCAGTCCATCTAATACCAAACGTTGGACTGCACTGCGCAAGTGCAGGGATGGCTAACGGCACCGTGGGTAATGTAGTCCAAACAGGATGTGTTGGCGGAAGTCTTGCGAGGAGAGTCAAAAAGCTAACTGCAGCACTGAAAGGCGCAGGAAAATGGTGTTTTTGATGTTATGAACAAAAGGGAATAAGAATGAAGGGAAAAGATAGTGAAAGTGCCTAGAGGCGGTGGTTGCTAACCGTTGTGAAGTAGCGATTGTACACATTGCTCAGAGCAAAGTCAAGATACAGGCTTGTGGGCAAATGGAAGGAAACTGGAGAGGGCAAACAGGGCAGCGCTTATATAGTTAATGGTAGGGCCCTGCAGAGTGCTGCTGAGCAGAGACCGAGGGATGCAGCTTCACAGTTCCTTCAGAGTCGCAGGTAGACAGGATTGTGAAGGAGGCGTTTGGTACACTTACCCTCATTGGTCAGTACATTGAGTATAGGAGTTAGGATGTACTTTGTGACTCTCCAAAACATTGGCCAGGCCACTTAGGGTCGTCTAGTTATCATTGTTGATCGTCAGGATAAACTCGTCTGGACAGTGGTGAGACCACTTATGTAATACTGTACTGAAACCAATTCTGGTCACTCTTCTATAGAAAAGGCATTGTTAAACTTGAGAGGACACAGAAATGTTGCTGGGATTGGAGGGCTTGATCCATTGGGAGAAGCTGAATAGACTGGACAAAGTTAAAAATCACAAAACTAGGTTATAGTCCAACAGGTTTATTTGGAAGTACTAGCTTTCAAAGTGCTGCTTCTTCATCAGGTGAGTGTGAAGGAGGACATTTTTTAAAAACATTCTTCTTTGGAAATAGAACCAGTTTTACTCAAGATTGGGATACAGACAGACTCAAACCCTCACACCTATAAGGTGGTAAAAACAATGACTGCAGATATTGGAAACTAGATTTTGGATCAGTGGTGCTGGAAGAGCACAGCAGTTCAGGCAGCATCCAAAGTGCAGCGAAATCAAGGCATTCTCTGAGCTGAGATGTCACCTGTTGTGATAAAACCTTAAGTTATCTGGAGAATGTGACTGAAAAGAAGTTCTGGGATTTACATATTAAAGAACCGAAACCAGCAAACCCATTCAAAAAGATGAAAAACTTAACAATCTAGGTGTGTTCAACATATCATTGTGTCACTATATTTTTTGCTATACATTCTGTGTCATAGGTCCTGATTCATAACCACCTGATGAAGAAGCAGCGCTTTGAAAGCTAGTGCTTCCAAATACCTGTTGGACTATAACCTGGTGTTGTATGACTTTTAACTTTGTCTGCCCCAGTCCAATACTGGCTCCTCCAAATCATGAATAGGCTGGGCATTTTTCCCTAGATTATTGGAGTTGCGGGGTGACCTTAGGGTGGTTTATAAAATCATGAGGGGCATGGATAGGGTGAATAGCCAAGGTAAAAAATGAGGTCTGCAGATGCTGGAGATCACAGCTGCAAATGTGTTGCTGGTCAAAGCACAGCAGGTTAGGCAGCATCTCAGGAATAGAGAATTCGACGTTTCGAGCATAAGCCCTTCATCAGGAATAAGAGAGAGAGAGCCAAGCAGGCTGAGATAAAAGGTAGGGAGGAGGGACTAGGGGGAGGGGCGATGGAGGTGGGATAGGTGGAAGGAGGTCAAGGTGAGGGTGATAGGCCGGAGTGGGGTGGGGCGGAGAGGTCAGGAAGAGGATTGCAGGTTAGGAGGGCGGTGCTGAGTTGAGGGAACCGACTGAGACAAGGTGGGGGGAGGGGAAATGAGGAAGCTGGAGAAATCTGAATTCATACCTTGTGGTTGGAGGGTTCCCAGGCGGAAGATGAGGCGCTCCTCCTCCAGCCGTCGTGTAGTTGTGTTCTGCCGGTGGAGGAGTCCAAGGACCTGCATGTCCTCGGTGGAGTGGGAGGGGGAGTTAAAGTGTTGAGCCACGGGGTGATTGGGTTGGTTGGTTCGGGCGGCCGGAGGTGTTCTCTGAAGCGTTCCGCAAGTAAGCGGCCTGTCTCACCAATATAGAGGAGGCCACATCGGGTGCAGCGGATGCAATAGATGATGTGTGTGGAGGTACAGGTGAACTTGTGGCGGATATGGAAGGATCCCTTGGGGCCTTGGAGGGAAGTGAGTGTGGAGGTGTGGGCGCAAGTTTTACATTTCCTGCGGTTGCAGGGGAAGGTGCCGGGGTGGAGGTTGGGTTGGTGGGGTGTGGATCTGACAAGGGAGTCACGAAGGGAGTGGTCCTTGCGGAACGCTGATAGGGGAGGGGAGGGAAATATATCCTTGGTGGTGGGGTCCGTTTGGAGGTGGCGGAAATGGCGGCGGATAATACGTTGTATGCGCAGGTTGGTGGGGTGGTAGGTGAGAACCAGTGGGGTTCTGTCTTGGTGGCGGTTGGAGGAGCGGGGCTCAAGGGCGGAGGAGCGGGAAGTGGAGGAGATGCGGTGGAGGGCATCGTCGATCACGTCTGGGGGGAATCTGCGGTCCTTGAAGAAGGAGGCCATCTGGGTTGTGCGGTGTTGGAATTGGTCCTCCTGGGAGCAGATGCGGCGGAGACGAAGGAATTGGGAATATGGGATGGCGTTTTTACAGGGGGCAGGGTGGGAGGAGGTGTAGTCCAGGTAGCTGTGGGAGTCAGTCGTGCAGATGTCCAAAACTAGAGGGCAAAGGTTTAAAGGGAGTGGGGAAAGAATTAACAGGGAATCCAGGGGCAATGTTTTCATGCAGAGGAAGGTGCTTTTATGGAACAAGCTGCCAGAGGAAGTTGTGAAGGCTGATACAATTACAAAACTGGAAAGGCAACTTTTATATCAGATACATGAGGAGGAAGGTTTGGAGGGATATGGGCCAGACGTTAATGGGACTAGGTCAGATTGGGATGTCTGGTTGGCATAGACGAGTTGGACTGCAGTGTCTATATCTGTGCTGTATGACTCAATGATTCTATTCTAACCACCAGGTCATTGTACCGCTCCAGTCTGAAATCAGGCCCTCAAATCATGTAGGCGTTTGAAGATACCATGCATGGCCATCTGTAGTTTCCTGCTGTGAGAGTCAGCACATTGCACCAGTCAAGCTTCAGTCATGAGGGCAGGAATGTAACATTGGGCTGGGTGGCAATATCTGGAAGACAGTAAAGGCTTGCACACAAGGGTGAAGAGTTCAGTGGTGTAAAGCTGGCTTGTGAAGATTTTTGGTGGTTTTTATTTATTGATTAATTTTGGTGCAGGGATTTCCTGGTGGAAGAGTTTGAAATGAGTGTGATGCTGGTGAATGATTGGTGTGTGTTAGGGTGGGGAAGTCTGTGTTCATTGAAGGATAGCCTCACAATCTCATCGTACCCATGTCGATGGGGTCAATGTCACCTTGCCTCATCTCCTCTTTCCAGTTTCTGACCCTTCCTCTTTCCAAGACAGGAAATGGTGCACAGAGGTAACTTTGCAGCTCTCCAATGGCCAGGAAGAAATGGAGAATGTGGTGCATCACCCCAAACTTGGAGAATCTCTCTGACACTCCTGGAAAGATTGCCCTCCTTACAGGAAGCCTTATGGTGTCACACTGTTTTGCTACATTCATGATTCTTTTCCCTGGTCCACAAGCATGACAGAAACAGCTCTCCTGAGGAAAATGGAATCAATGTCAGTAGCATCATTCGACTGCACTGACTGTATTTTCATTCCAAGCTTCAATCCTATAAAGAGGCCCTTTCCAACCTCCTGGCCATTGAAATCATGCATTTTCCTCCTGACAGTCATCCTGAGGCTGCCAAGTACAATTATCAAAGCTAAATAAAAGCAAAATAACGCGCATGCCCGGTGCGTAAAACAAATAGAGAATGCTGGAGAAATCAGCAGGTGTGGCTGACCTCAGGTTTTAGGAGCAACACTGTTGTATGGGTCCCTGAATGTTGATAGTACACAGGATCTCAATACAAAAAAAGACGCAATCTACAATCTGCAGCCACACTCTTCTGTCAACAACATTTCATTCCAGTATTAATACGAAATGAACTATTAGTTATGAAACCTGGTGACATTAATATTCAAGCAATTTATTTGACTTTCCCTTTTCTATATTTTGCAGGTGCTTTCCTTATTCCCTACATTCTGATGCTGGCAGTCACTGGGATGCCAATGTTTTTCCTGGAAACTTCCTTTGGGCAGTTTGCCAGCCTTGGACCGGATGCAGTGTGGAAAGCTGTGCCCATGTTACAGGATTAGTGTTCTGAGCAGTCTTGATTTGGCAACAGTTTAAACGAGCAATTGTGTTTTATACCCATGAATATAGTCACTATATTTACTTCACCAGATGTTGGTGTTAGATCGCCTTGCAGAGATGTTGTTCACAATTAAAACAGTGGAATATCTCCTTTCACTGTTTCAAATTCACTTTCTAAAACGGTGGTAGAGGCAGGAACCACTACAGCATTTAAAAACAGTCTAGATGATCACTTGAAACACCAAAGGATACAAGGCTAAGTACTGGGAAATGGGATTAGAGTAGATCAGTTCTTGATAACTGGTACAGAAACAATAGGTTGAAGAGCATCTTCCTATGCTGTAACACTGTATGACTTGATGTCATTAATTGAGGTAGACAGAGTGGAGATGCTGGAGAGATCCGTTTGTTGACTTCTGAATTTGACAGAACCTATTTGTAAACATGATGTTGTAGGTGATTCTGCTGGGATCTGCAAGAACCTCTGAAACTTGAGTGAGTGAATTAGTGAAGACCTTTTCCAGTATAATTATCTTAAGGAGATGTTAATGGAACAGGGGAGTCTCCTTGTTATCCAAACTGGTGAAAGACCTTTGTTACTCCACGTTCATAATGTAAGCATGTTTGTGTACTATTTTCAAACAGATAGCTTTGCAATGAGATTTAAGTAAAACAACAGTTTCCTGTAATAATCTTGTGTCCCTTGATTTATAGGCATAAATCAGTTTCAGCCTTGGGCAAGCTCAACTATTGAGTTTTCATTGTCGTTTGGGGCAAAGATTTCTGAATATTCACTGCCCCTATTTTTGATTGATTGATGAAATTCCAAAAAATTACAGTCCAAAATGACTCACCCTTTATTGTAATATAAGAAACCTTCCTCCTGCGTTGACCATGTCAATCCCTGCAAGACTTTTGTATGATGGCATTAGATCACCTATCACTCTTCTAAACTCCATCTGCAAATTTGGAAATATGATGTTGAACCCTGACTGAAGAGTCATAATGAACTCACAATGTTAACTCTTTCTTTCTGCACGGATGCTACCAGGCCTGCTGAGTTTCTCGAGTGTTCTGTTTGTTTCTTTAAGATTCCCAGCCTCTGCAGTATTTTGTTTTTCTTCAAATCATTCCTACAGATTATAAATAGCTGGAGCCTAAACACTGACCCCTTTGGAACCACACTAATTGAAGCTTACTAAACTAAAATTGAATCAGTTGTTCTTATACTCTTTCATGTCCATTAATCAGTTCTCAATCCATGCTAATATATTCCTCCCCCAACTCCCATGTGCTCTAATTTTTTTCACTCCAGTGTGGAACCTTTTTGAAAACATTCTGAAAACCTAAACCGACAACATCTATCGGTTCTTATTTAATATATTATTTAGATCCTTAAACTCTCCCAGGTTTGTCAAAGATGATTTTCCTTTCCTAAATCCATGTAGACTCTTCCAAATCCAATCATATTTTCTAAGTGGGCTGGAATTGTGTCTGCTTCTAATGGATTTACATTTGCTTTTGCTGTTCTATTCCTTTTTACATGTATATAAAAACATTTACACTCTGCTTTTGTTTCTCACTCGTTTAGTTTCATAGTGCATTTTATCAATGTTTTCCTTGGTTCTCCTTTACTAAAATGCTCTGAATCTTTTATTTACTTTCTTTTTGACACTTTACAGGTGTCTTCCTTTGATCCATTATGATCTTAGATTTGTTTTGTTACCCGCAGTTGGAACACTATATTTGGGAGGTTTCTGTGCTTTAAAAGAATGTATTTTCATTGCTAACTACAGAGAGTGAAATTCGCTGGTCTGCCTCCCACCTCATCCAGGCAGAATCAGCAGTGAGCTCAGAATCCAAAATGAGCCTTAAAGCACTACAGGTGGGCACTTATGAAACACCATGAAGAACATCCCACCCAGTGATGATAGCAGACAACTTGATTGTTATAAGAAAGGAATCACGCTCCTGCCTACACCAACTGTTTGATGGTGTGCGCAGTGTAATACTGTGGTCAACTGAGTCTTTAACAAATCATTTGACCATTAATTATTTGTGTATGATGAGAGAGTTACTGACTTTAACACCCACCAATGCTCCATGCTTTGGGAATGAGGTCAGGGAGTGTACAGGAATGTTGTGGATTAGCCTACAGTTCCATATAATATCTATCCCCACCAAAAACATATGCTGTTGTGACCTGTGGTATTCCATCATCTTTGTTTGTCTTTCAGTGTTAACCATTAAATGTCTACTGTCGTACCTTTCATTTTGGGTCGTAATCCACCCATAGCTAATCTTTATCTTCACCGTTTATTAAATCCCTTTGTTTATATTTAATATAATCATTTTTGATTGAACTACATCACTTTCAAACTCAATGTAAGATGCTATCATTTACTCTATCTTATAAATAAGCCAGTTTATTGCACACAAAAAAGGACAAGAAACAGCAATTATAGTCCGTTATACAAGAACTAATTGAAATGGTCTTTTCCAACTGTAAAAAATAAAGGGTCAACCTTTTTGAGTTATCATTAAATTCTTCATTCCAGATTTGTATTGAATTCAGATTTTGCCATCTGTTATGACAGGAATCGAACCCTGGTTCCCAGAACATTATCTTGGTCTATGGATTAACAGTTCAGCAATAATACCACCAGGCCGTTTCCTCCCCTTATAAATTATCTGTAAGGTGCTTAGAGATGTCTTACGTTTATGCAAAAGACTATAAGTGAATACCTTTCTTATTTTCATTCACAGTGAAAGGTAATGTCCTCGATGTTCTTGCCTTGCTGTTAAGACATGCTGCCTCATTGAGTAGTTTGCTGTTTACATAGGATTCGGAGCAGCTCCTTTGCCTTTGGTATGACACTGGGACAGGCCAGTAAAATCTCAGACTATTGGCTTTATTAGTAAATTATTTCTTAGATCAACATCCATTTCAATCCCTTCTAAAATACATAACTGATGACAGCATATCTGGAATCCTGAAAATCTCAGCCTATATTGTTCAGGATTTTTGTTGCAAATGCAATGAAAATGCGACATTTGAAGTTGAATGACTCAAGAATTTTACATTTCAATAATTTAGAAACATATCTATCCAAATTAAGGTTCTTGGAATTAAAGTACAGCTTATACTCATCCATCACGTGCGCACATAATCCTCTGGAAATACAAACAACAACAGAAATTGCAATGCCAACTGGCAACTAGATAAGATTGATTTTGTCTACCAGCTCATTCTGTGAGGAGGAATGGTGTGCCCTTATTCAAGAAGGCTGTAAAGAAAAGCTTGGATACGATAGATCAGTAAGCCTAACATGTATGGTAGGTAAGTTGCTTGAGAAGATTCTACGGGGTAAGGTGTACATGCGTTTGGAAAAACGGTTTGTTTAGGAGTAGTCAGCATGGTTTTGTGAATGAGAGACTATGCCTCACAAATTTGTTAGCAACCTTTGGTGAAGTGACCAGGAAGGTGGTTGAGGGTGGGGCGGTAGACATAGTCAAAATGGATTTCAGTATGGCCTTTGATAAGATTCCACATGGTAGGCTGCTCTGAAAGGCTAGATCGCATGTAATCCAGTTGGAGCTGGCACATTGGATCCACAATTGGCTTGTTGTAGAAAGCAGTGGGTAATAACGGAAAGCTGCTTGTTGGACTGCAACAAGTGGAATGCTTCAGAGGTTGGTGCTTGGCCCATTACTGTTTGTTATCTATATGAATGATTTGGATGAGAATGTTCAAAGTGTGATTAGTAACTTTGCTGACGACGCTAAAATAGGTGGTATAATGGAGAGTGAGGAAGGTTATCATAAATTGCAACAGGACCTTGATCAGCTGGGAGTGGTCCGAGAAATGGCAAGTGGAACTTAACATAGATAAGCGTGAGGTCTTGCATTTTGGAAAATCAAATCAAGGTAGGAGTTTCGTGGTGAATGGTAAGGCTGTAAGGAGTGAGTGGAACAGAAGGATCTTAGAGTTCAGGGATTCCCAGTTTACTGAAAGTGGAGTCACAGGTAGATAGGGCAGTGAAGAAGGCTTTTGGCACACTGGCCTTCATCAGTCTGGCCAATGAGTATAGAAATTGGGGAGTTATGTTGCAGTTAAACAGGACATTCGTGATGCTGCGCTTGAAGTATTGTGTTCAGTTTTGGTCACTTTGTTATTGGAAATATGTTATTAAACTGGAAAGAGTGCAGTAGAAATTTACAAGGATGTTGCTTGGACTCAATGGTCTGAGTTATAGGGAGAGCTTGGACAAGCTAGGACCTTTTTTCTTGAGAGTGTCGGAGACTGAGGGAGGATCTTATAGAGGTGTATAAGATGATAAGAGGCATAGGTAGGGTGAATGCTCTGTCTTTTCACAGAATTGGGGAATTGAGGACCAAAGGGCATCAGTTTAAGGTTAGAGGAAAAGAATAAAAGGGAATAAAACTGAAGGGCAACCTTTTTCATAAGGAGAGTGGTATGCATATGGAATGAGCTGCCAGTGGAAGTGGGTATATTAACAACATTTAAAAGCCATTTGGACAAATAGATGGATAGGAAAGAATTAGAAGGATATGGGCCAAGTGCAGGGAAATGGGATTAGGACAGATGGACATTTGCAATTTTTGAGAAGGTTAGTAGCTCAGGTTGTAAGTTTGCTCGCTGCGTTGGTACATTTGTTCTCAGACATTTTGCAAGGTAACATAATCAGTGAGCCTCTGTTGAAGCGCTGGTGTTCTGTCCTACTTTCTCTTTACGAGTCTCAGTCTGTCATGATGGGTGATATCTTCTGGTTCTTTTTCTAAGTCCAAATGGGGTCCAGATCGATGTATTTGCTGATGGAGTTTCGGTTTGAATGCCAGGCTTCTAGGAATTCCCATGGGTGTCTTTGTTTAGCCTGTCCCAGGATGGATGTATTGTCCCAGTCGAACTAGTGTCCCATTTCTTCTGTGTGTAAGGATACCAGTGATAGTTGGTTATGTCTTTTGGTGGCTATTTGGTGCTCGTGTATCCTGTTGGCAATTTTCCTGCCCATCTATCCAATGTAATGTTTGTTGCAGTTCTTCCAGGGTATTTTGTAGAGTGACATTTTGGTCAGCATGGGGCAGTTTGGGCCAAAGGGCCTGCTGCCGTGCTGTAGGACTCTATGGTTCAATGTCTCTTAATTTATTTCAAAACAGTTTCAAAACTAATCTCATGCTTCTTATTTAATTTTAAGGTTTGGGCATAAATGCCATTGTATTTACAGCATTTGACAACATTTCATATACCTGTGTCCTCGCCTACAGTCTGTACTACCTGTTTGCATCCTTCCAATCACCAGTGCCGTGAGTAGAGTGCTTCAGTTGGTGGGAAGTGGATGAAACATGCAGCAGGACTCTCAAAGGGACAGTGCTCAATTCTGTTGGGACTGATTGCTCTTTCGGTCAATCTGAATGAGTGAGAGAAATGGACAATCGTTTTGCATAGAACATCTTGCATAGATGTCAGTAGCAAGAATATTATTGAGTCATTGGATTTCCAAGGATAATCAACGATACCTTTTTTTTTGAATATAGGGTAACCATTCATGAAAATAATAATTTCTATTGCCGGGAATTTAGTACACTTTGGGCCATAAGTATACATTATATCAGAACGACAATTGCAAATTGTCTGAATTCTGACTTAAATTTCAACGTTTTCATTAACTTCAGTGTGTTAAAATTGCTGACTAATAATGTTCTGACAGCAGGGAATTCTACTGCACAATTTGTCTGTGCCCAGTTTCAGTGAGATGCAAACATCTTGCTGCCTGCTCATCAATATGGTTGCCAGGGTCACATCGGGTTTATGACGCAGGAACAGACCATGTGCCAATTGAAATTCTGCAATTCAGCAGGGGAGAGTGAGAGTTGCAGAAGCAATGTGTAAATGTCAGGTGGTCTCATATTTGTTCCCCTCATATAAAGCTGGTATTTTTTGCTCTTGAATACAAGGCATTCTGTTGGCCTTCTGACAGACACTGCTCTGTGATGGCACTGTACAACTATGATGTTATGGGCAATACATGATTGGCTGGCCACACCCAGTTGAAATCAAAAAGTATGGGGTTGGAAAAGCACAGCGGGTCAGGCAGCATCAGTGGGACAGGAGAGCCGATGTTTTGGGCAGAGGCCCTTCTTTCAGAATGGGGTTTATGCCCGAAATGTCAACTCTCGTATTCATCAGATGCTGCCTGACCTGTTGTACTTTTCCAGCAGTATGCTTTTGGTCTCTGACTCTCTGACATCTGCATTCCTCACTTTCTTCTACGTCTTGTTGGGCTAGTTGAAGAAGGGTCAGTGGAAGAACAAAGGTTCTGCATACACCATTTAACAATTAATTCCTAAAACGTTTTCTAATCTAGGCAGCAAAACCCCAAGATACCAGCAGAGTCAACTCTTACCAGAATTGGCTGCTAACACAAAAAGTTATTTCTTGCCTTCAGAGCAGCTGCATTCTATCCTGCTCTGTCCCTGTCTGTCTCTCACTCTCATTCTTGCTCTCTCGCTCTTTCACTTTCTCTCCATAGTCATAGAGACGTACAGCAAAGAAACAGGCCCTTCGGTCCAACTTGTCCATGCCGACCAGATATCCCAACTCAATCTACTCCCACCTGCCAACACCCAGCCAATATCTCTCCAAACCCTTCCTAATCATATGCCCATCCAGATGCCTTTTAAATATTGCAATTCTAATAGCTTCCACCACTTCCTCTGGCAGCTCATTCCATACATTTACCACCATCTGCATAGAAAAGTTGCCCCTTAAGTCTCTTTTATATTTTTCCCCTCTCACCCTAAACCTGTGCCCTCTCGTTCTGGACTCTCCAACCCCAGGAAAAAGACTTTGTCTATTTATCCTACCCCTCAGCCTCTGACGCTCCTGGGAAAACAGCCCCAGCCTATTCAACTTCTCCCTATTGCTCAAATCTCCAACCTTGGCATCATCCTTGTAAATCTTTTGTGCACACTTTCAAGTTTCACAACATCCTTCCAATAGGAAGGAGACCAGAATTGCATGCAATATTCTAAAATTTGCCTAAAAATGTCCTGTAAGCTGCAACGTGACTTCTCAACTCCTGTACTCAATAGTCTGACCAATTTGATTTTCAGTCAGTTTTGGGTTTGGTTTGTTGTTCATGATGTCCTAATTTCTGAGCAGAGCCATAGTCTTCCCACCATTCTCCTCTCAGGAACATTTTAGTTTCATTTTAAATGAGGGAAGGTTTGTAAAACATAACTATGACTCCTGTAAATTGGATCTACTCCATCATCTGTAAGTGTGTTACTGTTGTGATAGAATCCAGCATTTTGCCCACTAGGCTAACCGGTCTATTCTTCCTTCTTTTTTTCTGAAATGGCTGGACTATGTTCATTAATTTCAAAATCTTTGTCAAATCCCAATTTCACCTCTCTCTGCATCAAATGGGCATATTTTTCTTTCGTCTAATTGTTTCAGATTCATATACCCACAGAAACATTTAAAATCTGCTTTCATGTCTCTCTTGTTAGCCAATTCTGATTTTCATTTTTCTTTTCTTGTCCTTTACTGAAGTCTTTAATACCCCAAACCTCAGCTCACTACCGTTTAGGGCAATATTGTTAGATTTTAACTTGCATTGAATGTTGTCTTTACGTCTCTTTGTCACCACAGTTGGACTACATTTTCTGTGCAGTATTTTTGCCTTAAAGGAATGTACATAAAGTGTGGATTTTACATTAAACTATATTTATCGTAGATTGTCTTCAAATTCTACTTCTGCTTACCTACTACCTCAACTTTTAATTGAGTTTCCCAGTCTATCATAGTTGACCTGTCTGCTATTTAGATACAAGGCCCGAGATTTGACTGATTATGAAAGCATTTCAATGTTAAACTATTTCATATTACTGTCAGTCAGTCTTCCCTAGAGACTCCTTCGCTACAGGGGTGTTAATTAGTCCTTTCTCATAGAGAATGCTTGATCCAAAATTGCCTCCTCGTTGATTCGTGAACACACTGATCTAGGAGATCAATTGCGAACTTTCTCTGTACTTGTCCTGCAAGCTGTCACTGCTATTAATGTTTGCCCAGTCTATATGAAGAGTAAATTTGTCAATGATCAATGATTACCCAAATTACATGGAGCACAAGTCTCCTGACATTCACTCTGCCCTACTCTGCAGCTACTGTTGGGGGCTGTGTAATAACGTATGCAAGTGCTTTCTCCCCCTTGATTTTACTGAGATCCACCCAAACTGATTCTAATTCTTGATTTCCTGAGGTTAGGTTCTTTCACTCTACTGTCATTATCCCAAAGTTTTGTTGTTCCTTTGGTATTGCTACCATTTCAAGTTAGAGTTGCAAAGTCATAACAGTTTGGAAATGGACCCTTTGGTCCAACTAGTCCATGCCGACCATATTCCCTAACTAAACTAGTCCCACTTGCCTGTGTCTGGCCCACATCCCTCCAATTCTTTCCTATTCAAGTATTTATCCAAATGTCTTGCAAATGTTGTAACTGTATCTGCATCCATCCTTCCTCTGGCAGTTCATTCCACATACGAACCACTCTCTGTATGAAAGAGTTGCCCCTCATGTCATTTTTGAATCTTTCTCCTCTCATCTTTTAAAAATATACCCTTAAGTTTTGAACACGCCCACACTAGGGAAGAGACTATTGCTATTCACCTTATCCATGTCCCTCATGACTTTATAAACCTCAATAAGGTAATCTCTCATCCTCCTACTTTGCACAAAAAAGTCCCAGTCCACCCAGTGTTTCTTTATAACTGAATCCCTCCATTCCTGGCAACATCCTGTTCTATCTTTTCTGAACTAATGATATCAGCAATACTATTTATTGTTACATCATATATAATTTTAATTGGAACTCATAAATCATCTAGTTTGTCTCAAGTGCATTTGAATTGGTGCTTTTATCAAACACTTCTTCCTACTTCTTTCTGACACCACTTTCATCACTAATGCCCTTTCTTTTCCAAATGCAAACATTTCAGTTTCATCCAAAACACTGCTGCATCTCATTGTCTTGGCATTTCCTTTCTTTCCTTTGTATGTTCTGAAACTCCTAACCTGTCCTGCTGCTGCCACCGTCCAACACAATTTGTGTTTGGTTCATGTTCTATCCCACAAATTAGAACGTAGAAAAGAAAAGAAGTTTACCAAATAGGGAGAATAAACAGATGAAAATTGGGAAAACTGTAGTTGCAGTTTATGGGATCATGTGATACTGATGAGGTTTATGCACACATTGTGTGTGCTCAGAGGACTGATTATTTTTCTCTAGTATCATTATCCCAGAGTTTTGTTCTTACTATGGTATTGATGCAATTATGAGTAATAGAGTCATACAGCATGAAAGCAGATCCTTTGGTCCAACAGTCCATGCCAACTGTGTTCCCAAACTAACATGCTTCTGCTTGCCTACTTTTGGTCTAAATCCCTCCAAACCTTTCCTATTCATGTACTTATCCAAATGTCTTTTAAATGTTGTAAATGTACCTGCATCCACCACTTCCTGTGGCATTTCATTCCACATCTCTGTGGTTGTCCCTTATTTCATTTTTAAATCTTACTCCTTACATTCAAACGATGCCCCCTAGTTTTGAACTCACCCACCCTAGGAAAAAGACCCATCCTGATAAATGATATTGGTAACAATATTTGTTATTAGGTCATCTATAAATTTGATTTATACTCATTGATCTAATTTATGCTAAGCACTTTTTGCAATTGAATTTGTGCTTCTAGCAAGCATCTCCTCCTTGCGCCACATTATTCACTAATGCCCTTTCATTTCCTGTTTTTCCTAAATGCACACATTTCATTTTCATCCAAAACACTGCTCTCTGTCAATGCCATGCATTTCTGTTGCAGCTTTTGATTTTTCTAAAAACTTCTACTTTCAAGTCTGTCTGTCCGCTCTCATTGCCCAATCATTGTGTGTCTGTTTGAAATTCTGTCTCCAAACCAGAAAGTAGTAGAAACAAGGTTTACTAAATAGGAGGAAGAAACAGAAGGAAATTGGCAAAACTGCAGTTGCTATTTATGGGATGATATGATGCCGAGAGGTTTGTGCACCCTGATCGTGTGCACTCAGAGGTTCATTCAATAATCACTCTTTCTGTTTAAGTTCTTCACTGAGCCTTCATTGGAAATATGTTGAAGTCCTGTAGTATACTCTTGTCCATGTTCTTGCCAGTTCTGAAATCTTGTGTGATAAATCAACAGTTATTGAAGTCACGCTTAATAATTGAATGTAATATTATCAGTGACAAGCAGTTCAAAATCCGTGAAATTGACCATTGCAAACAGAGTGATTTGCCCGAGCTGGGCTCTGTGTGAGTGCAGCGTACAGACTATAACTCTGTGTTCTGATCCATCTGTAATGTTGCCATGCAAAGGGATTAAACTGATTCAGACAGAGTGGAACAATGACCTTAATTATATCACTAGAATTTGAAATATAAGAATTTGAGCAAAAACCTGTAAATAAAATGTTGACTTCATTGAACGTGACCAGGAGGCTCTTGAATTGTTGACTGTACCTCATTGGCAGACTGGTCTATAATAAACTGTTTTATCTTAGCAAATACGGTTGTCCGTTAACTGCCATCTAAAGAGGCCTAATGACCTGCACAACTAAGATTAGCAGTTAATGCCTGCCCTCCTAATAATCTGTACGTCCTAAGTAAGTAAATTATCCTTTAAAAACTTGTTCCATAATTTCCAGATCCAATCTGCAATTTCTCTCTGGACAATGGATATTTTGAAATTGTTAATATAACATGGCTGCAGACAAACAATGAAACTTGTCGAAATGGATCAAAAATCTCCATTCCTCACCATGGTCCGAGTGAGCAATACTAGGAGTAAGTACGTTTCAGAGAGCTACACTTCTAATCTGCATAGCTGGGCCAACAACCCCTCCTGGGATAGTTCGTTGGTAAATGAGAGAGAAGCTGTTTGATTGCAGTCAAGATTTACATTATTCTCCTCTTGTATACTAACAGGGGCTCCTGCTTTAGTTTGTATTTCCCTGGTTTGTAACACCGCAGCTTTCCTTTTAACAGGAATTTAAGCAGTGTAGATTTTATCAAACAAATATTTATTTTCTTATATATTTGGGTTTGAAGACTGATCTCCCTTTCTTTGAATTATCAATTGAATATAGTATTGTGTTTAACCCATAATCCAGGGAAATTTATTAGGGAAATTGGGAGTGAACAGATGTTTAATGATATGAAGGAGCTGAATTCACTGGGAGAGACTAACCCAGGTAGTTTTAACAGAGAAATGTCAGGCTGTCAATGAAGCACCGTCAGGAACTCCTTCAAACCAAATCAGCCCACAAGGGAATCACATCAGCATTGACTATTTAACAAAGCTTTATTCCTATAAAAAATGAGTAGAATGAGAGACAATATTGAAAACAATACCAAATTTAGTCTCCCTTAATACCATTCGCACCCTAGAATATAGTTTTAAAAGGATGTTAACAACAACTACTTAGATTTATATAGAGTTTTGCCCTTAACATCAGTGACAAAACTGAAATATGTTAGAAGGGCAGAAAGAATACGTAGAGGCTCCTCCAGCCTGGCGTTCAACACAATCTGATGAATTTCTGCTTAGCCTAGTGCTCAGAAAGTGACCTTTTATCCTGAGGCTAGACTTCCATGTTCGAGATTCTCCAGTCAAACAAAATAAAGGGTGGGATATTCTGTCCTCAGAGCTGGTGAAAAGATTGGTAGATGGGTGAACTTGATCAGGTGAAAGGCAAAAAAGTCACATTCTCACTGTTTAATTAACCTTCAACAAATAATTTCTCCACTTTCAGGTGCTGGGTTAGTTATCTCACCAGCAAGTTATGAGTACGATGGATCATGAGTAAGTCTCAGCACTTGCCTTAGATTACACAGTGTATTTTATTACATGACAGTAACTACGTACAGGTTACACTAATCCTTAATGCATTTTGATTTATTATCAGCCATATGCAGCAAAGACATGTGTATCTCCATCAGGAGACCAGTTCAGACTCCAATTGATTCCTAACCCAGAATTGTGGGACATCAGCAGATTGGGTGGAGATCAATGTAGCTCAAACATTAACTCTTTCAGAGTGTTAGTTTATACAGTAGACACCCATGAGGATCCACAGACTGATGTGGGGTTGTTGCACTGCACTGTGCGTGATTCCACAGGGGTCATTCTAAAGCAGACCACAGTATTATGGACGAGACCAGACCCTTCTCAGATATAGTAAAGAGATAGCCTCGACCCTACCTTTAATATTTATTTCCAGGCTGGTGTAAGGTGCTGTCTTCCAGATTTGATTTGATTAGTCGACTACTCAGCTTTAATCAAAACAAACATTATCCTTATGACGCAATTAAAATACAAAAATAAATGGCATAACTTTAACTGTTTTGAAATACTTAACAGGATGATTCATACTTAAGTAAAACATTATCAACTGTTCCAATATAAGGAGCATCCCATAAACACACACTTGACAAGGCAATTTAGTAAAACAGTTAAAGTTGTCATGTGCTGCCTCTCTCCTGTCCAACAGAACAAAATACTGAAAGAAATAGTCTACCTCATATTATTTCAAAGAGGAAGCCTTTCACCTAAGACTCTAACAGCAGAGAAGTCAAGCTGTTAGCTCAGCAGCAGAAGAAACCATCTCATGAACTAAAAGAAAAGCTAAACCTTTCCTGGGTCTGTATGAACCCTTCACCCATTTATGCCTCTTTTGCCTCATGAAAAAAAAACACTGAGGGATATTGCCAAACTATTTACCAACTGTCTGCCTGCAGCAGACAGTCTGGTCTCTGTGGCAACACCTCTCTGCAAGAGAAACAGCAGATAATACATCTCTCTTAAAGGCACAAAACCATCACAATAGGGCTACTGAGGAAGATACTTCGACCGATGAAGTACCGTGCTGTAGACTATAAACAATGTGTCCGGCATCACAGTTGTTTGCATGTCTTCCACAACCTGACTTTACCAAAGGGTAATGTCTCAGAGGTGAAGAGATGAAAGAATGAGTTATTATTTGAGGAGGTAGCTGGAATTGAGGATGCTGTGATGGCCCAGGATGGCTCAGGTGGATATAAGGAATACATGGCTATGGTCTGATGAACTAGGGAGTGGCATGAATACCTCAATGCTGCACACCCCTCAGGGAATTGAACTACACTGACACATTTCTTTGACTGTTCTGTTTTTTATTGGCCAGCCTGCCAATTTAAAAACATTGCTGTCTGCTTCCTGTCTGTATTAATCAATTCTTCACATTTACATTCCAATATCTTGCTGCCTTCAATGATCAATGCGAAACAACTGCCAACAACTTTTAATCACGTAAGCTCTTTCGAACAATGCCATTAAATCTGTATTACCTCTACTCATCACTTCTGCCAAAAAAGCATCACTTCATGTGTCTTTGGATGAAATCCCATTTGCCATCTACCTGTCCATTTGGCCTGAATAAACATTTCACAGAGGTCAAATATCTTTCTTTCAAAAGCTTCTTTAGGATTTTGAATGCTCCATTTTGATGTTTTTTTTTGATTTTCAGGGGTTCCTTTTCCATTCTCACTCACACTTCCGTTAGGTGATGCAGTCAGGCAGTAACATTATCTTCTGTACACGTGTTGACAAGTATGGAACTGAGATCTAACTCAAAAGCAGAATTTGAAGAATCCTCAATTATCATCCTCCATTAAACATATAATCAGCGCACCCACGATAAGCATTAATATTGTCAGCACAGCAGTATTTTAATCAGTATAAGGCAATAGGCAGAAGTTAGAAACTAAAGCTTCTTTCAAAAATAACTGACGAACACTGCAGCACAGAAAATCATTACCCTACCCTATCCACACTGGTGAAGTCACAACTAACACATTTTCATTGGATATGCTTGAAGTTGGAGGATTTTAACCGGCCAGTTATTATCCTTTTTACTATATCTTAGACTCGATAGATTTTAATTTAACAATTTATCCAACATTGCTTTTAATCAAGCATCAATTCTTACTTGCATATTTGAGTTCTAAACTTCTTCCAGCTGCCTTATGTAAATGTTTCCTAATTTCACTCCTGAAGGTTCTGTCTCTAATTTTCAGGTTATGCACCTTTGCCATAGACTCCCCTAAATTAATTGTTTGCTTATTTGATTATTTTTCTTCCCATTATAATATCTAATTAGACTTCCCTAGTGTTTCCTTCACTGACTAACACTTTGAAAAATCTTCAAGTCATGAAAAACACTATTAAAATGCAGCTGTTTATCATTGTTTGGGATCTCAGTTCATACAAAAAAATTGCAAGCTTAACTTTAACACAGTCCTTGCATCTCAGGTGTTCATGGTATGCAAAATAATTTGAGAGATGTTAACACAAAAAACAAACCTGTTTTTATTGAAATAAATCTATTCAGTATTCAATTATCCAAATAATAGTGTGCATTAGAATAATATTCACTGCTTTTTTTCCTGTACAGTCTTGAATTTACACAGCCTTAAGCTAAAGATGTCACATTTATTTGCAAGGAATTCATTGTCTCAGAGGCTTGACATTCTTCTGACCAACAGTAAATTTTTAATTGACAAGTTTAAAGCTGTTCTGTTCCCTTCACAGCCTTTTCCCTTTACACCTTCTTTTCTTCCTGGCCTCTACATTGTAGCCTTTCTCTCCTAGCAACGCCATTTCCCCCTTGTAGTCTCTACCAACAGAAACCACTGTCTTCTTGGCAGCGCTTGCCCCACAGCAACATCTCCTCATGGCAGCCTTGTTCCCATCAGTGTCTCCTCATTGCCTCTCTCATTGACAGTCTCTTTCCCAAGAGGAACATCTCCCCAACAGCCTCTCATATCATTACTGGTGTGGTGCTCAGCATTATGTGCCCCCCACTCGCATCTGCTTACTGCTCCTGCAATCACAGGCTGTTTCTCCCCCACATTTCTGCACTAGTCACCCTATCAGTAGCAAATGTGGGAGAAACAACACATGATTGGAGAGCAGCCCCTTCCAGATGCTGAACAGGGTTTCTTTTCTCGGTCACTTCCACAACTGAAATTTCCAGGTCTTTTTGGGCCATTCAGTATGAAATCACACATGAAATCTGTGCATTTGGAACTCATCCATGTAAAGCAGCAAGTTAGCATGTGTGCAGGGTTTGAGTTCAAGGCAGACGAGGAATGAAGCAAAAACGAAGGATAACTTAGGATTTATTACTAGAAATCATGAGGATAAGAAAATTATCATTAAGGTGCTTCATCTGAATGCTCGTAGTATTCGTAACAAAGTAGATGAATTAATGGCACAAATCATTGTGAATAATTATGATGTAGGCATCACAGAGACGTGATTACAGGGGTTTCAGGACTGGCAGTTAAATATCCAAGGATTAACAGCTTATCGAAAAGACAGGGAGGTGGGTGGAGGGGGCAGGTTGCCTTGTTAGTTAAGAATGAAATTAAATCTATAGCACTGAATGACATTCGGGTCAGATGATTTGGAGTCTGTGTGGGTGGAGTTGAGGAACCACAAAGGTCAAAAAAACATGATGGGAGTTATGTGCAGACCTCTTAACAGTGGTCA
The DNA here is from genome assembly GCF_020745735.1 of Hemiscyllium ocellatum. Lineage (NCBI taxonomy): Eukaryota > Metazoa > Chordata > Chondrichthyes > Orectolobiformes > Hemiscylliidae > Hemiscyllium > Hemiscyllium ocellatum. The sequence continues at coordinate 60,535,142 of NC_083411.1, forward strand.
AGACCAGTAGCATAAGATGGACTGGGAAATAGACAGGATATGTCAGAAAGGCAAGGGGGACTTCAATATGTAGGTGGACTGGGTGAATAATGTTGCCGGTGGATCCATAGAAAGGGAATTCATGGAATGCTTAGAGAATGGCTTTTTGGAACAGCTTATGATGGAGCCCACAAGGGAGCAGGCTATTTTGGACCTAGTGCTATGTAATGAGGCATAGTAAGGGAACACATAGGAGGCAGCGAACAGAATATGATAGATTTCAGTCTGCAGTTTGAAAGAGAGAAGGCAAAATCGGATGTAATGTTGTTACAGTTAAATAAAGATAATCACAGGCACATGAGAGAAGAACTGAAGAAAATTGACTGGAAGCAGAGCCTAGTGGGGAAGACAGAGCAACAATGGCAGGAGTTTCTGGATGTAATTTAGGACACAGTACAGAGGTTCATCCCAAGGAAAATAAAGATTATTGGGTGAGGGGGTGGGGGTGATTAGACAGCCATAGCTGACAAAGGAAGTCAGGAAATGTGTCAAAGAAAAAGAGAGAGTTTATAAAGTGGCCAGGAGCGCTCGGAAATCAGAAGATTGGGAAGAGTATAAAAACAAACAAAGAATAACAAGAAGAGAAATAAGAAAGGAGAAGATCAAATGAAGGTAGACTAGCCAGTGATATTAGAAATGGTAGTAAAAGTTTCTTTCAATACATAAGAAACAAACGAAAGGCAAAAGTAGACATTAGGCTGCTCCAAATTGATGTAGGAAGGCTAGTGCTGGGAGATAAGGAAATAGCTGAAGAACTTAATAAGTACTTTGCGTCAATCTTCACAGTGGAAGACACAAGTAATATCCCAACAATTAAAGAGATTCAGGGGACGGAGTTGAGTATGGTAGCCATTACAAAAGAGAAAATGCTAGAGAAGCTAAAAGATGTAAAAATTCTTAAATCTCTTGGCATCGATAGGCTCCATCCTCGAGTTCAGAGGAAATAGCGGAGGTGTTGGTTGTGATCTTTCAAAGCTCATTAGTGTCAGTGAAAGTCCCAGATGATTGGAAAATCGCTGTTGTTATCCCCTTCTTCAAGAAAGAATCAAGACATAAGATGGAAAATTATAAGCCGATTAGCCTAACCTAAGTTGTTGGTAAAATTCTAGAATCCATTGTTAAAGATGAGATATCTAAATTCTTGGAAGTGCAGGGTCAGATTAGAACAAGTCAGCATGGATTTTGTAAGGGGAGGTTGTGCCTGACAAACCTTTCAATACTTTGAAGAGGTAACAAGTAAGTTAGACCAGGGAAACCCAGTAAAAATAATCTATCTAGACTTCCAAAAGGCCTTTGATAAGGTGCCTCATGAAAGGCTGCTGAGTAAGATGAGCGCCCATGGTGTTTGAGGTGAGCTACTGGCATGGATTGAGGATTGGCTGTCTGACAGAAGGCAGAGAATTGGGATAAAAGGTTCTTTTTCGGAATGGCAGCCAGTGACCAGTAGTGTCCCGCAGGGTTTGGTGTAGGGGCCACAGCTGTTCACTTTATGTTAATGATCTGAATGAAGGGACTGGTGGCAATCTGGTGAAGCTTGACGATCTTAGGAAGTTATGTGGACAGGCAGGTAGTACTGAGGAGGTGGGGAGGCTGCAGAAAGATTTAGACAGTTTAGGAGAGTGGTCCAGGAACTGGCTGATGAAATTCAAAGTGAGCAAATGTGAGGTCTTGCACTTTGGAAAAAAGAATACAGGCATGGACTATTTTCTCAATGGTAAGAAAATTCCTAAAGCCAAAGTATAAAGGGATCTGGAAGTGCTAGTCCAGGATTCTCTAAAGGTTAATTTGCAGGTTGAATCTGTGATTAAGAAAGCAAATGTAAATGTTGTCATTTATCTCAAAAGGGCTGGAATGTAAAAGCAGCGATGTGCTTCTGAGACTTTATAAAACATTAGCTAGGCCCCATTTAGAGTAGTGTGTCCAATTTTGGGCCCCACACCTCAGGAAGGACTCACTGCACTGGAGCGTGTCCAGCGGAGATTCACCTGGATGATCCCTGGAATGGTGGCCTAACATACGATGAACACTGAGGATCCTGGGATTGTTTAGAGTTTAGAAGGTTGAGGGGAGATCTAATAGAAACTTGCAAGATAATGCATGGCTTAAAAGGGTGGACTCTGGGAAGTTGTTTCCATTAGGTGGGAGACTAGGACCCGTGGGCACAGCTTTAGAATTAGAGGGGTTCAATTCAGAACGGAAATGAGGAGACATGTCTTCAGCCAGAGAGTGGTGGGCCTGTGGAATTCATTGCCACAGAGCACAGTGGAGGCTGGACGTTAAATGTCTTCAAGGCAGAGATTGATAAATTTTTGATTTCGCAAGGAATTAAGGCCTCCGAGGAGTGTGCGGGTAAGTGGTGTTGAAATGCTCATCAGTA